>NW_027466841.1:2565000-2912500 GCF_046128005.1 Genypterus blacodes
CCAAACCTTTTCTAGAGTTTGGTTCATTTCGACATGAACCCTCCATTGTCAGGAGCACCACTTTAATGAACCCTGGCCAAAAATCAGTGGTCTTTGTCTGCTTTCAAGTAAATCCTAAAATTAAGTTTTATTTCCAGCAGCAGTCCACTGTTGTGATCCAGTTGTGATTTTTCTAATGAATACATATTGTCCCCCTCTGTTACTAGCTGCAAGGAAGACATCTGCCATGGTGTGGGGAGTCTTCTGGTCTATGTGAAGAGTGTGAAGGGGCTAGCAGCCATTAGAGATGCTGTGTGGGACCTCCTCTCTACTGAATCCATCAGTCAGCACTGGAGCACCGTCTGCCAGCGGCTGCTGGAACACCCCCTGGCTGTTTGGGATGATTTTCTTCAGCAGCTCTTCCTTCAGCGCCTGCAGGTGCGTCCTATCCAAGCTTAATCTCAGCAAAGGGGACATTGTGAGATGTGATGTTGTACACTATCAGTAACTAATGCCTCCTTCATATGGCAACGTTTGACAGAAATGCTTAGATAAGAGCTGATTAGAAGAGCTAGATTTAAAACTAGCTATGTATCTTTATTGCTCTTTTTTCTTTTTGAATAACCTTAACATTATCTCCATTGTCATTGGTTTGAAGACTAAAATGTAATGGTGGTAGTGCAAAGGTCAGGGGTCATCAACATCATGAGGACCAATACCACAATATTGTTAAATGTTGCCAGTTGGCATTGCAACTTGGACAGACAGAGCAATGCTGTTGACCCGACATATTATTGCCTTCAGTGAGTGCATGTTCTCATAACTTCTTGCTTCTGGCTCCCTAAGGCGATCACCAAAGCGGAAACTGAAGCCATTGCTACAAGCTCTGTTCAGCTGCTCTCTTCAGCCCTGAGGGATCTTGAGGGTCAGACCTCATCAGGGACTGGCCCTGGCTCTGGGCCTGGAGCCCAATACGAGATAGACGTTGCTTCCTTCTTGTGGCTGGAGTCTCAGGGAGACCTGCTGAGTGATGCAGGCTGGGTAAGCGTAAGTCAAAGGGGGCAGCAGCAACAGAGGAGCGGCCTGGCGATGAAGACCCAGGCACTGACGCCCTGCGTTCAGAACTTCTGCTCCTCAATGGATGCTAAACTCAAGACCAGGCTGGATGACCTGCAGCACTACCTGCCCTGCCCGTCCAAAGGTACTTACCACTGAGCATTGTTCTTACTGTTATCAAATGCTCAATCATGACCCTTCAATGTGCTTTATTTACAAATATATTGATTTTGCTTATTTTTCCATCAGATTCCCTCTCAGTCCCGGTCTCTGCTGTACCTGATAAAGGCTCTGCAGCATCATCATTTGACCGCTTCACCGACTCTGTGGCGGTGGAGGAGGCTTTGCGGGAAGGCTGCCTCTCCTGTATTCGCCACATTCTCTCCTACATCAATTCAGAACTGTCTGCAGTCTCGCCCGCCCCCTGTCCTGCTCGCCACAGCTCAGTCCTTTTCCTGGCCAGGCTGTGCCAGTCAACAGGTGAACTCTGCCCAAACCTAAAGCATTGTATCTTGGGAAAACAGAGCGGGCCTGAGGCTCTGCCAAAAGAGGCTCCCAGGCAGGGCAGGAAGCTTTACAAAGCCAAGGCTGCAGTTGAAGTTAGCCCGGCCAAGGCCAAGTGGATGGAACTGAAGAAAGAGCTCCTGGGCTGCAGCATGGTGGCCTACCGCATCTGGAGCACCGCACTCTCTAAAGTCAGACTTTCAGCTTAATGTTGAAGCATATTGAGACTCAGAATCATAATAATGTATAACTGGTTCCCATTTTAGAACAAAGTCTACATGTGTCCATCATGTTCCTTGGGAAAATGTCAAATCCATCTCCTAATGTGATTCTAAGGCTACTAACTAACACTGTGTGGTTTTGTGACAGGTGTTGCTGGATAAGTTTGGCACTTCGCTTCATGCTGAGACAGCCGGTGCCATACTAACAACAACAACAAACTGGGAGGATCTGGAGATTCAAGAAGAGTCTGAGTCCGGCAGCAGCGTCACATCCAAAATCCGTCTGCCCGTCCAGGTGATCCTCAAACATGAATACTTAAACATTCACAATGGTGAAAAAGCCTTCTGAATCCATTCGAGCATCTGGTCTAAAAGCTCATGTCTTCTGCAGTCCTCTTGGTTCGTCCAGTCACTGTTGTTCCAGTTGTGTCTGGAGGTGAACAGAGTTGGGGGTCACACTCTGCCCTGGCCCACCTTACAGGAGCTGCTACAGACCTGCTTGTCTCAGGCCCTGCAGCACTACCACAGCTTCACAGAGCAGAGCCACACACAGGTACACAATACACACGTTTACATTACAAACAAACAGCATTGTTCATGACAAAGTGTGTTTATTAGTACTGAGGAATATTACTCATTTAGTGATAAAAGATGGAACGTTGGAGAGCAGTTTAGTTGGTTGTGCAACATCAGAACTCGCCTTTGTGTTCTTAACTTAAGGAAACATTTTGTGAAGTGAATGAATAATAAATGAATGAGAGTTAACACACACATAAGTTGTCACATCAAAGATTGATGCACTTCTTTTAATGTAATGTGAAACCAACTAACCACAACTCAAAAACTAATCAAATAAAAAAGATGCAATGTAACAAAATGTCTAAATCTATAACTCTCTCTCTCTCTCTCTCTCTCTCTCTCTCTCTCTCTCTCTCTCTCTCTCTCTCTCTCTCTCTCTGTGTTCCTCCATTCTTCAGGGGGCAGTGTTCCCTATGACACAGAACAGGGCCTTGCAGCTGTTGTTTGACCTTCGCTATCTTAGCACTGTTTTGGGCTCAAGACTGGAGGAGGGCAAGAACCTTCGATCCCACCAAGACCCCAGGTAATGGTTTCACTTTATACAATCAAAGCTACATCTCATCTTATTTGTGACAAACCCCAATTCCAAAAAGGTTGAGACAGTGTATAAAATGCAAATAAACACAGAAAGCACTGATTTCAAAAAAAGATCTTTAATGTTTTAACTGAACAGCGTTGATAATACCTGATACTCTGACATTGGCAGCATCTAAATCAAATACACACTCATAACAATGTACTGTGTCTTTCTCTGATATGTTGCCTTTATTGTGATACTTTGTATTATAATTTCCCTCAGGATCCAAGAGGTCTGTGATTGGCTGGAGAGCTACATCGACCCTTTTGACCTGGATGTCTTCACACCACCACTTAATGCCAATCTGAACCGCCTGTGCCAGAGGACCTCGGTACTTTGAGCCCACTATCTAACACACACAACAAAGCAAAATGTATACTAATTGTATAACTCAGGGACAGTAGAAAGAAATCTTTATCTCAATAATATCTCAATATGTCAAGGTTTTATTATAATGTTCACTGAAATACTGTGGTAGAGACACAAAGTATTTAGCTTCAGATTTGTGCATTCTCTGTTGAACATAAAACCACATAAGTAAAAATTAAAATTAACTAATTTAAGTGTATTTATTTGTAAAGGGACAGTGCCCATTAATTAACTATAGTAAACAGTGTAGGTGCAAATACATAACCGGAGAACATAAAAAGCAAAAATACAAATGTACTCTAATTCTGATTTCAAGTATGTAACAGAAATCTGTCCCACTTCTTCCAGACTGTAACACGTTGCTGATGTGTTTCAGGTGCTGCTGGGGCTGCTCACAGGCTCTGAGAAGCAGATTGTGTCACGGAGTGGCAACGTAAACTCCCAGGAATCTTATAACATCTTGCCATTGGCTAGTAGCCAGCTCAGGTTAGAGGTCAACTTTTGTTCATCGTGTAGTAAAATGGCCAGTTTACTTACTCTTTAATGTGACTTGTCCAACATCCATAATCAGCTGACTGTAATTGTGCACGGCAGCTTTGTTATGTACAACAAATCTGAAGCAAGATTCAATATCTGTGGAATTGAATGACCTCAGTATTGTTGACCATATACAACTGAATCCCAACATGGTAGCTTCTTTTCTCTCCTGTGCAGGTTTGGGTTGCTACCTCTCAGCATGTCACATGTACGCAAACCTAAGTCGACCACAAGGAACCCAGACGCACCGCACCAACTGGTGAGTCACAGATTTCATAGTTAAGGCTGCTCAAAGCCAGTGCCTAGTTCTTTCTGAGCACAGCCTGCAATGTGAATCTAGGTAAACTCTATATGAGTATAGAAGTAGTTGATACAAAAATGTACTTCATAAACAGTAAACACATCCATCCTCATCCTCCTTCCAGCGTGGAACCTTTTTTCTGGGGAGCCCTTTAACTGCAGTATGTCTGCTGGATGTATTGTATTTCATTGATTTGTTTCCCCTCCGGATAAATGTTTTCTGTTATGCGCTCTGCCTTTCCAGCTTTTTTG
Organism: Genypterus blacodes; assembly: GCF_046128005.1. NCBI lineage: Eukaryota > Metazoa > Chordata > Actinopteri > Ophidiiformes > Ophidiidae > Genypterus > Genypterus blacodes. The sequence continues at coordinate 2,569,375 of NW_027466841.1, forward strand.
ATTGCAGGAAGCCAGGCAAGTGTGTCAGTGGGTTTATATTTGTGTGTACATGTATGTGTGTGTGTGTGTGTGTTTCTGTTGAAGTGCCTTCCCATTGTTACATTTGGTTTGTGACTATGCACTATAGATTTATTTAGTGTGTGCAAAGCTGTTCTGCTCAGTAACTATATTTACTCAATACCCAATTACTCAATGATGTATTTAACCACGTAATTTAACGTAATGATGCAAGTTGGAGCATTTTTGGTATTTGATATTCATTTACCAGATCTGCTGGCCTTTAAATGGAGTGTCACGCTGTCCTTTAAGGGTTAAATGTCATTGGAAAACAATTTCTGAGGCAACAGCGAGCATATCTAACTAAATTTGTATCTAACTAAATGTATAGTAGCTTTTAGAGCTTTTCTCACCTGCTCCATTGGTCACCATTGGCATTGGGAAAAAAGTTAAGGCATGAAAATGAATTTCTAGTCCTTAACAAGACATTTTGCTTTATATGGCTGTATGCACTGCCTCTGATTATGACTGGGACAGGCTTGGGCATAAATAGTAGCATTTTAAATATCCGATTTTGCAAAAGGCAGAAGTTAAGACACAAGTCAAAGTTATAACATTTAAACAATGTCAACTCGATACCTGCTGACAAATCACAAAAAAGTGTTAAAGTGGGCATGGTATCACGTTTCTCGGGGCTTAGGGCTGCGAGCACCAGAATGAGTAATCTGCCAGAGTTATTGCATGATCGTGTTGTTGTCTGTTCTCATCACTAACTAGCTGAATAAGCAATAGGATCGCTACATGATATGCATCAATAACATTCTGTCCATCATCTGCAGACTCCTCCATCGGTAAAGGCCAGTGATGACAGCTTCCGACCAGGCAGCTTGTTCAGACAGATGGCCCGTCAGGATGAAGAAGCAGTGACTCCCTCTTTATTCAAGCTGGGTTGGCTTTCTGGCATGGCCAAATAATTTATGTTAATGCGTTGGACATCTCATTTGTATTCGCAGTAACTTGTAAAAACAGTTTGTATTGTAAATACAATACTGGTTTATGAGGAATGGGTTCTATTTGGTTCCATGTTCCTATGCACTTGACAAACTGATGCAACGTTTTGGAGACAGAGACACTTAAATGGGACACTATAGGTATTGCAGTGCTTTCATATGATATACATCAATTGAATTACAATTTAAAATCACAATATGAAAATGAGCAATTATTAAATCATGAAATTGGGCAATTTAATAATTTATGTCTGGATGCTCTGCTTGTGCTAGAGAGAAGGAGGTTTTCTGCTTCATCCGCTCGATAGACTGTCTCCAGTAAAATAATTTATAGATTGTAAATGTCAAATATCCATGTATGTTGAGTGTTGATATTTTCATGTAATTAAAGAACTGACATTGTTAAATCTATGTTCCATTTATTTGAGGTTGTGGTGAGGATTTGTAATAAATGAGTTGGAAAAAGACGAAACATGTCTCTTACTCAGTTTAATTGAGCTACACTTCATATGGCACTAGGATCATTTGGGGCAAATTAAAATTTCGGCAAAATCCAGCAGCCAAATTCGCTGCCTCCTTTTGCGTCTGTCCCCCGTATTTGAACAGGAAATTATACAAATTCAGCAATATTAACTATAAAAATCGTTGGAATGATTGGAATCATACAATAATTACATTTATGTCACAGATCAGTGGACAAATATTTGTTTTAGTAATTTTTAATCATTATTTGTTTTTTACATTTTCCCCTGACCAGTTATCTATATAACTTAACTTTTTATTAACTTATTAACCCGTTACACATACACACATTTCCATTGTATGTAGTTACTTGTTCCTGTCTATTTTACTCATCATGGCCTTGACGTCGACTGGAGCAGAGGCCTTAGCCGCCTTGGTATTTTCCTCCTCCTCCTGCTGCCATAGGATGATGGGATGGATGCCTGGGCTTCGGTTTTGAGAATTCTGCTCCAGCTGTTGTTGACTATGGTGGAAACACAAAAATTAAGAATGTGACAGACTAAACAAATTAATTATAAATGAATAAAGTTAATTTCAAGAAGCAGGCCTATGGTTGTTTTAACAACAAGTCTGGTCTTCATAGGGGTCAAAGTTACAGGTAACCTGACAAATAAAGAGCACCAGGGTCCTGTACTACAAAGCTCAAGTCAAATTTTTCACACACACACATTTTGTTGATATTCATTTTTATGTGTGATCATTGTATTCATGCCTATTGTCAGCTGAACTGCTAACCTGAAGTTGTGAGGCTCCGGGTTCAGTGCCTTCTTCTGGATGTCCTTATAAACCGGAGACTTGAGGTAACGGAAAAAAGTGTCCTGTACCAATGAAAACACATAATGGCAGTTGATGTCTAATGAACTATAGAAACCAGTGAGCATCAGACACAAAGACGTCGATTCCTACACACTGTTGCGTCTAGCCAAGGACTAAAAGCCAAGCCATTCATTTCAATAAATAAAATATAAAGTCCATGGTACTGAACAACAACCAAAACAAACATGGACCTTTTTCATGAGCAAGAAGACGTGTGTCTGGGCTGCATCCAGGACGTAGCGGTGAGGGTGATCCAAGCCTTTCACTGTCAGACCCATAGTCCTGCCATCAATGTTGATCCAGCGGGGGGCGCCAGGGGCCAAGAAGGTCCTTAACACAAGAAAACATTTAATTTGTAATTTGTTGTCTTCACCAAAAGTCAAGTCATGCATATTTGCCCATTATGTTATGCCTCTTTTTTTGCTTGGTTTGACATTTTGCATCATCAGTTTATGGTTATCCTTACTCTGTTGGGAATTTTGATTGGTTGGTTTGATTGGTTGGCTTGGTTTGATGAAATAGGCATGCATACAGTGATATAGCAGTAAATGTATTCACAGCTTGATGCGTGCACCATTTCTATTTCATTGCAAAGTTTTGCAGTCTTACGGTTTTGCTGATGAAAGATCAGGCTAACTTTTAACAAGAAAACAAAAGGCCTGTAATGTTGGACATCATGCTTGCTAACATACACATTCACAAACACTCGTGCACACACGCTGTATCAATTGAAACTGACTTGAATATGGTCCCAGCCTTTGCTGTGATAGAGGATGAAGTTCCCCATTTTAGTTCCTCAGCTGCCTCCCAGAAAGCCAGGTTTTCCCCTGAGAACACAGAGAGAGAGAGAGAGAGAGAGAGAGAGAGAGAGAGAGAGAGAGAGAGAGAGAGAGAGAGAGAGAGATGGAAAAATTCAAAATAGTGTAAAATGCAGTTAAGCACAAATGGCAGTGGTCTATGTGCATGGATGCATGGTTCAAAAATGATCTATAATCATTACAGGGCACAAACTCAAATGATTTACAATGCTGAACAAACAACATATCAAATGTAAAATGTAGCAGCATACCACTGAACTCTTTCTTGAGGAAGACCTTGAAGTCATCTCTTCCACGCAGGTCACTGAGAAGCTCAAACAGGCTGAAGGACCAGCGCTCTACTCGCATCTTTGTGGGGACATCAACTCTAAACACAAGCATAGTACAAAACATAACATTTTTGACATTTTTAATCTTTTCCCGAGTGTCTCCTTCGACTGCACCACTCAGTGAATCAACACAATATGAGGAGAGTGAGGAAAATGCCACTTTCCCTGCATGAGTACGGTGCACAAAGCCACCACAGGCCTCACCTTCTCGTATTTAAATCCCAGTACGAGTCGTTGTCCGTTTGCCAGGGGTTGCTGGGTAAACAAGGAGCCAGGAATGGGTCATGGTTCTTGTAGGTCGTGACGTACTTCACCAGTCTGTGAAACAAAATTATTATGAGAGAAATAAAACCCCCAGAATTCCAGAGAGTCAGTTTCACGAGCCAAATGGAACAGTGTGGGTGTTGTACTGAGAGATTTATTCATATCATCAGCTTTGTGGGACCACTGTGCATACAGATCCAATTCCCAGTGTGAAGACTTGGCTGGGCAAAGGAACAATAGCAGCCCAATCGACAAATGGCATGGCTTGGCATTACTCAGAAGAGGATAACTACTTTAGGCCGCTGTGGACAATACTTTAAGTGCTTTACTTTGATGGATGCTGCTATGCTATGTGTACATTCTTTGAGACATTTTAAGACATTTTACTCATCATCATCTCTTCTTTCATTTATGTGCCCAAAAAATATCAGAGACAGTCAAGAACTTCAATCTACTTTCATCCCTGATATGTATTTAAGCATTTTGACTAATTATTAATTTTTAACTGAGTTTTCTGTTTATCATGAGCAGTTACAGAAAAACATTTATCAGAACATAAAAGGTTGAAGACCCCTAGTATAAGGAACTTACGCTCCAAGAGACACGCTAGATTTGACCTTTGACCTCATGATGGCTTGTTGGTAGAATATGTTCTGAAATAGAAAGACATAGTTATGTTCCTTCACTTTGAAGTGTCACAGTGTGATGAGATCAGATCAGTCATCAGGATTTTCAATATCAAATTCTGACGTTGCATGAAATGACAATGACAATTGATCTTTTATACTTAGAAAACACCGTGAGCTGAGCAGGAATTTGGGGGATGTGGTGGTGTTGCTAGGAGCCTTATTTTAAAACATTAGGGAATCTTAATTATTATTAAATCCAGTGACTTACCATTCGTCTGTGTTGGTCAAAGGTTATTTTCTGAGAAACAAGAGGAAAAAGAGTCAACAAAATATCCAGTTGGATCCAAACGCTACTTTGCAGTCCAATGATTACAGTCTTATCTTTTTTTTACCCATAAAATACAGATGTTAGTATTTATTAGATTTGGCTTTGATTGAAGGATAAATTCACACTACTTTGGGAGACGTTTTGGTGTGAATACAAGTGTGTCTTTTCATGTGTAATTTGTTTACACATGACGTCACCTCTTTGTGTGTGGGGGTTAAGTGAGGAAATAATCTGGAAAGAGAAAGAGAGAGAGAGAACGTCAATGAATGAAAAAGAAATAATAGATATATGTGTGTGTGTGTGTGTGTGTGTGTGTGTGTGTGTGTGTGTGTGTGTGTGTGTGTGTGTGTGTGTGTGTTCCTGTATATACTGACCTTTTACCTCGTCAGAATCGGATTCAGTGAGGCGATCGGGACCACAATCCATAGCACTGTGAGTGCGACGCTGAACACACAAAACAAATTCCCATTATTATTTGGAGAGTTTATTTGTACACCAAACAAATGAATGTGAAATGCAATGAAGACGATATTGAGTTCAAAGGCAATAAACAATCAATCAACTCAAATAGATTCATTAAGCAGTTACCTATTGATTTCATGTGACACAGATTTGTCACTGGAGTATTGAGTATTTTATGTAACCACCAGTTACATAAAAGTCGCTGCCCATAGGATAAGCCTGCCCATACCTCCACCATGGGCCACTCTGTTCACAATGTTGACATTAATGTTGACATGCTACATCACACATGACCTTGTGGCGCAATGGTAGCGCGTCTGACTCCAGATCAGAAGGCTGCGTGTTCAAATCACGTCAAGGTCAAAACTTAACAAGAACGGCGGATGCTCACAAGGTTAGGGGTTCAAGACCCATTGTTGCTGTAAATAGTAGAGACACTCGTTTTAAGGGCGGCAGTAGCTCAGTCCACAGGAGGGTTGAATCCCGTAAGGGCCAAGAAAGCTGGAGCTGGAGAGTTGCCAGTTTGCCTCCAGGGCACTGCCGGGGTGCCCTTGAGCAAGGCACCGAACCCCAAAACCTGCTCCAGGTGCGCCGTATCATGGCTGCCCTGTGCTGACCCCTCTGTAATGCATGTTTGTGTGTAAGAGGGGCACGCAAGACAAATTTCAGGTTGACGTGTTGGCATGTGGTTTGACCCAATAAAGGTTTCTTTCTTTCATCTACACACATGTACACATACATGTAAATACTGACCGGTGGCCTGTTTACCATCCAGTAAGCCCTTTCCTGACAATCAAACACCACACGATCCGGCTTCTTCCTTTCCTTTCCAGCTCTGATGCACACATACATGCATACACACACAAACAAAGAAACAAAGAAAGAATTAAGAAATACTGATAGGTGGACATAAAAACTCTCAGTTGTGTGAATTTCTACATGATAATAGATTATTTGATTATTTCTGGATTTAAAGCCCATCATAGCACAGAGACAAGCACGCTGTCATAATTGTTAAACCTACTTGTGCTGTTCGGTGGCCTGCATTACAATAAAGTCCCACTTGTGGTTCAGCCATTTGTGAAGGTGATTGTAATGCACCTGTTGGAAAAACAAACATGTCTAAATGTCAGTCATCATTTATATTTTGGAGAAGTAACCAGCTGTAGGAATCTCAGAAGACAAGTCCAGATCCTAGTATTCAGTCTGTATTGTAAAAATAAATAAATAATAATTCTGCTACCATTGCCAATTAGCTGAGAAGAGAAAAAACAACTGTAAAAAATAATAACAACTCTAAGACTTAATTCATTTTTCACAAGAAACAAGTCCATATCTGGATCTTTTGATCTTTTATACACATACCTGTTCATAGGGTTCCAAAAGGCCTTTTTTACGGATGTTCCTCTTTGCCAGGTAAATTGCTGCACTCATGGGAAAATTATAAAAATATTCATGTCAATCACAGCTCACGGTCTCTGTGTTCATAGGCCATTCAAACACAGTAAATATGTCTGGGTGAGTGTCTGGGTAATGTGTAGAAAAGTATGCACAGGAAATCTAGAGTAAAGGCAAATTTTAACAATATTCGAAGAAGGGTTAGTGCACCTACCATAGTCAGAGTCCTCTGCAACCCATTTTTGTGTTGGCCAGAAATATGGGGTCTGTAATGGTCGATACAGGAGAACAAGTATTAATTACATTCTCTTACAGAAGAACTATGAACATCAGCAATACTAATAATTAGTTATTAGTTATTTGTAGTCACGGTAAACACAACATATGCTGAGATGAAACATGAAACACAAAATCACTAATTTTGACAGGGAAGAACCCAACATAACTTTGCATTAAAAGCCAGAGGGGAATGGTAAGATTTTAGATAGGATAGGAAGTACTCAATAAAAGAGGCAGATGGAGAAGTAAACAGATCAAGAGCTTAGGATCAGGAACAAATCACCTTTCAGCTTCAAACGTGTCCTGGGGACAGACAGGATTTCTGCTCAATAGAGCTGAGTGACCAAGAGAGAGCCAGGGGAGTATGAGTAACAGAGATTGGAAGGGAACAGCCAAATTGAAGGGGCATGTTGTCCTGGGAATAACCATGTTTAAAACAGGATAGCCATTTTTTGACTTAGAATAAAACCATTACAAATAATGGATTTCTTGGAAATTGACAGAGCATTCAAAAGTGCTATTTGGTGTCACAAGTAATTTGAAGGGTGTCTGACAATTGCCTAGTATAGCCAAAGACAAATAAGGAGGCCTTTGTGCTATGTTGGTTTTGAGCAGTTACTTTGCAACAAGGTACTGCTTCAATTTGTCTGATATCAGGAAAAAAGTTAATGTTTTATCAACAACACATTTGAGTTCCAACTATAGAAGAGGACAGATGACATCTTGTGTAGATCACTATAACGCAGGACCATGACTTCTAACCCTTGAGAGCATGATTTTTACCTGGAAGCGGTAGAGGGTGGCGTCATTAGACATCACCAGTTTGTTGTGGTTTTGCAGAGGAAAGATGTATCCATAGGCCACCAGCATGGTGGCAAAGGCCTGAGCCTCTATAATACAGACAGGGAAGATTATTAAAATATGGATCATTAAAGAGCAACTCTTTATATCATAGTTTTCAGGCAGGAAACATGTACTGTACCTTCTGGAGTCATTTTCATCTTGTTGGCAGTCCATGCAATGACATCCTTCCCTGTTTGGAAAGAATATCTGATTTTAGTCCATTACAAGATGTTGACATATGCCTGGACTATACAAATATAAAACAGGACCAAATTGATTATTATGATTGCTGATGATGCAGGGAAGTCGTAATAAATATTTTACTTATGTACTTAACCAGCAAGAGAGGTTTTTTTTCTTTCTTGGCTTAAATGGTAATATTTGATGTGCTCATTTAGTTTACGCTAACTTGGCATCAAAACAACGTCTTATTTCAACCACTTGTTTCAACATGATGAGTTTGGCCCATGTGGCTAAGATCACCTGTCCCTTGCTGGTTTTAGACAAGATTACAGAGCCACTTTGGCTCCTAAAGCACTTGTCAGATCTCATCCGATTGTGGGCCGCCATATATAGCAGCAGCTTAGAGTCCAGAAGCCCACCAGTGTGCCTACATTCTGCAGTCTGATACACACAGTGTGGCCGTGATTATTGAAATTCAAAGTTAAATACGTTCATTTAAATTGTACCATATTATTAGTATTTTTTAATATCTGAATTGAATTTATTTTAACTTAACTTAAATGATTTGAGAGTCCATTTAAACCGGCAAAAAGTTCACCTCCTTAGTGGAAGCAAAGATACAGTACTTAATGTACGGAATCTGTGTGTTTGTGTGTGTGTGTGTGTGTGTGTGTCTTACCAGAGATGACATGTGGGATAGTGGTGACTTGAAGTTTCTGTTCAGAACCTTTAACCCCGCTGCTTTTGTCCTGCATCTCCACAACAACAGTCTCCAGCTGGAAGCAGAGGAACCAGGCTCAAATAAATGATTCCAGTCTAAAACATTTAGCTTCCATGACATTTGGATTGGTTCATTGTTGACCTTTCAAAACATGTAACACATGTGAGCTAGGAGGGAATATCAGGCATGATGGGTCTTCTAACAACTTCAGGAAGTGTATTTTCAAATTATGTTTCTATACTGTTGCAATACTTTTCCTAATTTTAACATTGTATAACATGGTCACTTTGGCCATGACTAGTTTCTTTCTGTGAATGGATGGATGGGTAAGGTTCCAAGGAAAGTAAATCTTTGGACTGGACATGCTGGTAAGAGCTTGAAGATGTTTCACCTCTCATCCGAAAGGCTTCTTCAGTTCTGACTTTACCAGCAAGTCCAGTTTCCTACTTTCCTTGGATACCATGACCTGGATGACTGAGAACCTTCACACACATGGGTAACTTTCTTCAAACTCTAAATACAAATACAAAAACACAAATCCAGCAAATGTGTTCAAAAGCAAACTGCACTTAAAACAATGTTCTGGCAGAATTAGAGGATATTTGACCAGCCTCTATTCAACTGCTAAACAAATCCTTTAAATATCACTTCCTTATTGGCATTCTTCAAAAACAGGACAAAACGAGATTTTTTAAGTAAAACGCAATTTTGAAAGAACAAAATACTAAGATGGGATAATGTTTGAAAATGAAAAAAGATTTTTGACATTGGCCCTGCTTTACTAAATGCGGCAAATAACAACAAAATCAACTGGCAATATAATGCAGAGAAGTCATGATGAATCAACAATAGTCAACATGTAGCACAAATCTAACTGGACCATTACGCCAACTACTAATACTACTACTACTACTGCTGCTACTTCTGCAACTACTACTATTAATAATAATAATAATAATAATAATAATAATAATAATGACAATAACAATAATAATTTATCCACCCACCTTTCTGAGGCAATGCATACGGGGCCGGAAATGCTGCCCCTGATTTGGACGGGCTGTTCTAATTGTCATATTTGCAGAACAATGTAGGCCAAATCAGAGGTCAAGAGAAAGATCTGGTGCAAAATCCACTGAATATTACAAATCTTTATATATATGTAAAAGTATAACTGTGGCAGAAGAGGTGAGCGCACACCTCCTGTGTGGGGCAGGAAAAAGAGAAGAGGACGGATTTACCATCAGTGGTAGGAGGCGTTTGCGCTCATCCTTCAGCAGTTACAGAGAAAAGCCGTTCTTAAATTAACTTCTGTAACACAGATTACTGAGAAACTGTGGCAGGTGAATGTCTCACTGTGGACGCTGGAGGGCGTCAAAGCATTGACTTTGGACTTTGATAGATTTGAGTTTTATTACATTTTAAATGGCTTTTAAATTTGAATGTTTTCATAATGGAATTTAACTTTTATTTAATTGAAATTCAGAAGGGCTATTGTACAGATCTTGACTCACTTACATTGAGGTTGGGAAAATGTCCATTGTGATAACATGATATGCAGGCCTATTGGTCCCCCGAGGAAGATTTTCTTTGGTGAAAATGATACTATGATGTAATATGTCCTGCAGAAAGTCATCATATCATTGATCAATACGGCCCAAACAAAGACATCCAGTAGTCAGTTATAAGAATTTAATCAATTTAATAGTTCTGTTAACAAATGCAGTTTTATTAAAATGAAATTGACTATGACTTCGTACGAAATGTAGTTGAATATGAATAGTAAAAGAATAGATCAGTAACATGAAGACCGTAGCTTTAAATTTAGGTACTTAAAGTTAAGTTTGTTGTTTCATATTAATATCATCTTTTAAAATTCCACATGTATGCAACTATGCATCTGTGCTCATGTTGTGTTTATGTACTTGTGTGTTCGCGATCATTACTTTATGAGCTATGATGTCTGTGACTTGCCTGTGACCCCAGTGATGCAATATTGACAGTTTTTTAACAGCTTTGACCACTTCGAACTCAAAAACCTGAATCCGTGTTCAATAATGAAGAATTTTTAGCCGCTGAATTGTTGAGTTGTATCCATAAATCTTTGCAGTCATAGCTTTTGGATTCATACTTTTAAACTTGTAGCCATAGGAATCGGAAATGTATCCAGCTATCAAATGTTTATAGTTATAGTTTAAAGTTCCACATTTTGACAACGATCTTACTCCATTTTATTGTAGTTGTGCTGTATTTTGGATGTTACTGACACCAGTCTAATAGTTTCCTACGGGCATTGAACCCATCAGCAGCTGGGCGAGTTCAGCCATAGCGCTGTCTGTATCGATTAAGTTGTTTCAAAGATGGCGGATTTCCTGCCGTCCCGCTCCTTGTTATCTGTGTGTTTTCCTCATTGTCTTCTCACAAGCGGCGAGGCAGAGCAGCTGCGGAAATCTAAAGAGATAGATAAGTGTATATATCGCGACAAGACTTATGTGAAGCGGTTAGTAAAGATCCTATTACTCGGAGCGGGCGAGAGCGGCAAGTCCACTTTCCTCAAGCAGATGCGCATTATCCACGGGCAGGACTTCGATCAGAGGGCCAAAGAAGACTTCAAAGCAACGATTTTTAGTAATGTTATAAAAGGTGAGAATACATAGAGCATCCGTTGTCTTATATATGGCGGCGCTTGCTTGTTTTCTGCTTTCATATTTAAGAGGGAAGTTATGATTGGGAAGTTGGAAGCCATGTTAGCTGCCGAATTGGAGATCTCACTCAGCTAGCGTGGCTAAGCGGTGTTTGTGTTTGTTAACAGGGCCAGTGTCGTCATTTATGTTTATTAAGAACTCTAGATATTGTTTTTTATTTTAATTAGCACATTATATTCATATTATTTGACATGGCCGTCATGTTCTTCGTCTCGTCACTGTTAGCATCGATACGTGCTAGTTTCAGTCAGTACCGAGATAAAAAGACGCCAAATTCAGCCAAAGTGTAACTAAACTACACGTCACCACCTCAAGATTCTAGCGGTAAGAACCTTCAAGCCAAACACAACATTGGTGAGCTTTGCTGACTATTTATGACTTCGTGAAAGGGAAAGTGTGGCCTCGCACGATTCGTCTGCAGTATCTAGAGATTCGACTGTTATTGGCTGTGGTGTTGAATTAATTTAAGCATCGTGGGTCTTTGTTTATCCATGACAACAATTTGAGGCTTTAAAGCTGGTATTAGTGCAGATAGTAGCCATCCCTTAACATTAGCAACATTGACTTTGAGGCAGCGGGACACACCCACAGCGAACCCTCATGATGTTGCCATGTGGGGCTGGTCGACTGTAGGTGTGGAGAGACAGGTTGATGCAGAGGGAAACGAGCACAGCTGTCAGTTTAAAACATGAGAACGAGAGTGATCTTTGAGAAATGAAAGAGTTATTTAAAAGAGTAACTGTTTGTAAGGAAATCTCGGTCATCTACATCATTTGCATGTAGTTTCCATCCACTTTGAATGCTGTTGTGTTGGTGACCTGGTGGAAATCCGTGGGCATTTTGTTTGGCTGGGAATCTTGATTACGGTGTCAGGATTCGATTCGTTTTTGGGACTTGAGCTATTTAAATTCACGATTGATTGGGTTTTACTTGTATTTGTAGCTAAAAGGAACAGCAGGGTTTGACAGTGTGATGCGTTTCTCTGGTATTTCTAACTATAAATAGATTTCTCTCTTATCTGGCAACCCCTGGTTTATACAGTTTAAAGCTGTTTAATTATTAAATGTATGCAGGTTAAAGCACAAATAAACCAAAGCTTATTGTAGGTTTTGTATACAAATTAATTGAATCATTTTGCTTGTAAATGTCTCCTCCTATACCATTATTAAAGAACAACATAGTATTTGATCCCTTTTCTTTGCTTCCGTAATATTCTTTATGCGCTCCTACATTGCTACCAGTGTGTCAATCAAACTGACATGTTTCTGCACCTTGAATGACACAGTTTTGCAGTGTTTTCTATTGAATGCGTTTCTCTGCTGCAAGCATTTTCTGTTTACGTTGCATTCCTAACCAGGATTCTACCACATGTGGGTTTTTTTTCTAAGACTGTATGCTTTGGACTGCGGCCTGGCATCAGTCTGACTCCCCTGAGCCAAGAGTGGTATAGAGAGCGTCTTTGAAGGATGAGTGAGGGCCACAAGGTGGATGAGTGTGGAAGTAAATATCCTGTGCTGCTAACTGGTCTCTCAGGAATCGGTTGTAGTTCACAGAAGGATTGCGGCACTTCTGTGTCACCACCCTTGAAGTTGGTTCCACAGTCGTATAGCAGTTCCTGGGGCTTTCCTCTGCAAGAAATGAACTGCCAACAAGAAACCAAGAATGAGTTGGCATCCACGCTTGAGAGTAGATCAGTATATACAGCTCTGGCGGTGAGACACTACAAAAGTATAGCCCCCGTGTCTCAATATGGAAAGCACCAAACCGGTCTATAAATCTTTCCCCAGCTTCTAGCACAATGTGGGCATCCAACCAGCAGACTGTGAAAGAAAACGCCGCACCCACAAATCACGAAAGGGAAAGTGCAGAATCTGGACACCAGCCAAACCCAGAAACTGAAAGGCCTAGTCTACTTAACCCAGACCTGATCCAAGTAATTACAACCATAGAGATCCATTATTCATGAACCCTCCTCAGCAACACTGTCTTGTCATAAAAGTGTGTGCAAGGTGCCAACCTGCACATCGGGCGCTCAGGGGTTCAGTGTCTTGCTCTTAACCTTTAACCAAACTGAGCAAAGGCCATTTTTGGCAGTATTTCTCTTTGGACTGTTTTGACCACGTGGTTCTTATTGTATTGGTATTTTGTATTGATATAGGTGACACAGGTTGTGAGCGTACAGGAGCCCTTATTTGTCTATGATGACATCCCTTTTGAATTGTTGCAAACAGGGAAGTGCGATCTGTGAGGTGGAGCAGCCGCACTCAGCTTCAGTCATTGGGACGCGACTCCTCTACATGTGGTTCAACAGAACACCAGTGTCACTTAGCACAGACACCACTTTGTCTGCAGTTGAAATGAGTTTTGTTAAAATGCAGAGGACGTCCTGGTAGCATCGTTTGTACACACAAGGGTCATTATTATTTGTCAGATGAGGTAAATGGAATTAAATTGTCATTCCATTGAACCTAGGCCTGTATAGTATTTTTATACAGTCTGTGTGTGTAGGTTCTTAGAATAATAGGAGTACGTGATTGGTTGAGGCTATGTCTGCTCTAATTTATTTTTTCCAGGGACTAGATGGAACGATCCCATTGCCCGAGCTATGAGCGGCTGACGTTGCTTTGTTGTTGATTAAATGCCACCTCTTATTTCCCCTCTCCATCCATCCTCTGCCCTCAGGTATCCGAGTGTTAGTGGACGCCCGAGCGAAACTACACATCCCATGGGGCGACCCGTTCAACCAGCAGCACGGGGAACTCATGATGGCGTTCGACACACGATCAGCAATGGCCCATGGGCATGGCTTGGTAGAATCCAAGGTTTTCCAGCACTTCTTGCCCTCTATCGTTGCCCTGTGGGCGGACCAGGGCATCCAGAACGCGTATGACCGCCGGCGTGAATTCCAGCTGGTGAGTGCGAGCATGAGGGCTGAACTATTCTGAACCAAACACTTGTTGGGTGTGACCAATAATTCTGCTGGAAGTATGACTATTTGTTTATATTTATACATGAGAAATGGGTGAAAACACAGCCAGGTAGGATGACATCAGTGTAAAGCTGGTGGTTCAAATAACATCACTGCTGTTAGTATGATATCATCGGTGTAGGGTTGCTGGATGACATCATTTACCATCCTATATACAAAATGGACATGCAGTTACAGAAAATAGGAAGGAACAGGAGTTTGCCACTTAAGGGGGTTGAATAATTTGGATCCCCTACTTATTGGCCCACCACCAGGAGCTGCTGGTGTGGTGAACGGGTTAAAAAACCTCTGATAGCTTCTCATGAAGAAACAGCCAGATGTTCTAGAAATATCCAGGCAAAATTCCTGCGTTCCAACTATATTATTAGATGAATCAATGATTTTTTTAGATGAAGTTGATCTCGGGTTTTGTGCAAAGTCATAATGAGCTGTGACCTCCAAGGCTACCAGATCGTTCCGGTAGTACTCTAACTAATCTTGTTGTTTTAAAGCGAGTGCTATGGAAATCTGATTATAAAATGTCGTCTGTTAAACTCTCTCTCTCTCTCTCTCTCTTTCTCTCTCCCTGTCTCTCTGTCTCCCTCTCTCAGGGGGAGTCGGTCAAGTATTTCCTGGACAGTTTGGAAAAGCTGGGACAGTCGGTAAGTGCTGCCCGCATAGCTGTGTCTCCATCAACCGCGCAGGCCACGTACAGCCCCGCACGGCTGATGGGAAGAGATGCATTTGATGTTTACTGGAACGAGAAGTGAAAGCGATCTCTTCCCGCCCTTGCGTGTGACTCTCACGCGCCCAAACATGGCCGCCTTATGAAAGCTCAGCAATAGTCTCCAATGTTGGTCAGTGTAAGTGTGAGCACCAATATCAACAGATTTGCATAGAAGTGTCAGTGTATCCTGAGCTATACTGCGAGGCCTAAGTCAGGTTCAGGGGAAGCACATCTTATTCATTCATTCATTCATTCATTCATTCATTCATTCATTCATTCGTTTGATTTAGTTAACATCAGCCAACTATTGTGTTTACTCTTCTGAGATTGTCATAATTGTCTGGGAATGAGCTTTTCCCCTGTGTCGAGTCCTTCCCATTGCAACAAGCACTTTGAGCTGTAATTATCTCGTTACACATCCCGTTCAGGCAAGACTTGCGGTCCGACCAGACCCACAGCGAAGTACACTGCTGCACATTCAGTGTAAAGGGCTTGAAGGAAAAGCGACGTGACTTGACACAAGTTTTACGTCAGAAGGAAAAACCTTTTGACAGTAGCCTCACGGGTTCATCTCTTTCTCTCTCTCCCCCTCTCTCTCTCTCTCTCTCTCTCTCTCTCTCTCTCTCTCTCTCTGCTTCCAGGATTATCTCCCCAGCCAACAGGACATCCTGCTAGCCAGAAAGCCCACGAAGGGCATCCACGAGTATGACTTTGAGATCAAAAATGTACCCTTTAAGATGGTGGATGTTGGCGGTCAGCGCTCGGAGAGACGGCGCTGGTTTGAATGCTTTGACTCGGTGACGTCCATTCTCTTCCTCGTCTCGTCCTCTGAATACGATCAGGTGAGCCATGTGGAGAAGAGTTGTAAATGTTGGCTGTGGATAGTTTGTTCTCGTCTCTTTATTCCCTGTGCAGGAGACAGCTAGACATGATGTCATTAATGAGGTCACCAGCAGTAGTGTAGTTGAGAGTATTTGGTAAAGCAGAGGAAGCTCGTTTCTTTTCTGCCTGTTTATGTGAATGGAACTCTTTAGTGCATTGCGAGGCACAGACTCAGTCAGATATGTCACAGTATTCCTTTGTCATACCAAGCAGTCATGCGTAACACAAGCATGCATCTCTGCTCTCTCACACCTCCAGGTGCTGATGGAAGACCGGCAGACCAACAGACTGAGCGAGTCGCTCAACATCTTTGAGACTATCGTTAACAACCGGGTGTTCAGCAACGTCTCCATCATCCTGTTCCTGAACAAGACGGACCTGCTGGAGGAGAAGGTGAAGCAGGTGTCGATCAAGGACTATTTCCCAGAGTTCTCAGGGGACCTGGGAAGCCTGGCTGACGTCCAGCGCTTCCTAGTCGAGTGCTTCCGTAATAAGCGGCGCGAGCAGCAGCAAAAGCCGCTTTACTACCACTTCACCACAGCCATAAACACAGAGAACATCCGACTGGTGTTTCGCGACGTCAAGGACACCATCCTGCATGACAACCTCAAGCAGCTGATGCTGCAGTGAGGGGAGGAGGGAGACATGAACAACAGGGGATGGGTGAAGATGAGCCTCCGCCCCCTCCTTCCTGCAAAGTGAGGAGATCAGGATGCGTTTCTCCATCCATCCACCTCTCCTTCATGACTTCAACCTGCTCCTCACTTTTGAATTTTGACTGTAAAAGTGTATTAAAGCCCTACTACTACCACCACCATACCCTCACACCTGCTTTCTGCCTTACCAACCTCGTTCACTGTGACTTACAAGACCACTGATTCTTCAAACCACTCCAGATGACCTCTAACCCCCACCCCCTCCACTCTCTCAGTGCACTTTTGCGGTCGGGATCTACTAAGGTATTTCATCCTTAAATACACTGTCCTTCTTTCTGTGCTGCTCTGACCACTACTGCTACCACGGGAGTCCTTAGAAGGCAAGTCGGATCTGTTTTTGGAAGTTCTCTCCACCCTGGTTTCCCTTCACAGATCTCTCATCATCATCAATCTTCCCCAGACTGTTAAAGTGAAAAAAAAGAGGGACATACTCCCCATGAACGATGAAGAAAAGAGAATCACATGTGAGTCATGTCAACTACAGAGATGGCTTTCTGTGTAAAAATTGAAGTCTAAAATTGCAGATGTGATGAGGTAATACTTGGAAAACCCCACTTCCACATTTTAGGACTAAAAACCTGTGTGTGTGCTCCGTTGCCTTCTCTCGTTGCTTCCCTGCTTTCCTCTGCGACATGGTGATGACATAAGTTGATCTTTTCTGAGAGCAATTGACTACTTCCTTCAGCTGTATTTTTTTTTTAATAGAAATGTTCTTATTTGTTTTCATTTTCTTCTAAAAGAATATATGAATATACTTTCTGTACGTATGCATTTTCATTAACTTAAATTTTATAGTGTTTTACACTTTGGATTGTTAACTGCTGATTGACTGTTACAGTCTGGATGTGTGGGCTACAAACAGACGCAGAGGCCGATGTCACAGCGCTGCAGTGTATTGTGTTGTTTCTCAGGGCACATTGTGAATCACTAATTGTAGCTATCGAAGCTAAACCATGACTCGGTGCCCTTCCACATGAATTGTCATGTCTGAAGAATCTCTGACCTTCTGTGTCTAACCTGTGGCCTTTTTCAACCAGGACCATATTTTACCACCAACACAGGCTGAAGTTTAGAGATAGCTCCTGTTATTTGTATTGTGCCTTGCGTCATACACTGCCCAGTGCCGTCACGCTGAGCTAGTGTGTGTGTGGCTGTTTGCTTGAAATGTAAAAGTACCTGTGATGTTTGATTGCACAAACTGACTTTCAAGATAAAGTCCAACAAACACTTTGACCCAAGCACAGTAAGTCTTGTGTGTAACAGTATTGCAGTTGTGATTATAGGGGCGCCTTCAAATACGCATCGTCTCAACAAATACAAGCCCTGACCGTGCAGTGTGTCGCACCCGTGTGCTGCCTCATCGCTGATTTCTTGGGCATGTCCTGTTTCTGCTTTAATGTCCACTGGGCTCGCTTCTTCCCATCACACATTGTGGAGTGATTGGACACGATGTGGATGAGTGAAAGTCACTTATGTATTAATCCCATATTTATTACTTCTCCGTACCTCTGGATCCAAGGTAGCTCAA
This sequence comes from Genypterus blacodes, assembly GCF_046128005.1. Classification (NCBI taxonomy): domain Eukaryota; kingdom Metazoa; phylum Chordata; class Actinopteri; order Ophidiiformes; family Ophidiidae; genus Genypterus; species Genypterus blacodes. The sequence goes on from NW_027466841.1 coordinate 2,587,500, forward strand.
TATACTTTGTCTCCAATAGAAATAATACTTCCAAGTTCGACACCTTAACAATTATTGGATAAAAATAGTAATAATGTTGTATATATGTAATATATATAAATAAAAATTAAACGGTTAAAATTTGTTTGATAATGTCACTTGTACAAACTCTCCCGCAGTGTGACCAAGCCTCTACAACAACTGGGAATTAGAGTGGGTTAAAACATTCTTTAAGTGGTTAGTTAAGTATTTAACATCTCAAACAGGAAGCAAGCAAACAAGTAAAATGACAATATGGCATCACTGAGTTATTAATCGCCACCAGCAGTTTCCTCTGCTAGTGAGAAGCCTGGAGCGAGCCTTCAGTCCCCGTTACAGAGTGTGTACCACGACACTGAAACTCTAGGCTCTTACTTTTTATCTTTCCCATGATAAACACTTAGGCTTTTCTGTTAAGAGTTGAGAGTTGCTCGTCACATGGGACAAACATGCAACCCACTGAATAGGCGCTACATGTGATGTAATGAGAGGAGAAGAGAAGAGAATCTCTCAAGTCGTGTGCAGCAGTTAAAGCATGTACATGGAAAGATGGAAGTTTAGCAACCAGAGCCTGTAAATGTGTTTGTATTTCAACTCTGAAAAGCCACAGCCAAAGCTAAGGATGCTTCTTGACGACACGGTGTCTTGGTTTGCAGTCAGCATCGTTCTGTGTGTGTCAGTTGTGTCGACAGTTTAGTGAAAATTTTCCACCTTATACTGAATCCTTGGTCAAAACTTTCAGAATTTCAGTCAAAGTGGTGGTAAATGCGGTTCAGGTTGGAAATGGCCGAAGTGCTATGTTTATGAAGAATACAATTGCCTTTAATCAGACAAATACTGAGTATTGAGTGCATGTTAAAGGCACTGAGTGTCTCAGACCTGCGTGTGTTTGCTGAATGGTACCTGATCATGCTGATTTCTAATAGCTAATGTTGCATTTGACACTGATTTGTATGTATGGCCATTGTTGTTTGTTTTTTTAATCTGCATTACTGGTGTTTATTTACAATGAATGCTGGCATCTGATGACTGCCCTTAAAGGAAATTTGAACAGATTGTCCCATCGGTCAGCTTCCTCTTTAAATTATGTCATTATCTATGTCCTGGTCTGAAAGAGGATTCAAGCAAATATTTCAAATATCACATAAAACAAACCGCCGTGTACAAACAAACCAAACTCTGATTTCATAGAATGCAAAAATTGGGTGGAGAACATGATTCACACGCTTCAATTCATGTTGGAAATCCACCTAACTTTTGTGCGTATTTTGAAAAATGCGTTCCATATTTGCTTCATCAAGCATTTTGTATTCAATGTCAAAATCTGTATGCAAATTTTGGGATAGAAACTCAGCAATAGATCACCCGAACATTTCCGAGCTCTCTCCCAGTTGCTGATTTTCCACCTCAATGCTTTTAACTTTACGCTTCTGCAAGAAAAACTGTTGAACTAGAAGTCACAGTGCATCTGCCAATGGCCAAGCAGTCCTCCAGTTATGACTCCATCTCACAGTTATTCTACTTATAGGTTATTGACTAGACCATGATCACACTCCACTGATAAGACTAGTCTGCATGTCCAACAAATTTGGTTATAGTAGACTTCATTCATTCATGAGATACAGAAGTTTTTTGGTCCTGACCCTCTACATACCAAAATTAAAAAGCTTCTTTCTTGCCTCATGTCCAACCCTTGCCAAGTTGAACTGAAATCCCTTGGTATTTGAGTTTTTGAGACATTCTGCCAAAAAACAAAGGGAAAACAGAACGGTAGACCTACAAACAGGTAGATCAAAACGTGTGTTAGTTTGTGAAGTCAATTCCAACATAGTCGTCGCCGCATTGTCTCTTTTCTACCAGCTATATATGTAGAACAGAAGGTCCTGTGTTTATTATTGACTGTAAATTACCCTTTACAATCAATACTCTTTACTCTTGGGGCTTATCAGACATTGGACTTTAAGGATTCCAACTTCCAAAGCCTATTTGACCTTTAACCACTTCCTTACCTTGGTGGTATGTAGCCATGCAGCTATCTTTTTTTGGATGGAACTGAAATCTCAACTTCATCCTGTCTTTCTGTCAAAACCCACATTATCTGCAGATGTTATCTTTAAACTGGGTGAACTTGTGAACTTGTGAACCAGGGCCGGTTGCATTGAGGTCACAGTACTAACCACTCCTCTGCAATTCGTGTTCCTTCATCTGATATATAGACACTTTATTAATCGTCATACTTCCTCTAATCCACCAAGTAAGCAAGTCATGTATATTCAGAAAATAATCTAATCTCATTAATGTTTCACGCTACATTTTTGCACTAATCACAGCAAAGACAAAAATCATGTATCTAAACTTATTGATCAATGTAAGCAGAGGCACTTTGTTCCAAGTGTCTTCCCTCATTGAATGAATATTGAAAAATTGTGTGCAATTTTGCATAATTCCATGAATTTGTGGCATTCTGGAGATATGTCTGTGACCGTGGGGTTTGGTTTGGAGTATTTAGATGGTTAACAATGTGGCACATTTTGCCGAATTCTATTTGGCAAGAGGATGCACTTGTGTTTTAATCGTTATCAAGCAGTGACCTATTTATTCTTCTTTCAGAAAGACTGCAGAGCTGTCCGCTGAATGCATGTAGACCACAAAGACTGTTGTGTTATTGATCCCTTTCTCGGCTGTAGGCCTCTGAATGAACCCTTTTGAAACCCCCCTTACTTCAACTGCACAAAGATAAAAGATGTGCACGCCACAATACACAAAAAATGTATTTGCTTACAATGCCCTGCATGTTTATGGCCACTATATTCTCTCATCACGTTGATAACAGTGAATCCATTTGTAAATACAGTATGAAAATGCTGACCAGTGCCACAGCTACATGGTCGGTGTCTTCTTTCCTTCCCTTTTGTGTTCACACCCAGCTTCTTTTACAACTCTTTTACAAAACTAAGCTCTTTGTGTTTCCCCGAACTGTTTTCAGTGGTTTAAGGTTCTCGTGGTAATCGCACTGCACAGCCGTGAACGTGCTGCATCATGCTCAGATACGTGTAGCTCAAAAAGCTGAGGACCGATATGGCTTCTCAGGTGTTTCAAAATAAGAAGTGTTATTGTTATTGGGATCTGGGGCCTCTAGCTCCGTCCCACATGGGCCCCAGTCAACCAGGTTTTCTATCTTGCCAGGTCATTATTTTCACCTCATATTTCAAGTTGGTCTCAGGAAGCTGATGTTCAACTTTGTATCAAGCATTTTGGGGTCTTAAGACTTAAGTATTCTGCCTTAGAATTTTGCCTTCTAACAATATCTTTTCTGTGATAAAGCCCAATGTTGTTGTTTTATCTGCGTTCTGTGTATCCAACATGATTACATATGTTGTACCTGTAACAGTATGGATCCGTTAGGTCCAAACTATGCAACACAATGTCTGTGACTGCATCGGATCATGTTGTGTTAGAAATAATGATCTCACGGATTCTGACTCTCTGCCTCATTTGAAAGCCTCTTATGCTCCAGGTAGCCATGTCTGACAAACTATCTGCCAAATATACCTGTGCACTGCCTTGTCCTCTCCTGTTCCAGCTGCTCTGCCTGTGCTGAGAAAAAGGGTTTATACTGTATATGAGGTTTTTCAAATCCTGCCACAGACGTTTTAATGTCCTCGTTTCATTTTCTTCAGATTAACTTCTCTCTCACGTCAGATTTTCTTTACTTATGCTCTCAATCTTCTACTCCTCAATAAAAGTAAACTTTTCTTCTAAAACTGAAAAAAGGATTGTTGTTCACTTGACAGTCATGGATTTGGATTTCCAAGCCTTGAAATTTTTCGGAAATCATGAATATCAATGTTATCAAAATGGTGGTTAGTCTGGATCCTATCGAGTGTGATTGACTGATCTCTTTCTCAGTAATGTATAGTGTAACTGCATAAAAGAATAAAATTGCAAACCTACTCCACACTTGGCCCATCAATCATATATCTTTTTCTGGATAGAGAGTCATAATGATTGAAGATCCACCATAATTGTTTACTTCATCTGGCCTACATAATGATGGTAGTTCTCTAGTGACTGTCTTTCTTCATGTCTGCAATCGGCTCTGTCTCCAGGAGATGGTGCTGTTGCTTTGTCCAACCAGGTGTAGGAGACCCAAAGTGACATTATGAAATTTAAAACAAAAGATAGAATCAAGGTTTCTACACAGAGGCTGACTTTAACACAGGGTCTGTTAAACATCATTCACCAAGGAAAGTAACTGGTGAACATAACTGAGTTGCACCAGGATGTGATAAAGGACCGTTATGTCCTTGTTATAATAAACACATCTGAACTGAATTTACCTTTACCTCCATCATGCCAAGAGATCCGGATTTATGACACCCTTGCAGATATTTTACCAATCAACAATAATCATTATCTGATCATCAAGATACCTATATTTCTGTTAAATCATTTCCTTCATTTAATTGTGTTTAAATGTTTCATTTTGAGCGCAGAGACCAAATCAAAACTGTGGTTTCAACTCAAACTGATGCCAACTCCAAAACTTTTTCCTGTTATTTGTGTACACCACCACTTTCACTCCATCTTTGTCAAACAGAGGGGTTAAGGTCAGTCAGCAGAAAATGTCCAAGTGAGCGTGCTGGTAATGGCGCAGAGTGTGGTGTCACTGGATTGAGTGACAGCTGACACATCTACACAGTCAGCGAAGGCACCAGGCTCAGCCTCAGTGCAGCACTAGACCAGTTTAAGAGCACACAGAGTCGTGCATTTTAGGGTTGGTAAAGGGTTAGTAAAAATACGATAAATATATAAGATATTATGTCTCTGCTCAAACAGCGGGGGAGAGAGCTTGAGCGTTTCGATGGACTGTCGCTCATATACTGGTAAGTGAAAAGTGAGAAAGCTTGGCTTAAGAAATCGTGCCTGTCACCTGTGCTAATACAGAATGCTAGATGGAACTAAAGTAGAGATCTGGCAATTTATTCCATGTTTTGACAGTGTTGGTAGACACCCCTAAAATGTGATTCACAACATCCCAAATCAACAGGTTTCACTGAGAGATTAGATACATATTAAAGAAGCACTCATCTTCTCATTTAAAAAATAAACTGGTTACAAACCTTTCTTCTCCTCCTCCTCCTCCTCCTCCTCCTCCTCCTCCTCCTCCTCCTCCCCCTCTCTCTCTCTCTCTCTCGTTCTCTCTCTCTGTCTCATTCTCACTCTCCATGAATGTTAGACAATAATGAAAATGACTTGCCTTGTGAGATACAAACAAATGTGCAGGTCCATGTCCCAAGTTGCTGTCAAAGTGCAGATTTCTCAAACAACAATAAATGACCTCTTCGTCTCAGTAGGGGATATAGGATATACTAAACAGTTTGGAGAGGGGCATTCATTTTGTGATTGTACGTTGTCATGAGGGGAGGAGCCTACCAACGAAATGTAGGTGCTGGGTGATGTGACTGTTGGGGCTGAATCAGTTGCAAGCATTTATGTGCACGCTGAAGGAAGTTGGTCCTCTCTCTGGATCTACTGATCATCTCTACTCCAAACCGAACCCTCAGGTGTCTCCCCCATGATTCTCTCCTCACAGAAACTACCAGAGCTCTGGGACTACTTTCTGATTTACATTTCAGGAGCCCTAGATTTTAATCCTGACAGCAAAGACATTGACCTGGGACTGTTTCCTCTGAGGATGAACCCTACCATTAAGTCTAGGTAGGTGGGATACAGGATGAAACGGATGTATTTGTTTCAGGTGCTTGTTTGGAGAGACGTAAACCCTTTCTTGTTAATTCCGCGACCAATGTGGCTAATGAGAGCTGAGTGGCTAAAACTGAATATTGATGGAGAAAGTTAATTTTGTATGGCCTGCCACAGCACTGACTGGTGAATAATACTGTCTGACTCTTAGAAGAGGGAAATTAATCAGTAATTGTGTTTGAATCGTTGTTTCTTTGTAGATTTGGACATCAGCTTTGTTTTTGCTAAGCACTTCCTGGTTTGACTCTCTGAGTTTCAACAGGTTGGTCCTTGACGCAGGTCTCTGGATTTGTTGTGGAGGGACTATAAGAGAGACTGAATGGGGCTCAAAAAGTAGAAGAAGCTCTGATCTGATCAGTCAGTAAGTGTGTTTGAATGTTTGTGGACTTGGACCTACTGTATGTCGTTGATAGGCTTTCTTCTTGGTCGAGCTCAGCATCTTCAGCTCAACCTATCAAAGACTGAGCTCATTGTTTTTCGTCAATTCTTGCCTACAACCTACAATCAGCATCCAGCTTGACTGCTCTCAAGTTGATCCCACAAAGTCCACCAGGAACTTGGGTGCCACGATTGTAACCAACTCACCTTCAAGGAACATGTTGCCTCAGTCTCTCAGTCAGACACATTCTTTTTTAAGTATTACAGACTTTATCATGCATTGTGAGAACCAGCTACCCCTTTCCTTTTCAGGCAAAATCAATTGGAAGTAATGGGATTCTGATTCACCCCTTCTGCCTGTCTACAGTGATGGCTATTGATTTGCTGGGGAACTCCATCATTGGCTTTGATTTTCCCTCCACCAATAATCTTGATTCTAAAGCAAAATGCTGAATGGGTTTTGACCCCTAGGACATTTGCTTGTTTATTCCTAGGAAAGTGTACGAGGTGTGAAAGAGGAAGGGAGCAAAGTTTTACCTGCTCCCTCAACCTATCCACGCCACACAGACCCAGTGGTGTTGCTCACTGATCTTTCATGAGGTCTTGTGAAGGTGTGACTCATTGCTAAAGCCTGTGCGTCTTCACTCCACGCGTCTAAGCTCTCACAACTGGGAAACTCGACAAAGACTTTGAGCTTCAAAGCAGAGAATTAGTTTCCTTTGCTGACTTTGCGTTTGTACACCAGCAGAAGCATTCTAAAGCGTGGCTCCTACATACAGCATGTAGCTGCATATTAACTGGCTGATTTTCTATTTGCTATATTTAGCATGTTGTGCCACATGGATTTGCGTCCTACTGCAATAAGCTTATCAACACTTCATCAACTGGGGCTCTTGGGATCTGCTCACACAATGACTGGCAACATGCAGAGCAACAACTGAGAGGCAGACAACCAGGCCCTGGCACAGTTATGTTCCAAAAGTTGAGAATGCCTCTGGGTTTTGCCAGGTAGGCTTTTATTATACACTTACAGTCATTTAGGACATTTCTAAATATTTAAATGTCTAAATAGCAGATATTATTAAGCAGCTATTTTGAGCTAATGTGGGAGTTTCGGAAATGGTCACATGTGATCGGTTGGATAATGAGTGTTTCATGAAGCAACTTCTGCCTTAACTATTACGTAACCATATTTGTTACATGTTAGGTTTATGATTGTGATATCATTGGCAGTCTTGGTGATGCTTGAGCAGAAAGTATGAGCCAAATGTTACTCCTACTAACCCAACATGTGTGATCGAATTCATCTTCAACAGGATTTCATCTTTGATTAGGTGAAGTGCCTGTGGCTCCATATTTTACACACGCACATAAACATAGGACTGCATGCTACCAATGACATCTGTGATATAGACATTTTGATTATCTTCAGCTGTACTGGGAAATCTGTACAGCTTGCTAAAACTATAGCATTAAAAAGGTGGACTAAATTCCCTTCTATATCATATATCGTCACTACAATTTGAGGAAATCGGTGTGATTGGGAACTCGCTTGATGGAACATGTTTTAATTATCAGCTATAATTTGAACAGGTTATTGGCAGTATATCAAAAGAGCACCTAGGACCTTGTAGTAGCTCTTTCTTTGATGATGCTTATTATGTGGCAGAGTGAATACATTTTTGAGCATTTTTTTTCAATGGAGAGCTCAACATCAGCATAAATCTATATAACTCCAGTGTCCTTCAGGTAAAGCATTCTTTATGAGTGAGGAATTTTACTTTGAATATAAAACAAATACATTATAAATAAATAAATAAATAAATAAATAAATAAATGAATGAATGAATGAATAAATGAATGAATGAATGAATGAATGAATGAATAAATAAATAAATACGGTCTCCTTCTATGATACATATTGAGTGCTGTTTTAAGGGTCCCTGATACTGTACCGACCCTGGTTATGTCCCTGTTTTAGGTTTGTGCCGCGCACTCAGTTTCAGATGTAGTTTCGAACCTAAACGCATCTCAGTTAGATTAAACTCGCGCGTCGACCCTGAATGTCACACCACTCGAAGTCAAATAGCCCTGGAACACTTTTTTCTCTGTGCTGTGCCCCTTTTCATTTTTCGTCACCGTCCCCGCTGTTATGTAAAGGGATTACATGTGCGGGTGGACGTGTCGATGCGTGAAGATGACGTAAACTGGAATTAGAGGCTGCTTTGCTTTATTTGTAAACCTCATGCGGCTGCTGGCTGCTGGTTGAGAGCTGAAACAGCTCCGACCGTCCGTCCGTCACTCCAAGCTCCGCGCCAAACAAAATGCCGACCTTCTCAGTGATGTATAGAGGAGTTGTCATCATTAGCAGGTACACACACACACATACACACACACACACACACTGGGGGTTTGTTTCATTTTAAATGCAGTGATGCGCCTTTGTTTACTATCTTTCTCCTGTTGATGCTGGGAGTGTTTTTCAAGCGGCATGATGAGTTGATGAGTTATATAGATTGAAACTTGTACATTTGTAATCTGAATCGTCCAGTCGTAATTCATCTCAGTTATATTCAAGTGTGTACACATACAAATGCGACAAAAGGGAATTAGAATTAGAGCCTGATAAGTGGAAAGGAGCAGTAGAAGTGATGGTTGTAAATAATTCATTATAGGCTATAATGTGCAGTATACAGAAGAACATTATCCTTTATACACATTGTATACAGAATTGTACACACACACACACACTCAAAACAGGTACTGTAGTGAATATGCATGTTTATGTTCTGATGAATGATTTCTACACAGTTTTAATGCGCACAGAGGCAGAATAACCGAGCAGAGCTGGATATATATTAGTGAATATAAACCTCTTACATCCTTCCATCTGTCATTTGTTTTGCTTGTGCTTTGTGTACAGTGATGACGAATGATTGTTTTGGTTGGTAGTTGTACAGTTTATCATAGTCCAATTCTGTTTTTTAAAAATCCTACAAATGTAAGGTCTACTATATGCATAGCAGTGAAATGTGTCATTTCCATTGAAATATGAGATTGAAGAGGTCATTGTTCACACACACACACACACACACACACACACACACACACACACACACACACACACACACACACACACACAGACACACACACACACACACACACACACACACACACACACACACACACATACACACACACACACACACACACACACACACTCAAACGCACAGATGCCCTATATAAACACAGGAATAGCAGCATGGGAGTGGGGCTTAGTATTTGTTATTCACTGTATTTCTGAATGATTTTAGGACTATGTAAAGTTAACTGAAGAAGACTGAAAATTAGCAGAATTTATACCAAAATGATACCCTGTAACATAATTGAAGTCATCATTATCTGTGCTGGCTTATGCCAGGCTGATGAACCATAATTCTTGTGTGATTTTTGACATGCATCTTTCTTTTGAAGTTACAAGGTGCAGGCATGTTTCTTTAAGCTTGGACAATTGACAAGATGAAGTCCTTGCTCTCTTTTATAGATTTACAAAGGGTAATTCACACTTGTATTTCCTCTAGACTGGACTACTGCAAGGCACTTAACTCTGCAATGAGCGAAGTAAACATTTATCTGCCTCAGTTGATTCAGAATGCTGACCTTCACTGCTCAGTTTAAGGATTGATTTTAAGATTTTACTGCTTGTTTTCAACGCCCCACATGGTCATGCACCTGCTTAAATACTGACCTTTTAATACCGTATGAGCCTGATCGATGTCTGAGATCCTCGGGATGCAGCCTATTCGTAATCCCATTTTTCTGGCCGTATGACTAAGGGCGACAGGGCCTTTGCTGTGTGTGCCCCTAAACTCTGGAGTTCCCTGCAGGAAAATCTAGTAGTTTGTCATTCATGAATTTTGCCTCTTGTCTCTCCTGCTTTCCTCTGTATTCCTTCATCCTAACCAGGACACTTATGGGTCCATATGGAGTTGATCGAGCAGTTCATTCCATGGAGTTTACAGACTGTGAGAAAGGCCTGGGTGAGTCAGAAACTCTGCCTCTGTTGTGTGCTTAGGTTAGGAATATAACTGATTGATTTCACCATGTTCCCAACAGGAATTAAAGTGATCGGCGGAGTGAAGGAGCTAACAGGCGAGGAGTTTGGAGTCTATGTCAAACGAATTTTACCTGGTGGGCTTGCCTCAAATGATGGTGGGTACTTTCTGAGAGTTGTCACAAAACGAGTGGAGTGCAAGGTTGATGACTCAGCAGGCAACTCCAGAATACTGGATAAGGAGCAGTCCTTCTTATACTCAGATAGATTCTGCCCAGAGATGAGTTGATGTTTACCGGTACAACCCATTCTAGTTGCTTTCTTTTAGAATGATGTTTAACAGACAATACATTTAAGTCAGTTTCTGTGTAGAATTTAAAACATGATTGTTTCCTTTGTTTTTCATACTCCATGATGTAACTTGGGGTCTCCCACATCTTATTATAAAATGTTCTCTAAGCTGGTAAGTCCAGTCTGTGTTCATGTGGCATACTGTATTTTTGACCTCTGACAGGGAATTTGATGGCAGGGGACCAGATCCTGGAGGTGAATGGGGACAGTCTAGTAGGAGTCTCAAGTGATCGGTAGGCTGTTACAGTTTTCTTGCTTATGTTCTTAGAATTAAATGAATGACCAAAGTGGTGTTTGTCCCAGTGTTGCAATCACTTTTAATTGTGTAATTTTTGTCTTCGTCTCTCTGGATTTGTAGAGCTGTGGACATCTTGAGGACGGCATCAGCAACTAATCATATGCGTCTCCTCATTGCCAGAGACGAGGAAGCAAAGTAAGTGAATAGTTTAGTGTTTGTGCAAACTGGTATATGATACTGGTGCTGTGTGTCAGGAAAGACAGATTTTCACTAGATAATTTATTTCAAACTGAAACATTTGCACACTCATGAAACCTCAGCTACTCGATATAAGATTGTTTCATGAAAATATGTAATAAGAAACATCTATCATATTAAAATCTTGTAAAAAAATATTGAGTTTGACACACTTTATCAACATTTCTCCTGTAATTTTCCCAAAAAGGAGAGAATTTGGTGAGTTGCTAGCGAAATATGGAACCAATGGGAGCTCAGGATCAGCGCGCAACTCTCCAACCATCCAACAAGGTAGTAAGGTCTTTGCGCTGCATGATTCCATTGAAATGATGGTTGCCACCTACTGGATGAGCAGAATTATACTCCACATACTGTTTGTAATGTTTTGTCTTTCGATTTGCTTGTTCTTGTTTAAAAGGAGGCCAATTCTTGGACAGCACATCATCCGGTTCGTCATCCCGTTCTCAGAGTCCACTGTTGTTGAGTACAGCAGGATCTCAGAACATGTATAGCAACAGTGCGCCCACGCTACGCTCCCTGAGGTAGGTCAAGCTGTACAGAATCTCTCACAGTACTCACAACATGTTAAATGTAACAGTGACTACGATGTTCCATTAGGTAATGTGTTGATGTGGCTGTGATCTCAGTTACCCAGGTGTAGGTGTGATCCAGCTCATTTCAGTGGCACGATCCTGCAGTTTGGGCATCACCATCGGAGGGGGTTCTAACCGACCTGACGGGCCTGCAGTCTTTATTCAGGAGGTTCTGTCAGGAGGAGACTGTCAACGGGTAAGGAGGAGGATAAAGCAAGACTTCATTGTATGAGGCAAAAATAATCCCCAAAAATGTAAATGCCTGCAGAAGGGAGTGAAGTGAAGAGGTAAATGTTGCTCCTGCCTCTTGATTCAAGATTTTACTTCAAAACTATGATCCAGTTCCAGTTGAATCCAGTTGGCCCCTAATGACCTGAACACGTGCTCTGCCAATCATTCTGAATGTAATCAAATAGGTTAAGAGCTATTTAGTTAAATCTCATTCATAAGAAAATGAAGAATCTCTTCAGCATGACTGGATGACTAAAAACCATGTCTTCCTCTTGCGTAGGATGGACGCCTGAGGCCTGGGGATCAACTCATTGCTCTCAACAAAGAGTCCTTGATAGGCATAACCCACGAAGAGGCCAAAAGCATGCTGAGCAAAGTCAAATTGAGGTGAGGATCATTATGAGGATTGAGGTGAGGATCAGGTCTTGTATGGAAGAAAACCTCTGGTAGCTTTTCCTCCCCTTTTCCTGTGGCTTAACATCAGAACGACCTAAAAAGTATACTGTTTGCATTACCTTGCAAATTTTGCAGTTCTCTAATTTTACCAGCGCAAATCCCTGGTGCCACTTCTTTTGTGTAATTGTGTGTATCTTGTCTCCAGCAAAGACAGTGTCATGGAGATAGCCTTTATTCCAGGTAAAGGGCTTTTCCCCAGCGGTGCGTCTCTACATAACAGTGTCCAGCGGGCTCTGGGCAACAGCTTCAGCGCTGGGCGCTTAAAAGTGCAGATCAGATCACCTGAGGTCAGCTTTGTTTTTATCAATACCAAACAGTGTTTCAATGTATTGTGTCAGCAGCTTGACACATTTTACAATATTGTAATACTCAACAAAGATGTAGAAGAGCAAGATGTTTGTTTACAAGCCTAAAGAAGACCCATGGATGCCATTTGGTGTTCACTGTCTATCTCTTCTACGTCCTTGCTCTGGAGCAGCTAACAGCAGTAGTCGTTCAACAATTCAAATTTATCTTAGGCCAACAGAGGAACATACAGAGAAAGGAAAAGAAGTCTCACACATATATGATGTATTCAAGTGTGCATGTTTTCTGTTTTGTTCTGATTTTGATATAGATATGTGCAGAGGAGCCAGGTCCTGTGTCCTCATTGGACATCTGCCCACCAGATGTTCCAGGTATAAGACTTCTACCCCACATGACAGTTTAAAGTAATACAAATTCATTTACTCAGAGCTGTTTGGGTGTGTTCGATAATGAACATTTCTAGAGCCAACGGTGTATTGAAAATAGCATTGAGCTATTGGCAATTATATTCAAAATTGCATCATGGGTTATTGTTATATTGAATTATACTGAAGAGCAGAGGTGAGCCTGGCTCAAAGCCACCTACCAGCCTTGGTTTAATCCTATTGGCACGGATTAGCCCAGGCAAGGTCATTTCCTTGGTGCTGGGATCACTTAGCTGTCCTCCAGACTTTACGTGGTTAAGCCATATATACTGTATATGTACATACAGTATATGTGTGCAGAGGAGCCTCACCAGACATCTGCCCACCAGATGTTCATGTTTCAGGTACAACAGTAACATCAGAATTCTAAAATTGATCCAATCACTCAGGTAATCAGGAGAGCAGGGTTCTAATAATAGGTGTAATATGTGGTAACAATGTCATACTTTACTGCTTGATTTAAGTTTGTTGTTATTTTTGAGTGAAGGGTGAAAAATCAGAGGAATCACAATCTAAACATCGAACAAATTTATGTTTGGTAGATTATTTCTCTGTTAGCTATGCTTCTTGGCGATACATTTTATACCGTTGGAAAGCCTGTTTAGTTCCCTTTTAAATGGTGCCCCATTTTTAAGGAACATTTGCCACAAACAAAAAGTTGCCAAATCGTCTCTGCCAATGCCAAACAGCTTATTCTGCTGTTGCTATTGACTCTTGTTTGGTGTTGTTTGGTGGATTGGATGATTGAAGTATTTCAGTAACAAGGAAGAAACAAGACGTATTGGCAATTTTACAATTTATTCATTTAACAAACGGTCAGGAGCCTCAGTAGCGTGTGGAAGAACCATACACAGCCACAACAGCCTGGCACCTCCTCCTCATGCTGGTCACCAGCCTGGCCTTGGTTTTAAAAGGTTGGTGTTTTTAAGGTTTAAAAGGTTGTTGGTTTAAAAGGTATCAAGGTTTTAAGGTTTTAAGGTTTTAAGGTTTAAAAGGTTGAAAAGGGTTTAAGACCCACCCTCCCTCTATCCAGGCTCTGAGAGGGACCAGCTGGACGCCAGGTGGGGTTCATGGGTTCAGGTTTTAAAGGTTGGTGTTTTTAAAAGGTTGGTGGTTTCAAGGTTTTAAGGTTAAAAAGGTTTTAAGGTTAAAATGGTTTTAAGGTTTAAAAGGTTGGTGGTTTTAAGGTTAAAATGGTTTTAAGGTTTAAAAGGTTGGTGGTTTTTAAGGTTCAAAAGGTTTTAAGGTTTAAAAGGTTTTAATTTTAAAAGGTTGGTGGTTTGATGGTTAAAAGGTTGGTGTTTACCAAAGAACTGTGACCCACCCTTCCTCTTTCTGGGCTCTCAGAGGGACCAGCTGGATGCCAGGTAAGGTTCATGGGTTCAGGTTTTAAACCTTAAAACCTTTTAAACCTTAAAACCTTTCAAACCTTAAAACCTTTTAAACCTTTTAAACCTTTTAAACCTTGAAACCTTGAAATTTTTTAAACCTTAAAAACACCAACCTTTTAAAACCAACCCACATTCTCAGCTGTGCTGCTCATCCCATAAATGCATGTTCCTTACAAATGGGGTACCATTTAAAAGGGAACTAAACAGGCTTTCCAACAGTATAAAATGTATTGCCAAGAAGCATTGTTACAACAGAGAAATAAACTACCAAACACACATTTCCGAACTTTTTGTCCGATGTTTATATGATTTTGACGTTAGAAAGACCATGCAAATGAAATATGTAGAACAAATAAAACTGGTCGTGTCAAAAATTGACAAAAGAACACATTTTAACTGATTGTAGTGTTTAAAAAAACATTTCTAGAGGAGAAACACAAATTTTGGTGTGGACTGGTGGCTTATTGGATTTATTGAAGCTGAATGCTGTGACAACAACAGGACTGTGGATCTACATGCAGAGGGGAGGAGGAGTGATGTGAGCAAATCCTTTTGGTGGGACAAAAGGGAGGGGGCGGCATTGCAATCAGCTCATACCCCTAGCAACAGGACATGCGCACACACACTCACACACACACATAAATACACACAGTGAGAATACACAAAAAATCTGGGACAAAAACATCATATTAATATTAGGTATTAGCTGTCTGACTGAATTGTTTATCTTTCCGCCACTCCTCTCTTTTTAATCACCAGCTGCACCCCCAAATCCCCTATTACAGCCAGTGCATATAACAGGACATACAGTATCTGTCATATGTTTTCATACAGTGGCCATAACTACACTCAACTCATTATTTAAATTGGGAATGCGTTTTCGTTTGCATCTTACGTAAGTAGGAACAAGACGTGAAGGTTTTCTGATTAAGTTTAAAGTAGGAATGAACATGTACAAAGCTATTATAAATTCATTTACAGAACTATGGTTTTGTTTTTGGCTGTTGCACCTGAACTCACTTCTCTTTTCTCTAGGTTCTTCCAGTCGGAGGTCTCACACAGGAGCAAAACCTAAAATAACACTGGACCCCCACATCCGCCTCAAATCAGACAAGTTGAACTTGGTGAGAAAAAACCCTTCCTCTGCTTAAACTTTTTTTTTTGCTAAAATCATTCAGACCACTGCCATGGATGTCTGTTTTCTTTTAGATTAGGATTACTCAGGATTTCTCAGGATTACAGGACCTGAACTTGAATTTTGGTGCTGATTTGAATGCAGGAGTGGATCCAACAGAGGGCGGGGCAAAAGGCAAAGTCATAAAAACTGTCAAGAAAGCAAACTGTAGGATCTCTGGATGCATATGAGATTTATTTTCTGTGTGTCTGTCTCTTTGCATCTGTCTCTCAGGCTTTGTCCTTCATCGGTTTGGATGTTACGGAGGAGAAGAAGAAGAATTTGAGCGAGAGTTTGACCCATGATCCGCAAGGCACTGTGGCCTATGGAGGTGCAGACACACACACTTTCCACCAAGCAAAACCATTTAAGCAGCAGATTTTTTTGAAGGATGCACAATGACACATGTACTTGTTTTTGGCATATTTGAATTGAATTCTTTATTGCCTGTGCTTGTCTGATGACTCTCAGAGTTTGTGGCGGCCACCCGTAACATCTTCCCGGAGGAGCTGGAAGAGGTGGGCTTAGCAGAAGGCCTTTTCATGTTCTCGTATCATGAAGCAGCCAGTCTGATGGATACCTCTGCCTTCCTCTCCCCTGTAAGTCATGTAACAATCTTAAAACCTGCAGTGAGAGTAAACTAAAGGAAGATTAAGACTTGACTCACATTGGTTGATTCAAATTGAAAAACATCCAAATCACTGAGGCGATTTTATTAAACTATATTTACACAACCTAGCACCTACTGACACATTTCTATTGCTTTGCTGACAGCAGTAGGAAATGGAAATGGAATCAGAGATGGAAATGCACAATTTGATCGGATATTATGCAACATTGTGCGAAAATGCAGTGCTTTGTTTATTTTTCATTGAATTCCATGATTGAGCAAACGCAATCAACTGTAATGTTACAACCCCTCAGTCTTCTGTGTTCTTAATTGACTTAATACCATATTAATAAACACCATTCAACTAGGACGAAACAGAAATGTATTTTGTGTTTGTATATATGTCTTACACACAAACCTGCTCACACATGTTCATAGCCAGCTGTCTGTTGTTTGTATCCACAGACCTGTGAATCAGAATGCAGCTATAGCAGTGAGGAGTTGGAACAGTTTCAGACAGAGGTGAAGCAGCTTCAGACCCAGATGAAGCAGTTGAAGGTGAAAACACACACACACACACACACACACATATCTCACATTCCCATCTTTGGGGCCCGATTCAGAGATGATTGAGATTTAACAGGTGACAGATGACATCCACTTCCACTCAGTCACATTAGCCACATTGATCACTAAATGATGTCATCGTTTTCTCCCGTGTGGCAGGTGATGCTGAAGGACATGGAGTACAGCAAGAAAACTTTGGAAGATGAGCTGCAGAAAACCTCTGAGGTGAGACGGCACTCTTGCACTCTCTTCTGTTTTTGAAGTGTTTCTACCGTATTGATCCAGTGCAACTCTTCCAACATTTTCCTTACATTATTATTATTAACATGCCATTTTGCTTGGCTTCACTAAGTATGCAACAGAATATTATACAGTCAATACACTCTACTAATTACTATACTTAAATTACTAATTATTATAGTTATTTACGTGAGCTTTAGCTACTCTGTTGTCATCCTACCCAGAAAGCCTGTCTGACTGTGGAGGAGAACACCCGTCTGAAAAGTCGTCTGCACGCAGCCGAGACTGTGGCAGTGCAGCGGCAAGCCAGCAGTGCAGAACAGGACTATGAGGATGTGATCCAGCTGCTGGAGGCTGAGATCAGAGACCTGAAGTACCAACTCACTGCCAAGGGACAAGCACAAGCAATAGGGGCCACCAAGGTGAGGAACACATAGAGATATGAAAAGGCTTCGTCTGATTTTTTTGTTTACCTTCAATTTGTCTATTTGTTCCTTACAAACAGAAATAATTGTGTGTGCTGTGTGGTTTCAGGAGGAAATGCTGGAGTTGAATAGGAGGCTGACAGCCATCGACTTCCACCTGAGGAAGTCAGAGCTGAGCAAGAGACACCTTGAGGACTCCAACAAGAAATTGCTGGGCTTTGTGCAGGTACAGCTTCCTGTGCAGCGTCAGAAGTTTAGTTCAAAATTAGTCTTGTTCTTATATTTCTCTAGGTTAGAACATGTGCCAGTAGGGAAATTTGTCCTCTGCTTAATAAAATCCAGAGGTCCGGATAGGACAGCCTCCTGACTGAAAACAGTGTTAATCACCATAAATACTATAATAGGACTTAAGTACTTTATAGTTTTTTAATCCCAACTAGGCTGCTCAAGGAAGTCTTTCCTTCTATTAGAAATATGATGAATCTTTCTCTGGTACCAGAGTCCTTTATAGTAGCTGTAATGAAACATCTTCTTAAACCTACACTTGATCCATGTATTCTGGCCTACATTTACAGTATATCTAAGCTTCCCTTTCTCTCCAAGATTATCATTGAATTAATATTCTAGGTCTGATGCCTAGTGGTCCAAGGAATGATGCGGTTTTGTCTGATGTCTGCAAACTGATGCTGAGGGCTGATAATGTTCTAAAATATGTTCTAAATCTTCTTTAATTCTCTCTGTCTCCTCAGAATGTCCACAAAGTGCTAACAACTCCCAGCTTGTTTGGAGGGGAAAATGGGTAAGAGACCCTTATCAATGTATATGCAGACATGTGCACATGTGCTGAAACATACCACAGACCACAAGCATGTAGTTACAAGGCCAGAAGTACAATTAAATCTCATGGCAGAACTAGTGTTGTTTTCCCACTTCCAACGTTCCTTTGGTCCTGTGCTGATTGGCTCGCTGCAATCCTGCAATGCAATAATGAAAACAGAAATGGGACATCATTCGATTTACCAACAACAAACAGCAATAGAAATAAAACAAGCTGAGCTTCAATCTTTGTGTATTGGAGTCAATTATATTATTATAGTTCTATTATATTATTATTATGTTACAGTTGACTGCAATGCTTTTCATTTGTAAATAATCTTCACAGACTCACAGTTCACAGTCCTTTACATCTCTGCTGTGTTCTCTGTTCATTTATGTTTTTGTGTGTCAGGAGCCACAGTTTGTCTGCAGTCACTGACATCCCGTCACCACTTCCTGACACAGCACTCCAACTGGCTGCTGAGGCCAAAGAGTTGGTGATGGGAGCCTGCACCTTCAGTGGAGATGACAAAGGTACAGACAAACATTGTGTATAATGAAAGACTGAAATACACAATAACAACAACTGCAAACAAATAGACCACTGCAGAAGAACGCACCAGTAGCTAATACCTACGCGTGTTAGATTGTGATGATTCGAATGATTATTTAATCAAAATATTTCAACATCATCGTCAAACTTCTTTCCATCTGCAGCCTCAGTGAATGACTGTGACGGAGAATCAGTCCTGGATGGAAGTATTTGCCATATGTAAGCACCATGGGATACAAACCCTGAGAAGACTGGACGACCTGCTCAGACTGAATACTGTTGGACACATCGTCACAATAATCACATCTCTCTTGTGCATTCAGTTACAGTGATCTTCAATCTTGCGTCTTTTACAGTTTGGGGCGATGTCATAAGAGACGATGTATTGGCTTGTAGGTTGTACAAGCCTCCTGTTGTACATTCGCCTACATTCTAATGTACAATCACAAAATCACGATGGCCTCAGATAATATTTGCTTATGTTTATTAAAAGGCAGCACATTTCAGGGCTGTGTGCAAAATGTCAACTTGAAATCATGCAGTTACAGAGAATTGAAATGATGTAATCGTCCTTCCCCAGCCTCAGTTCTCTGCTACAACACATTCTGTATGTTCACTGAAGGAAATTGCTTGTGAATGATTACATAGAAGAGACGACGCCGGTGTGTGGAAAGTCTTCCTCGGATTCACACTGACTCTCCTCTGCCTCACTCATACATCACTACTTGCTTGCTGAACCAGACATTATGAAGGCTTTTGAAGTCTGTTTTCCATCTTTTTAAATCTGAATAACTGGCCTTATTCACTCATTTTAATGAAACCCAATGACAAATTAAAAACAATTTGAAGTCATCAGCAGCTGAGTATCGCTGCATGATTCAGTATTGTTTTAAGCACCCGGCATTGGATCCTTGTTGTTTACTTACTCTTGTGTTTTGGTGCAGGTTTTTGGTCAGGGAGGCTGAGGAAGCATCAGCATAGACATTAACAAAAACGGTGTTCAATTATTTTGTTTTCAGGAAAGATGTTATGTTCTGTAATTCACAAGATTGCATCTGCGGTGTGGCCTCAGTTTATTTATGTCACTGTTTTATATTAAAGGAAAACTTGAGACTGAGAGTGATGTCATCATTTATTCCAAACAATACAGTTTGCTTCCATTTACCTGTAGATTACATTAGTCCTGCTGAAATACCAAGATAACACAAGGGTAACATAAGGGTAACACTGTGTAATGGTGAAACGGTGGCTAAGGACATTAAAGTCCCATCGTGGGCAGTGAAGCCTTGTGCAGTTTATCCTGATGATACATTCAGGAACCACGAGTGTCCTGTTGCTTTGCTTCATTCTGTTATGATCACTGACAGTAAGTGATGAGAATGTGCGTGACATGTAGTACTCAATACATACCCCAGACCAATAGAGGGCGGTGACGCACCATTTGATATATGCAACCCACCGCTAAACTCACAGAAGAAGCGAAGAAGAAGCAGAAACGAAAAAGAAGAAGAAAAGCGCAGAAGAAGAAGAAGCGGTTGAACGCCTCCCCTCTTCCTCTGTTTATGTCTCCTAACTCGTGTTTCTGTATAAAACAATAAGGAGCCGTCACACAAGAGGACATGCCTTTACCCGTGCAAGTCTTTAACTTTCAGGTAAGAGATTCACTTAAATTGATTGAGCACGTCTCTATTTCCATACAATAGACGTAAAGATTCAACCTTAATATCTACTACACTACAGAACTTCGCTGTGTTGTTGTGTTATCTAGCAGCTCGGTGCAATGCGCTGTGTCCTACTGTAACTACTTTATTACTTTAGTTGAGTTGAGTCCTGTTTGTACCATCTTTTGTTGGTTCACTTATATTCAGCCGTGTTCTGTTTGTGTTATTTGTTCGATTCAGGATCGTAGCTTGTTAAGCTAAGGCCTCTTGTAGCTCGAAACAACAACGACGGAATTGAAAACATTGACTTTTGTTCGTGAATAATTTTAAAAACACGTTTAATAAAGATGTCTCCGAACATCAACACGCAAACGAGTTTGTCTATCGAGGTGAAGCTAGCGGAGTGTTGATGTGCTGCTAATGACGGCTAGCTACCAGTCTAGCAATCAGAGCTAACAGCTAGTGTCACCACAGCTTCTTCCTTAGTTTGTAACGAACCTACCTTTCCATTCAACGTCATAACTGTAATGCAGGACAAGTTTACCTTCGCGTAATTACAATTAAACTTCAATGCCGGCAATGTTTGTCTGGATTGAATGTAATCAGCACGCCGGCCTGCTAATGAGCTAACGACAATCTGTGGTTAGTGGCAAGCAGCGGCGCAAAATTTTGAATCAACATATTATTTGATTTAAACGTCTCCCTTAGCTATGACTCTTCATTTGGGTACCCTCCGTAAACTGTGTGTCCGTCTTGAACTCCCTGACAGAAAGGTTATGTCTCTGGGTCAGTGTTGAGAGTTGTTGTTGTTAGTCTGCAAAAGTCTTGGCTTACCTTTTAGTCCACATAAAACCAAGGACATTTTCTTTTCTTACGGTTTCGAAACCGAGGCCTCTAAATTCTTAAAGTATTTTTAGCTTGCAAGTGGTATCAATAACGTAGTCCAGGCTATGTGCATTTATTTTGGTGGACGTCCGAAAGCAGTTCTTATTTCAGAGAATATTGTTTGTTTATTTATTTATTTTAATTTGATAGAAGATACCAACACGATACATGTGCATCTCAATAAATTAGAATATCATTGTCGTCGCCATGCTTGTGTCTCCTACGGGACCAGACTGAGAGACAATTTAAAGGCTCAGGAAACCTCAGCAGGTGATTTGAGTTAATGAGCTGATTAGAGTATGACACCGCGAGGCGTTAATATTTTACGTTTCACAATATTCTAATTAAAACAAATAAAGGCTTGGAATATTTCACTTTGTGTGTAATTAATCTATAATATATGACATTATAATATAATGTATATACATTTTCTGAATTACTGAAATAAATGAACTTTTCCACGATATTGTAATTTATTACACCTGTAATATGAAACCTGAAACCATCATTTTAATTCGGTGGCCTGTTCCTCTGCTATTGTTGTTGTGTTTGATGCTCACCTTTGTCCCTGCTGTTCCCCTCTGTCAGGGTTCTGTGGAGCCCATGCAGATCGATGCAGACCCTCAGGACGACCAGCAGAATGCTCCAGACACAAACTACATAGTGGAGAACCCCACACTGGTATTTGTCCCCCATCTTTTCACATAATTGTTTGTATTTGGAGGCATTGAGTTTGGGGAAGGGGCATGTTTATGTTTATGACTGTGTTCCATCGCTTTTACTCGGCAATCGTTTGGAAACTAAGGACACAATTTCTTCCCACTTCAGCTGCTCAACACGTTTTCTTCAGTCATATATTTTATTGGAGACGGCAACAGATGACATAATGAGTTACCTAACATTTTTGGGAATTTCTTCAATCATAGAAAAGAAATGAAGATGGAAGAAAAAGTAAACAAAATTAGAAATATGTTCTGATGACATCACCTTGACTCTGCTGATGACATCACTGTTTGTGAGATGATGTCATAACTGTATGATTCACACTTGTGTGTAAACTCAGAGTTACCGTTATCAGAGACAGATCCAGATATTAAACACTAGATATTGCCCACATGCCTGCACTGCCTTGTTAAGCCTCTCAAATCACATTGTTGACCCATTCATACCTGAGGATCCTCATTCATGTGGCTCATGTGCCTCAGATCAAGTGCTTTTGTCAAAATTGTGTTGTGTGAATGTGGTATTGAGTTTGTAACCATATTGTATTTATCTCCCCTCTCATCTTCACCATGTCTAGGACCTGGAGCAGTATGCCACCAGCTACAGTGGATTGATGCGCATCGAGAGGCTTCAGTTCATCGCTGAGCATTGCCCCCAGCTCCGAGTGGAAGCCCTCAAGATGGCGCTCACCTTTGTTCAGAGGACTTTCAATGTTGACACATATGAAGACATCCACCGGAGACTCACTGAGGCCACGCGGTAAGATGTGTGTGTGTGTGTGTGTGTAACAATAAAGCACATGAATTTTGCATTTTGAATTCTGATTTTGTTGGTCAAATGTAGTTTTCTCCACTGAATTTAATTTTTAAACTATTGTCATTCACTCATACATGGCAGGTTTTGTTCTTCTTTATTATTCTTTATTTTTGAGTTCATGTTTCTGTCACCACTTTCTCTTCCTTGTCCTCTTGATGGGAAAATGCAAATCAGCATTTGTGTGTGAATTCTTTGACCTACACAGGGAGGTGCAGGGGATACCAGACACGGTGCCTGAAGGGGGAGTCGCTCCTCCTCCCTTGGACTCGGCCTGGGCTGAGTCCACCAGGAAGAAAGCTCTGCTCAAACTGGAGAAACTGGACACCGACCTCAAGAACTACAAGGGAAACTCCATTAAAGAGAGCATTAGGTACCGTAGCTCTATTGGCCTCTTACAAGTCTACCTGAGTACAACAAGTACAATGTAACAATACAGACATTGGAAGATTAATTCTCTTTCTCCTTTCCCATCCGTCCCTCAGGAGGGGCCATGATGACTTGGGAGACCATTACCTAGACTGTGGTGACCTCAGTAATGCCCTCAAGTGTTATTCTAGAGCTAGGGACTACTGTACCAGCGCCAAGCATGTTATCAACATGTGTCTCAATGTCATCAAGGTAGGACATTGTGTTTGTGTTGTCCTTCATGAAGTATGGTAGTTACTATTAGAACAATAACAAAGTGTTGATGCCAACTAGAGGTCCTATCTTTCACTGTCGTCTCAACTTTTTACATTACACACACCAGCCTGACACACTTAAATGAATGTGGCAGAATTGCCGTGTGTGTGCTATTTTTAAATTTCATCCAGTTTATTTAATCTGTGTCTCTTAAATCCCCAGGTCAGCGTTTACCTCCAGAACTGGTCCCATGTACTGAGTTACGTCAGCAAGGCAGAGTCCACACCAGAGATCGCTGAGGTGAGTGTAGAGCTCATCACCGGCATCACTTTTAATGTAGACATTAGTGTGTGTGCTGTGTTTATGGTTACGGTGTTCATGGTTCAGAAAATGTGGAGAAATATATTTTGACTGCAGTGGCTTGTGACTGAAACATCAACATCGTATCATTTTTGAATGATCTTTTGTTACAGCAAAGAGGAGAGCGAGACAGCCAAAACCAAGCCGTCCTCACCAAACTAAAGTGTGCTGCAGGTAAGACACATGGCTTCTATCACCCAGACAGTTTCATGCCTTCTCTTTACTGCACGGGCTCTGTTTTAGGGGGTGGGATGGATTTTGTGTTCTTGCAGATTTGGTATTTTCTTTCTTTGTGCAAATTGTCATTTGACTCTGGAGCACAGGATGGTGGCCGTCAGCAACACACTTCTGCATTATGGAGCTCAATTTAAACCTCTTCTTCTGTGGTGTTTCAGGACTTGCAGAATTGGCCTCTCGGAAGTACAAACCAGCTGCCAAGTGTTTCCTGCAGGCTTCGTTTGACCACTGTGACTGTCCAGAGGTGAGAATCCAGAGTTCTGTGGTTTCAGCCCGGCAGTTGACACTTGGTTGTGTGTAGACTGTAGTTAAACATACTAATTTAAGCTGCCTCCAATCTCATTTGTCATGCATTTCTGTGTGTTCCCTTCAGCTCCTGTCACCCAGTAATGTAGCTGTGTACGGTGGGTTGTGTGCGTTGGCTACGTTTGACAGGCAGGAGCTCCAACGCAACGTCATCTCAAGCAGGTAGGACATGTGAAGACAAACACAGATGCATTATTTAACAGATGAAGGGTGGCAACAGAAGAGTACTTGGTGTATTTCATAAATTGAAACCTGTTAATCATTTTTCCTCCTCACCTTTCCCAGCTCCTTTAAGTTATTTCTAGAATTGGAGCCTCAGATCCGTGACATTATCTTTAAGTTCTACGAGTCAAAGTATGCGTCTTGTCTCAAGCTGCTGGATGAAATGAAGGTAAGCAGCAGGAGCGTTGTGATGTTAATGGACTGGGCTGTGAATCATAGAACCATTGTAATGTTCACATGCCTCTCACACAGCACAATATATAGTATAAGTAACAAAGATTCAGTGGGACAGGGGTTCTGAAGGATCCATTGGACCTGTGAAGACTTCTGCAGTGAACATTATGAATGAGAGTATTGGGTTTAATTCTTGCCATATTTCCTGCAGGACAACCTCCTGTTGGACATGTATCTGGCCCCCCACGTCAAAACACTGTACAGCCAGATCAGGAACAGAGCGCTCATACAGGTGGGAGCTACTCTATGCCTAACACACACACATGCATTTGACACATTAAATGTAAAGTTAAGGGCAGGATTCCAGTTGACCTTCTGGTTGCTTTCATTTGACCTTAACAATGCTGATTGATGTTTGTATGCAGTTTGTCATTAAAAGTTGTTTTCCCATTGCTCTGCTGACGGAGAAACATTCTTCCTTAACACCTGACTGTTTGATTTGTGTTCAGTATTTCAGCCCGTATGTGTCAGCAGACATGACTAAGATGGCTCAGGCTTTCAACACCACAGTAGCAGCTCTGGAAGACGAACTCACCCAGCTCATACTAGAAGGGCTCATCAATGCAAGAATCGACTCCCACAGCAAGGTGAGACACAGCTACGACAAAGTATAACAATAAGACATTTATCTATGCAATTATTTGTATTTTTTAATCCTGACAAACTGAAAATGTGACATTGATTTTAGATCCTGTATGCGAGGGATGTGGATCAGAGGAGCACCACCTTTGAGAAGTCAATCCATATGGGCAAGGAGTTCCAGAGAAGAGCCAAAGCCATGATCCTCCGAGCCGCTGTGCTGCGCAACCAGATCCACGTTAAGGTAAATGAGATGATTCCCTCTCATCTGTGCCCTCTGAGGGGAGAGTGTGTGAACCCATCAGGTTATGGGCCGATATGCAAAACCAGAGAATTGAAACAAGGTTGACTTTATCTTTCCATGACTTTCATTAACAATGCTAAACATTACTAGTCACACAAACAAAGCTCATTGCTGGTGTTGTTCCTCTGTAGTCCCCACCCAGAGAGGGCAGCCAGGGGGAACTCACGCCTGCCAACAGCCAAACCCGCATGAGCACCAACATGTGAGGACCGAGCGCTAAACTTTCTGCACGGTGCCTCTGTCCAGACCCCAGACTGGAAGGAACGGATCATCCAAATATGTGATCAACACCAACCCCCCCCACCCTCACACCCTGTCCACAGTGCAAAACACATAAATGATGCACAATGAAAGAATATAACTGTTAAACTGAATATATCGGCTTTTGTTTTGTTTTTTTTTGATGAAAGGTGCAGCACTTCAGCTGCAGGTTTCTGGTATGAGTCACTTAATTTAACACTTAATTTGCCTTTTGGTGTGATGAAGATCCACATGATGGAGGCACCATCAACAGAAACAAGCTTTTAAATAAAATATGCCTGCTTAAATATGCACTGAAATGTTGTCTTTTTTTGCATGTACAAGCCCACAACAACAAACAATTCCCCACCAAACCCAAATCTCTCTCGGAAGTCAAATCTCTGCTGTTTAATTGATCTCTCGAGTCACTCTTGGCTCTCTAATGTAATTCATTGCTTTTCTGATTTTGAAGTCAATGTGAGACTCAGCCCTCCCAATGCCAACAAGCTGTGTTGGACATGATCCAGGGAAGAAGCCATTATTTTGAGCCCACACACGAGATTACATGGGATTTGTGGTTGATGGCTCTAAAAAGTAGCTTTAACTCAAAAAACATTCAGACTACACGAACCAAACTTAATGGATAGTTGACTTTTTTATTTTATTTTTAAATCTGTCAATAACCAATTTAACAAATTAACAAATTTGCCGTTTTGAACCAGTATCCTTGGAAACTAAATTCCAATGTTTCTGAGATTCCTTGGGTGGATTCCCATCTCTTGCCCCCAACTAGAGTTCTCACCATTTTGACTTGTTTTGGTGTGACAAGTGCAAATAGTCTTCAGACAAAACCCAGATTTAGATAATAGAGACGCTCACACACCAAACACACCTTTCACTGCAGGTAAAGCTGGTACCAAAGTCCCCATCCAGCCAAGACTTAAGATTTTGCGGTCTCTGCAGCCATCTAGTGGCAATTAATGGAACTGTCTTGTCTCAATACCTATTGAACTACCGACATATTCAGCAGTTCATATGTTTGCCCTCGACACGACGGCTGTCCAAATTCTTAAATACCACAACTATGCTGTCTATTAACTCAATTCCCATCTTGATAAGAAATAGAGAAAGTGTACTAAGCAGGCAGCACTCTACATGTTCAGTAAACACATTAAGCCTGGTACCCGTCCATGCCTGTCCAGTCTCCTGCTCATCTCTTCCCATAGATTCCCAAAGCACATGAGTAACCAAACGTTTCCAATACGTGTGTTTAGTTAAATTGAAACAGTTGTAAATATTTAAAACTGTCATCAGTTAGTTGTGTGCTAAACAGTAATAGATATTTCAGATCGATATTAAAGATCGTTTATTAAAATTCACATTTTTTAATTGTACTCATTTAAATTACTGATGCAATGAGAAACATGTTTATATGATATCATCAATCGTATCACATGTTATTGTTGAATTTGATGGCTGTTGTGGGAGGCAGGTAAGCCCCGCAGGTAAGCCCCGCCCCGCCCGATGCGTTGTGACTTACCTGTCTCAGCTTTCAGATGCAACCTGCAACCTAATGCAGCAACGCGAACCCAGCAGGAGTAAATCCAGGCCTTTCTTCCAGAGACCGGGACCATGGAGCTTTCTCGGCGGGGCCTGGGTCACTGTGTCTGCTCCTTCTGGCTCGCCGTGGCCTTTGACATCTTGGGACTTATCGTTCTTCTCGTCGGTGTGTTCGCTAACGTCTTTTACTATGACTTTCTGATCTACGCTGGCGCCATCGTGATTTTCCTCAGCCTCATATGGTGGGTGTTCTGGTACACCGGGAACATCGAGGTCCCCAAGGCGGACCTGGAGGCGGACTGGCCGAGTCAACTGTGTATACGAGCGGATAAGAAACCCAAAGAGCCGGAACACCTAGGGATCCCCATGGCGACAGTGACCCCGCGACAAGCAGCTGTGGAGAGCTGTGAGATGCAGCTGCAGCACGAAGCAACAGAGACCTCACCTACATAACATGATGGCCCTCAGGTCAGTCCATTCATTTCATACAACAAAGATATACACAACTATATTTTGTGTTGTCTATTAATTCCTTTAAATATCAACCAAAATTAGACAACTTGTGGCTGCTGCTGATCATCTAATCAAGAATGAATCAATGAACCCTTATTGTATTTCTATTTGATAGTTTCTTTAATATAGAATGAATGTAATGAATGTTCACATGTGAGTTCATATTATTCATCAATTAATCCATGAAGGTTTTTACTAATTTGATTCTGTTGGAACAAGGAAGTATAAGTCATGTTTGTGACCATATGGGTCCGGAAATAACTCCTTATCACAGTGTTTAATCATTAACACAGTGAAGTATGGTGCTCAGTAAGACTAACCCTGTTTTAACGATTACAAATGTCCCCTGAGTATTCACAGATCGATGTAAATATGGAATCTTGGATGAATGAATGAGGAAATGGAAATATGGCTGTGCTGATGTGATTTTGCCTTTTTCCTCCCACACAGTTTTGATTTTGTCCCTTGCTGAGGCCTTACACTTGGATTGTCAACGTTTTCTACTGTTCGCCATTGAATGAAATATTTGTCTGTGTGCAATGCCATCACTTAATGAGTCCTTAAACACTTCATTAAAATATGGTTTTGGCTAATCATTTGTGTTTGTATTTGCTTGTGTGTCAGTTTTTGTTGGAAACAAATGTGTTAAGTTTCAATATTCTTTGTTCTGTATTTGCACGTCAGTTGATACATTTATTATTTATGTTTGCTTTTACTTCTCAAGTTTCTAAAGGCATATCTATGCTGACATGAAAAGTGATGTAGGCTTTTAAAAGCTTGGTGACCTCTGTTCTACATGAACCTCGAAAGATCTGGTTTCACATTCGTATTTCTGCTATAAAAGCTTTATCACCCATAATTTCACTGCCATGATCTTGGCTTTTCTTTGTGTTTGCTTGTTGTGTGGCATGGATTAAGGGCCTGTACTGTACTACTGAAGCTCAAGTTGTATTTTTCTCTACAACATAGCTGACTCACTTCTGATCTAACTCTGTCACAAGTCTGGTCCACAGCAGAATTTGTTGGAGCTCAGTCAGGCTGCAGGATGGAGCTACAGCCTCATGACCAATCGCCTCTTTTGGAAAATTGGTGTCACCATACCTGCAGGATCCCCTTGACGTATCTTTAGGGGGTTTCCCTGTTTAAAGTGTCGCAATGATATTTAGATAGCCGCAAGTACGCTATGATATCTTATATGATATATTCTTTGCTCTGTTTTGTTTCACGCTGCCGTGATCACAACTAAAACAATAACAATGAGAATAATGCATAACCTAAAGCAGTGGTTCTCATACTGTGGTACGCGTACCACCAGTGGTGCGCGGGCTCCCTGTAGTGGTACACGGACGGATCAAATAAAAATATCGGAAATGTGACTTAAGTCAAGCCGGTGCCGGCGCACTTGTTGGCGCCGATGCTGCCGCATTTGCCGGTGAAAATCACGGACAGCAGCACCCCCCGCCCCACACTCCGGAGTCGGCACTGGCGTCGGCGTCGGCATCCAGCAACAATAGAAGAGTTGTTCATATGAGAGAGTTCTAGTACCAATTTGTACAATGTGGCTGTGACTGACAAAGGTCAAAATAAATAATATTCTTATTAGGAATAAATTTGCTTCCTGCTTGCATTATAGTTTATTCTGTATATATTATAGTTCATTTTTACACTTCTGGTTGGATGCTAACTGCATTTCATTGGCTTGTACCTGTACTTCAATGACAGTAAAGTTGAATCTAATCTAATCTAATTTTGCATAGCAGCTGAATAGGGTAGGCCTACACTACTGTATTTTAACATTGGCCATAGTGGTGGTACTTGGAGAGCCATACAGACAGATTTTTGAATTACTTGGTTCATGAATCTAGTACCATGAATACAATGAGTTTTTGTTCAAGGGATTAATAATTAGAGTTAAAGTTAAATATCAAAATAAAAACAAAATATTTAATTATTTAATAAGTATCCCAGCTGTGGCACTTTGGTTTATACTTGTTACCTACTTTTCAAAAAGCAACACTTTTGACGTTCCATATTGAATATCTGGTTTCATTTTCGTTTTATTTTGCTATGTTTTGCCCGTGTCCACCAACTGTTTAACACAAAATTTAAAGTACAGGTTTTTCCTTTCTTCAAATGTGGACCACACTCAAACACAGTTTTACATAATTGTACCCCAAGTGATCAAATTGCAGCAGCCGTGCTCGTTCCCACCCATTGTGATAAGACTCAATATGCAACCAACCTTTGGAATCTGCTGGGTTTATTGTGCTGTTGTTGAGCCACCATGGGACTGTGCACTGGGACTTCTAGTTGAGGTGGACGGAAATATACAATAATAATTTATAATGCAAAGAACATGAGAGAATTTTCCCTTTCCCTTTGCTGTAATGTTATTACTTGTGGTTCACAAAGTAGCAGCTCACATTTGGTTACATTAGACAATAACGCTTTCATGACAGACATTCAGTTCACTTATTTGTGTAAGCAGGGAAAATTTGTATTATACCATATAATTTGTACTAGTTGACCATACCATTTCAATTATTAAAGAGTTGTTTGAAGTTGTTGCTTAAACATGCTGCCATCTGCTGGATCCTAACGGAGCTGCATGCTGCCGTCTCTCTAACCCACATTCTTTTTTCCTCACCTGCAGACTGAAGATGTCAACAGGAGAGCTTGATGTTGCCCAAAAACTATATACATGATCAGGGGTTGTGTTGACGATTCGGGTTAGAGATTCGTAGCCTGGGTTTACTACAATACACACATATTGATTCACAACCAAGAAGGGGATAAGACATTTCTGTGGTGGATGTAGGTTGGAAATGTGCTTGTAGACACACTTGCATGATGAAGGACCGCACGCTACCATCTGACGGATGGATGGATGTGAGGATGTCATGCACTGCCTTCACTTGAATGATATGACTGGATCACAAAGCTCACTATCACTGACACACCATCACATTTATCATTTGAATGTTTTTATTTCCTTTTGTCAAATACAGGAAGTTCATGTACAGAAGAGGAAGTGGGAATTAGAGACTGAAATAACTGTACAATATTTACAAATTACAACAAAGAAAATGCTATGTAAGAGTTTTATCAGAGGTCAAACTCCCACATGATAAGAAATATTATCAACAACAAACAGTTGTAAAGGACCGACATTAAACACAGACACTTAGGATAATTTCCCCTGACACTTTCTTTCAGAAAGTTTTGCTTTATTTTTTCTTCCTCTTTTTACAGGCATAAAAACGTTGTTCTCTCTCTTTTGTTGTCTTTTGAAGAACAACGGCAAGAACACAACTCTGAGTTAAATACATTTCATCTCAGTCTCACTTGTTTTCATGTTGAAGGCCTTCTGACCCTCTGCCTCATTCAAGTCGATAAGCAGCCAAGCTTATTTCACGTAAAGCTCGTACAAAATTATTCCAAAATAAAAACAGTAAACGATCAGAGCTTTAAAAAAATGTCCTCATATAAATAATAAACAATACTTTTTAATGCTCACTTATAGATAGTGTGTATGTGTGTGTGTGTGTGTGTTTGTGTGCGTGCATGTGTGTGTCTGCTCTTCCTTCCTTACTTTGTTGAAATTCAAAGGTACTTTAAAACGATTTGATAACACTTTCAGCACTGTTGGTATCCATCCAGTTCAACAATCTGGAACTGGGCGTCTGTGCAGGTGAACATATTTGTTTGCTGCCTCATTAGGTTCAGACAGGACAGGCTGCTTTAGCCCCGGTTGTCCTTATTAGTCGTCATTCAGGACTTGGCACTGAGCAGCTCCATGAAGGAGTTGAAGAGGCTCTCCAGCCAGCTCTGGTTGGCCATGCACTGCTGCACCACCTCCTCCTGCCCGGGGTCCTCAGCCGCCTGCTCGATGCTCTCCGTCTGTCAGACAACAGGTGATTTACACACCAAACAAAACAAATACAAAAAAGCGACGCCAACCCGCAAAACAAGCAAGCAATTTAATCAAATGTATAATATAACATGAGGGGTGTTCAAAAAAATGCAGTCATTGGTTGGATCGGTAGTGATGTAGCTTCAAGTTATCTATGAACCGTCCTATTAATCATTCAGGTAAAAAAGAGAGATCAACCACTTCGCTAACATTGTTTTGGGTGGGTAGAAAATAGGAACAGTTCCTATAAAAATGGATCCTGTATATATAAAACCCTGCATGATTATGGGGACTACCAGGTTCTCTAGAATGTAGACCCTAACCTCCTAGACTTTCCACTGAGCTGAAAGGATAGAACTGAAGGGATAGATCAGACACTGTGCTAATCCAGAGAAAGTCCCTCCCCAAGACACAATGTGTCTGCTTTTATCATGCTGCTCGGATGCTATATACAATTCCTGGGCATTGCAATTATTAATGATGCTTTAATTATTTAAAAAAACATATTACAGGACAGCCTTACCTCTTTCTTGCAATGCAGGAAGGTGTGATACTTGTAGTGGTGAAGAGAATGATACAGACTGTAGATCCGACAAGTCTCGGTTGAGAGTTTAAGATCCTGAGTGGGAATGTTTGAGACAAAAAGGTTAAACATGTTCACCTTATATACAGTTAGATTGGTCCCCCAGATCCAGGATGAGGTCATAAATCTCAGTGACAATATTAATGCAAAGCTTTGGTGGAACCCATCCTTCTGTCACCTGTCTGTCTCTCTGTCTGTTAGCCACACCCCTTGAGGTACATTACATGTAGAAAGTGAGCCATGCTGTCTCTGACCTGCTGCTTATGGAGGCTCCTCTTGACTCGGTTGAGGGTTTTGCGGTTGTATCCCTCACCACTGAGGTGAATTTTGACAGATCCAGACTCCAATGGGGCAGCCGTCATTTTGGGGAAAATCCGTAGAGCCTCCTGAAGAGACAAAAGCAGAGGGAAGAGTGAAGTCATAGCCATCACATTCAGCTCATCTTTTAGTTTCGAGTCTCAGATTTTGACAGGATGGCTGCAATAATTATGAAAACTGTATCCGTGTCACTAACTGTTATTCTGATGAGCTTAAATAATCATCACCAGAGCGTCACAGAGGAGAAGACCCCACACAGACACACACACATTAGCTTTACCTGATGCTGAGTGCTCATGTTCGCTCTCCTTCTTAGTTGCTGCTTGTGTTCACTGAGCAGGCTGTCAATCTTCCTCATGGGTGGGAGATACAATTCATCTGAAGAGTAAACACAGTAAGGGACTCAATTAATTTGAATTTGTAATGACTCCTATGTCTTTTAACCAGAGCCAATCTTCAGCTTCTATATACAGCAACAGTGTTTGATTTGCAAAATGAATGGTGATTGGTGAAGTGGTGCTGCTTGCTTGGAAAATAGTGTCATCATACCTGCATCTTTGATCTTTTCCTGAGTTTATACACTATTTTGGATTTCCCCTTTCTTTAACTGTCTCTATTTACTTGTTTGCTTTGCTTTGCTGATCTGTGCTCACCATCAGTGTCCTCCAGTGCCTGGATCATGTCTGGGTCAAGTGCGGTGCTGACCAGCATCTCCACATAACTCCTGAACATCTCTCTCATGGCCCGGCTGCTAACTCCACCCCGTACAGGACCTACACACACACACACACACACACACAGTGAGAACTTGCTCATCACACCACAAGTTTCATTAGGTAAAAAGGCATTTAGCACTTACTGACACACACACACACACACACACACACACACACACACACACACACACACACACAGACGCTGACCTTCATCATCGGGAGAGGAGTCAGACTCTGAGGAGGAAGAGGAGGGAACTTCCTTCATCCACTTCTTCCTCTTCTTTGGAGGAGGCTCGTTCTTGTCCTTTGAGCTCCTGGCTTTGGCCTCCTGCTCTCCCATCTGCTCTCCTCCTCTCTTCTCCTCCTGTCTTCCTCGCTCCACCGTCTCTCTTTCCAATCTTTCCCTTTTCTCATTCTCCTGCTCCAATTGCTTCTCTTTCTCTTTCTCCCTCACTCTCCTCTCCTGCTCCCTCTCTTTCTCATTTTCCCTCCATTCTCTGTCTTTCTGCTCTCTCTCCTTTTCCCTCAACTTCTGCTTCTCCTTCTCTCTCTCCCTCCTCTCTCTCTCCCTTTGCTGTTTCTCCCTCTCTCTTCGCTCCCTGTCCTGTTTTTCCTTCTGCTTTAGTTCCCTTTCTTGCTTCTCCCTCTCTCTCCGCTCCCTCTCCTTTTTCTCCCTCTCTCCCCGCTCCTTCTCCCATTTTTCATTCTCTTTTTGCTCCCTCTCCTGTTTCTCTTTCTCTTTTCTCTCCCTCTCTTGCTTCTCGTTTTCTCTGCACTCACTCTCATGTTTCCCCCTCTCTTTGTGCTCCTTATCTTGTTTTTCTTTCTCTCTCTGCTCCCTCTCTTGTCTTTCCCTCTCTCTCTGCTCCCTCTCTTGTCTTTCCTTCTCTCTCTGCTCACTCTCTTGTCTTTCCTTCTCTCTCTTCTCCCTCTCTTGTTTTTCCTTCTCTCTCTGCTCCCTCTGTTGTTTTTCCTTCTCTCTCTGCTCCCTCTCCCTCCTCTCTCTCTCTTTCTCCCTTTTCTCCTCTTTTTGCTCCCTCTCCATCTCTTTCTCCCTCCTGTCACTCTCCCTCTCCTTCTTACAATCCTTTTCTTTCTCCTTTTGCTCTCTGTCCTCGCTGTCCCTCTCTAGCCTCTCCTTTTCTCTCTTCTCCCTCTCTTTTAGCTCCTTTTCCTCTTTCTCCTTTTGCTCTCTATCTCTGTGCTCCTTCATTTCTCTTTCTCTCTGTCTCTCTTTATCTCTCTCGTCCCTGTCCACTCGAGGCGGGGTTTGATTCTGAGCAGTTGTTGGTAGCTTCGGTAGTGACTGACGCCTGTTAATCAGTAAAGACAAAAGGGGAGACACGGTGAGTAACCAGTCTCTATCAAACTAGTAGCAGCACACACAAATCACAGTTGCTAGACATTTCTCAATACTGAAGTCACTTTTTCAAAACAGTTCACACAGTTGTTACACATGAAATAAACTGTGCATCGACACAACTGCATTCAATGACCACATCTTTCAAAATTCATCAATTCCTCTCATTCACACTCCTTACATACACACCATACTCATCTGCTGAATACCCAGGTGCTTTGTTTTTAATCTCATTACCTTCTTTACTAAAGGGGACATCTTTCAAATGATTTACAAATCAACACGGATGAAGCCAGAGACATTGATGAAATAAGGACAGTGGCAAGACATGTAGATGAAGTCTCTCTTCATCTTCATGTCCCAAACCAAACCATTCTGTGACAGCAGCAGGCGGGGGTATAGCTCAGCGGTAGAGCATTTGACTGCAGATCAAGAGGTCTCTGGTTCAAATCCGGATGCCCCCTGTTTACTTGGAGGTAACAAACTTCCTCCCCACATCTTCCATGCAAATCCAGATTATTACAACAGTGGAACTATGGTAGTATTCTGAAATACTATGTACAAAGGTATTGTAAAGGCACTGATCCACTCTTGTATTATATCATCGTACATTAGACAGAGTAAAATTTCCCATTGTTATTGTGTAAAGCAGAGGTCTTCACACATCATCTAGATAGCACTAGGGTCATTTGCTGCAAGTTTGGGGCATATTTAGATTTTGGTCAAATTAGGGAAACATGACTCTTCTCCTCTGTTTCTCTCTGCTCATCAGGGAATCATGTCAAATAACACCGTCTGAACACATGAACCTTTGTTTCTGGAAACAAAGGAGACGTCTCCTCTAAATGAAATTATACAAATCAACTTTTAAAACTTAAAAAGAATTCCTGAATATCGAAGCAGCCTTACCTGAGAGTCAGTCCGGCTCTGTGCCAAGGCTTCCTGGAACAAACTCGAACATAATCCTTCTTGTTGACATTCTCCAAGAACTTTACATACAAACGCTGGTACCGCATTTTGGCATCACCAAAGTATCCCAGATACTAAGCAGAGAGACAAAAAAAGCATGAACAATTAGGGAATAGTATAAAAGTCTGAAGAAAGTATTGACATTATTTGTGAAAAAAACCTTATAAAGGGATAGGATTTCAAAGTAACATAGAGGACCATAAAACAGATTTTACGATAGAAAAAACACTGCCTCATAAACTCACATTGCTGGTGGCACAGAACTGTCTCTGACCATCTTTGATCTCTGGACTGAATTTCTGGAGCAACGCTTTCTGCACCCTCCAGATGGGCGGAGGCTCCCGACCTGTCTGCAGAGCCATCTGGTGACCAAAACACAGTGTCTATAACAGCAATACAAGACGGGTTTATGTCACATACTTACTTTGTCATCGATATAACAAGACAACAGACACAATAAATTCACAACAGGTGATTAAACGATGATGGGGGTGTAAACATGTCTGGCATAGAAAGAGATAAGAGGAGAAGACAAGATATGAAAGACAAGAATGTTGGAGGGGAAGAAAACAAGACTTATGGCGGAAAGAGGGTTCGGAGTTTGGAAAATTGGCTGTTAAAAGCCTAAGAGCTGTTGCAACCGTCAGTTGAGGAGGACTCACCTTAAGAGTCCCAATGTCCTCAGTTCGAACCACAAACTCGTCCCGTTCACGGAAGATCCCCTCGCCTCCGCTCTCACTGTCCTCCTCTTCGCTCTCCCCAGCGATGGCAGCATCAGTCTGTTTCTTTGCCAGGTGAAGGGAGGTGAGACGCTGGGATGCTCGAGCCTCCTCTGGGGTTGGAGGTGAGGGCGGTGGAGAGGATGATGAGGAAGGTGGTGAGGAAGAGGAAGGGGAAGAAGGGGAAGGTTGCCCAGCTTCAGGTTCCTGGTCCTGGTCAGAGGATGATGGTGGAGGAGTGGCCGAAGGAGGTGGGATGGATTGGGGAAGGGGAAGGGTAGAGAGCGGTGAAGAGGTGGAGGGTGGAGGCGAAGTGGAGGGTGGAGGGGAGGTGGCGGCTGTAGGAGGCGGCTGGTAGGAGATCTGCTGCTGAGATGGCGGAGAAGTTGTATTTCCGTCCTCTTCCTGCTGTTTGACTGCTACTGGTGAATGTGCAGACAGAGGTGGAGGAGGAAGAGGGGAGGGTGAGGAGTAAGTGGGTCCTGAAATGGAGATGGGTGGTGATGGGGATAGAGGATCTGGAGCAGGTCCGGATGGTGAATCTGAAAAGCAGTTAAGAAAATTTTAATTTTGTGGCACATTTCCAGGGTGCCATCATCAAAATAACCTTGCGCCTCTATGTAATATCTCCAGCAACATTCTTTACACATTTCTGATGGATCGCTACCTCTTCCATCCCCAAACACTTACAGTACATAAGAGATTTGTTGATAAATTAGATTACAATACACAAAAAGAACAAAAGCTTATTCCATATCATCCACAATATGCAACTGTTCAACTAAAACGTTATTTGGGGTTGTTAGAAAAGTGACATGGTTCATCTAGTGTCTAGTGTTCTTTTAAATCCTGTTTGATTTGATCTGAAAATATCTAGACATGTTTTTATGTGAAGTATATGGAGTCTCCCGCGTGTATGAAATGTGCTGTATAAATAAAGCTGCCTTGCCTAGTTTGAAAAAGGAAAAGGCTTAGAAATGTATTGATTCTATTCCACAGTGATCTCTCAACACACACAGGAGGGGAAACAGAACAGAACTCTTTGATTCAACCCCTCTCAAAAGAAATACAAACTATTTTCTATTAAACCAACTATCATGTATTCTGCTAGATGTTATAATCATGTTTTTGTTTACTGTAATACAATTTCGCTTTTGATAAATGTTCTTATGCACAGGAACACATGTGTTTGTACACACAGACATACAGGTAAACACACTTAGATTACCTTCAACTTTAGGAACTTCCAACATGTCAAATTCTTCCTCTTCCTCCTCTTCCTGCTGGGTTCTCTGCTGCAACTTCTGTTTTTCTACCATCATTTCCTCATCGTCTGCTTTCTCCCCTGCTCTCTCCTCCTCTTCTTCTTGTTCTTCATTGCCCACCCCTGTTTCTCCTATATCAGATTCTGGGGAGCCCAATTTCGGTTCTTCCTCACAAGGTGAGTGATGCTGAGTGAACGTGAGCGCCTCCTCCTTTCCTTCCTCCAAACTGGTGGGCATAAGGGCGACAGGTGGGCTGAGGGGTGTGTCCTGTGGGGAGGATGGGGAGAGAGTAGGTGTGGCCTGGGCCACAGCAGCTGCCATGGCGGCAGCAAGTGAGTGCGGCATGTCGTACAGAGCAGAAATGGCAGAGGAAATGCTCTTCTGCAGGTCTTGATTTTTACTGACTGAGTCTTCCTCGTCAGAAGAGAAAGAGGGCAGCGTCTCCAGGTTCCTCTTCAGCTCCTCGTCCAGACGCTTGCAGGGACTTGGGCAGCTGCTGAGGGTGAGGTCAGGTGCCTCACTCTCTACCCCCTCGCTGAATGTTCCTGGAGGCTGCTGTGGAGGATGTGGTGGTGGAGAAGGTGAGGACAGGGTCCTGATCCCTCCCTTCAGTGAAGAAAAGGGGTCAAGGACTTCCTGCTCAACTCCCACGTGCCCCCCTGACTGCTTTTTGCTTCCTGTTTTTAGGAAATCCAGGAAAGAGGCCATAAAGCCTGGTTTGAGCTCTGCAGACTTCTCATCGACCTGCAGAGCAAGAAGAAGAAAACATCAGGACTTTGACTACACTGAACTGACATGAGCGTCACCTTTTTACCTGCACACACTGAAATCACACAAATCATTTGGTCTAATCAGGCCATCAAGAATTACAATCTCTACCAGGTTTCATTGCTTCAGGACTCTTCTTCAAATGAGTATCTGAGGAATAACTGGCAACAAGTAACAAATTTATTCAGTAGCCTGACAGTTGTGCAGGTGTTATTTATCATACACCTTAATCTTAATATTCATTCAAAGAAGCAGCTTATTGCCTTTCCAAATTTCCACTAATTCTGTTGAATCCTTGTATTCTGGGTTGAATTTCAAAAAGGTAAACAGACAGCAGGTGGCAGCAAAGGGCCCTGCATTGGAAAGCTGAGTAACCGTGGCAACAGCTACCTTGGAAACAGCCTTCTCTCTGCTCTCTCTTTGTCAGTCAGACAGAGCTAGCTGTCAGTCAGCTACAACCTCCTCCTCACAAGCCTCAAACATGAAAATGCAGCCGAAAATTCTATTCTTTGATATAATTTTTATGCCACTGAAGATTGAATCAAAGAATCACTTTCCCACTGACGCAACAACAAATGTGTAACTTTCAGGGTTTTCCCCTCACCTCTCCTTGCCTGTAGGCACCTGAGAAATGAAAATATATAGAATGTGCTGCTATCTCTGCTTGAGCTTGAATAGATGATATATGAATTATATATGAAGCTGTTGGCTTTACTGGCTTTTGTAGAGGGTGTGGGGCGACTTACTGAACTGGAGAGTTTGTGCACCAAAGTCCAGGATTCTGGATTCAGCTGCTCACCAATTTCTCTCTCCCATGACATCTGTGGTGACATCACAGAAAAATACAATCAGAAGCCTGCATACATTTTGTTTATGTGGCGAAATATACAGAATTATCTAAAGCAGGTTAGAAAATGTTAAATGTTCATTAGTTAGATCTCAATAAGGCTTTACAAGTGGACCCAGTACTTATGTGGACACATGATTTGCTTTCCACTTCTACATGCTTGTTGGGACAACAACAGGAAAACCCAGATCCAGACTTAGAATTGTCCTGACACACCCATCTTTTAGGTGACATGTCGTATTCTGAGATTATCAAATTTAATCAAATCAAATTAAATTGATTTCTATAACCTCATATCTCAAAGAGCTTTACAGGCACATAACTAAAGACAGTTCCCAGAGCTCTATAGGAAGATATGGAAAAGCTCCCCAAATCCTTTACGTATAAGGAAAAGAAGGAAACCTTGGGAGAGGCTTAGGAACTGCAAGTGGGAAATACAATAATACAGCTAAAAAAAAAGGAAGGTGCAGCGTGGCGGATGGATTCTGGGTGGAGCCAGCCGACTACCTGCTGGGTAGGAAAGCCGTCTCTCATGGAGACAGCACAGTCAGGAGAGCTGGATAACAGCTCTAGCCATTTCTGGTAGCTTCGTACACAGTAAAGCAGACCTGCTCTCACCATCTTTCCTTCATGAAAAACACACTTTACTCCCGTTGACAGAAAGGTCTCAGCTTCGGCTGGACTGAATTAATTTTGAAACCTTAATATCTTTCTAAACCTCTAACAGCTGTCAGAGAGAACTAAGAAATAAGCATTGCCAGTGCAACTAATGGGGGGGCGGGGGGTTGCTTTCCTGAGCAGACAGTAAGTACATTCAAGAGTAAATACTCAAGAGCATTTGGCTTGTGATTAAATGCTACATGCGATTAACCAGGACACAAGCACACAGTCGATCTCAGTGAGGCTGTTTGTGTACCTGTGGCTTTGCTTTTCTCCAATTTGGAGAATCAATTTGTGTCAATTTCAATGGCATATAACTGTACTGACTGTTTACTATCACCACATATAGACAGGGAGCAGCCAGGGAGCTGAATGATCTCTGTAATGTGTCCTTACCTCCTCAGCTTTCTGCTTCATTATCTTGTCTTGGTTAATCGCATTTCTGTTAACATCTGTGGTGGTGCTGGGTCCAGTGCTCAGGGCCAAAGATGGTGCAGAGCCCACTGAGCCGTCAGACAGAACTGGTTCGGTGCTGGATAGTGAGTCTGTTCTTAGCAAGGATTCAGATGAATGTATTGCAGGGATAGGTAGCTTGATCTAAGACAAAGACAGGTAGGACATATAAGACATTCAGCAAGAACAAAGCTTATCTGTCAGAGGATATTGAAAACATGAACTAAAACGGTGTCCAACCCCATTCTCATTTTTTATGTTTTGTGAATAAGCAACCTGTCTCACGAAGACATGCTACATTCAACTCTCAATCTGAACTACTCGATAACCAATGATGGTGTATAATACACCATCACACACCTCATCAGATCTTCAGGTGATAATGCATTATCATAAACTTGATTAATTGTAATTTTAATAATATCAAAATGACTGGCACAGTAAAGTATTTCTCACTTATTCTCATTCTTCTACTCTGCATGTTTCAAAGTGATTGTACGATGCTTGATAAATTTAAG
Source organism: Genypterus blacodes (assembly GCF_046128005.1). NCBI lineage: Eukaryota > Metazoa > Chordata > Actinopteri > Ophidiiformes > Ophidiidae > Genypterus > Genypterus blacodes. The sequence goes on from NW_027466841.1 coordinate 2,628,679, forward strand.
CCGAATGATTGTTTTTGCTTCATTACCTTGATAGGCCTGATTGGTTCTTGATGCTGCAGCTGCTGGGACAGTTGCTGTTGTTGATGATGATGCTGCTGCTGCTGATTTTGCTGTTCGAAGTTTGGACAGGGAATGTTCTGCTGCTCATGCTGATTAAGCATGTGATGCTGCTGTTGCTGTGGAGCCTGGTGGTGGTGGGGCTGCTGTCTGTGATGTTGCTGTGGATGTTGTTGAAGGTGATGCTGTTGGTTGAAGTGTTGCTGTGGATGCTGTTGCTGGTGCTGATGATATGGCAGGCTCTGTCCTCTACTCATGTTCATGTCCACAAGCACTTCCTCCTTTTTGCCTCGCCCTCTACCCCGTCCACGACCCCTTTTAGGTTCCCCACTCACTGATCCCGTCAACCCCCTGCAGTAAGGGGGCTCAGGAAGAGGCCGTATCCGGGGTCGCCCCCGTGGGCGAGGAGGGCCCTCACGTTTGGGTTTTGTTGGTTTCCTGCCTCTTTTCTTTGGGCCGTCTTGATTGAGGATTTGTGGAGGGTTTCCTAGGGAAGAATAGCTAGAAGAGTGGCAGAAATCTGTATCACCCATTAGCGGACTTAAACCACTAACTCCTGATGCCACCCCAGCTTTCCTACAACTAGAAACCAAGTCAGGAAGTAGGTCAGGTAGTCGTCGACTGTTTAGTCGTATATCAGCTGGAACATCAGCTTTATCTTCATCATCCTGAAACTCATACTCCTGCGCATAGTTTTTCTTTGTCTGTGGCTGTGGGTCACGTCGCTGTTTGAGCAAATGAAACGAACTGGTCTTCAGTAGTTTCTTGGGCCGAGAGGAACAGAAAATAGGTGAAGTCAAACCTGCAGCACTTCCACCTAGTCCCGCTGGTCCCATCATCTTACTTACTGACCCATCCCTTGGAACTCTTGAGCTCAATCCCATTGTGGGGGTTTGGGACTGGATGAGGCCAAGTTGTTCAGTATTTACAGTGGAGGGGAGATCGTGGTTTTTTAGAGAGTCAAGATCTAAGTGCATATTTCCATTGCCTGTTTCTGTGAGGCTTTGGCAGTATTGCCCATACCCTTGATCAGTGTGATGACTAACCATATCATAGCAACTTCCAGAGCCTGTTGTTTTCAAGGATTCCAAACACTCTTGTCCCTGCCCATGGCCCTGGGGCATGCCATCTTGAGAAGGCTGCCCGGCCCCAGTATCCCCTACACAGCTTGACTTGTAATTATTTGAACAAAACATGTCCTCCATTCCAGGAAAAACTGAGCGATCCTGATCCTCTAAGAGTGAGTCTGGAAAGCAGATGGAAGTCAGGGACATAAACCTCTGCTGCTGTTGCTGATTTTGGTTCTGTCTGCCTTTGCCCATTGGGCTATCTGTATCAAACTGGGGGTGTTTAAGCTGGTGTAAATGAGAGTGTGCCAACTGGGATTCAGGATCTCTTGCTTGAGCTTGTTGTTGTTGTTGGGGAGTCCCCATGTTGGGTGTAATCTGGTGTGAATGTCCATGGGCTAATTGGGAATGTGAAAGCTGGTGGTGAGGGTGTGTTTGTTGTTGTTGGTGGTGGACATGGGCATGAGACTGAGGCTGATTGAGGTGGTGCAGATGTGAGGGGGTAGACAATGCCAAATCTGGTTCAGAGAGAAACTCATGGAGGTCTGAAGGTGTCTGTTGGGTATGGTGATGAGAAGTAAGTGTATGCTGCTGTCTGCATCGATCTCCTCTGCCTCTCTCCCCTCCTGTCACCCCAACTCCAACCCCACTTCTGTCAGGAGCTCCTGCGCTGTCTCTGCTGTCTGTCCGGGAAAGGGATCTTTCCAACATTTCCAGTGGAGATGCTGAGTTCTGGCTGGTTTGGCTCTTTTCTCTTGTCTGGGCTCCAAGGCTGTAGTGGGTATCCATACCCTGCGTTTGGAGCTGGAGTTGCAACTGCGAAGATTGATTCTGGGTGTGGGTGTCCACCACAGCAGGCACTGACCCTGTGGTTGAAATGATCATACCCTGCTGGGTCAGAGGATGTTGCTGTTGTTGCTGTTGCTGTGATGGGGCTTGCTGTGGGTCCATCTTGGTGCGAGTGGTATGAGAAAGGACAGACTGCAGCATGTGGGTTTGCTGTTGAGAATCTGTGGGCGAATCCATCAGTGAGAGGGGGACCTGGCTTTGTCGAGCCTGTAGCTGCACATCTGGTGTCTTACACAAGTAGGTAATATCCGTTGCTTCTGAGGGCTTCTTTAGCTCCATATGAGAGTGGGTATGTGAGTGGGTTTGGGGGTGGCTATGGGGGTGTGGTGTGTGCTGAGAGTGTGAGGACACAGGTGAAGTGTGATGGGAATGTTGTGAATGTGGGTGCTGTGGGTAGGGGTCCCCTCTTCCATAGTGGACTACAGAGCTGAGAGAATCATGATGTTGTTGGTGCAAGTTTGTAGTATGGGAGTGGGAGCGTGAATCAGTGCCCCTACCTATTCCTCCAGCTGTGGACTGTGACATGGCTAACTCTGTCTTGGTCTCCTGCTGTTTCTCCAGTGACATTTCAAGGTGGCTGTTCAGACTACTGGTTGTCCCAGCACTTGTCACTCCAGCACCTGTGCTGCTGGAGGAGTTATTTGCACGAATAACACTTTGAAGATGGTAGCGCTCCTCTGAGACCTTGTTCATGTCATAGGTCAGCCCCTTGCCCTCCTCATCTCTAGCTTGATGGAGTGGTTGGGAGAGTTGCTGTGGAGAGGGCTGTGGGTGATGATGTGAAGGATGGGAAGTAGGGCTTTCGGCATGTAGTAAGTGCTGGATTAGAAAATCATCATCATCTTGTCCCTCATCTTGGGAATGCTCAACTCCCAGCATGTCAGTGTCTGATTTTGACTTTGGTGGCGTTGTGTGGTATTGGCTCTGGGATGACCGTGAATCAGGGTAACCTTGTGGCGAGGACATAAAAGCTGGGGACAAGATGGAGGACATGTATTTGTTGGCCCCTGACCCTCCAGGGGACTGTGCAGAGCAAACAGGTGCAGGGGAGTGCAGCCCTGGGTGTATGGTAGCAGAATTGCTGGAGGGTGAGGGGCTAGAGTCAGGCAGATGGTAGGAGCTGCTACCTGTGTTACCACCGCTAGTACCCCCACTTCCTGATCCAGCAGGTAGAACTCCACTACCAACCGCAGGAGTTCCAGTACCACATCCATTTCCAGTTGAGCCTGCAGCACTCCCATACCCTAAGGAAGGACTGCTTGTTCTCCTGAGAGAAGCTGAGAGGGAGCCAAAGCTTGAGTCCCCATAGACTACCTCTGCAGAGAATGTGCGTCCCCCTGACCCTAAGCTGAACATGTTCCCCTCTGTGCTCCCTCCTCCAGAGCTCAAGTCCTGGGCCTGGGGTGAATCAAAACCTCCATATGACTGGGCCATGAGTGTGGATTGAGATTGGTTGGGAGAATAGGACTGGGTTTGTTGTTGGGGAGGGGTCTGGCCTGACAAACTTGTGCCAGATTTGACATTCGCCACAGGCGGAGAACCATAGGTGGAGAGGCATTGCTTGGGTGGTGTTTGTTGAACAGGTATCGTTGACACCACTGGTGGGAGAGGTGGTGGGGGCGGTGCTGCTGGAGGTGGGGGCTGTTGCCGAGAGGGAACAGACGATGAGCTACTGTTTCCCTTTGAGCTAGACGATGAAGAAGAGGTCGTTGAAGAGGCAGAAGGTGGAGTATGGGGAGTATGGGGAGTATGGGGAGTATGGGGAGTACGGGACGAAGATGATGCTGAGCCCGAAGAGGAGTAGCCACTACTGGAGCTGGAATTATTGGTTCCATTGCACCCTGTGGAAGAGGACGATGGGGGGTTGGTAGCAGATGTGTAGGGGGTCTGAATGATAGGGTTAAGTCGAAATGTCTGTGATTCTGTTTGTGTTGAGGGTTTGGGGTCAGAAGATGAGCTCTGTTCCTCAAGAGGACTGCAGGATACTCCACCAAGCCGGTGGTGGTTGGATATCGGCTGATAGCTTGCCGTTTCCCCGCAACTGGCATATTGCTGCAGGGGTGGTGCAGTAGAGTGACTTGGGGGTGAGCGCTGATAGTGCTTGATTACACTGTCCTGTCGGGGAACAGCTCTTTCCAGAAGAGGCTGGGGCTGACGAGGTGCAGAAGGTGGTGGAGCTGGCGTGGAAGAGAACATGGAGGTGTTATAGAGCTGGGAGGACTGGTCATGAAGTTGGGGGGACAACAGGTTGAACTGGGGAGGGGGCAAATGGCGACTAGAGGATGTGGGGGGAGCTTGAGGTTGATGCGGGGCTTGAAGCTCCTGTGCGCCTCGGTAGGTGGCACTGTGGGAGGACAGAAGGCGATCAAAGCCCAGGCAGGATTGGGAGGGTGTTTTGATGTGTAGTAAGGGATCATGGGGTGACAGGAGACCATTGGAGGTCGGATTAAAAGTGGCCGTGTCCTGTAGAGAAAGCGATGGGGTGAAAGACCGTCCAGAGAAGGATGAAGGATGCTGGTACGCAGAAAGGGCTGAAGAGGAGGGGAAGGAGCTGGAACCTGGCATAGCCCCTGAAATGAAGAGCTCTGCTGGGGCCGATGTATGCATTGCTAGAGGACACACCCATAACACACATACATAACATGGCAGATAAATACAAGTTACTGATCAATTTCAAACAAATCAGCACAAGGATATTTGTTTTTTCTGTATAATCTAAATTAATGAACAATAATAATATTGCATTGAGTAAACATATACTAAGTGCTTACTACAGTGTCTGACATGATAAACTTACCAGTCTGCCAGGAAGGAGAGCGGAACTGAGAGAGAAGGGAAGAAGCTGAGGGTGGTGGTTGAGGTCCCCGGGACTCCAGAGCAGAAATCAAATTCATGACAGAGGGATCGGGGCCTGAGGGGCCAGGGTGGTGCAGGCTGGCATCAAAGAGCCCTGACAGGCCTGGCAACAAACAACAGCCTTCACATTACAATATAAAGCATGAGTAACACTCACACACACACACACAAACACACACACACACACCTGTCCCGTCTGCCCCTGTCAGCCGCAACCTGCTGTCTGGCCAGCAGCAGGTTCACATAATATTCATAGAATGGTGTAAGTGCCGCAGAATAATTTGTGAACAATTTGTTTTGATTTAAACGAGAAGAAAATTACAATCAATAGTTGAACAGTTTACAAGACTGTCTTTGAACTTTTAAAGCAACAAAGCAAAACACATGTATCCAAGGAAAGTTAATCTTAGGCAACTGGGCTTGCTGGTAAAGGCTTGAAGACGTGTCACCTCTCATCCTAAAGGCTTCTTCAGCTCTGGCAGACTGATGGAGACTCCCAGGTTTTAACCTCTGTATCATCGTAGTCAGCACAGAGTCCCCTGTGGCCAGGAATGGATGATGACGACAGTCGTTGGGGTCCTCCTTTCTGCTGTAACGATGTTCATTAGAGGCTGAATGATTGTTTAGGGTTAGGGCTAAAAAGAAGGAGCACAAACATCTGAAGAATGCGCTTAAAGCTTGTGGATACCCTCACTGGTACTTTGTGAAAACAGCCAAAAGAACCAGGAAGAACACCTGCACTATGAGTGAGGAGAAGAAGTACCAACGCAAAATCATTGTTATTCGATATGTGTCAGAAGTATCTGAGAAACTCAGGTCCACCCAAAAGACCCCACACAAGAAGAGCAACCTGGTGTATGCAGTCCAATGCAGTGAGGAGTGCACAGACCTGTGCATCGGGGAAACCAAACAACCATTAAACAAACGCATGGCTCTACACAGGAGGGCCAGCTCTACTCAGTAGTTCACCTACACTTGAAGGGACACTGCTTTGATTACAACAATGGACACATCCTGGACAGCAAAGACAGATGGTTTGATTGAGTAATAGAGGCTATCCACGTAAAGATAGAGAAACCATCTCTGAACAGAGGAGGAGGTCTACGACACCACCCATCACCCACGCACAATGCTGTTCTCTCATCCCTCCCCGGGAGACTAAACAATCATACAGCCTCTAATGAACATCAGCAGAAAGCAGAATCCCAACTACTGTCATCATTATCCACATCTGGCCACAGATGGACTCTGATCATTCTCACGACAATCATCACAACCAGCAGGAGTATGAACAAGCCTGATAATGACTAATCAGGAGTATCAACCACGCTGACTACGACTCCACAGACGTTAAATCCTGGGAATCCCCACCAGAACTGAAGAGGCCTTTCGGATGAGAGGTGAAAGGTTTTTCTTTACCAGCAAGTCCAGTTGCCTAAGATTAACCTTCCTTGGACACCTTGAGCTGAATGACTGAGAACCTTCACAGACATCAAAACACTTAAAACACTTTCCACAGAGGCCTAAAGTAGTTATCCTCTGAGTAATGGCAAGATGCCACTTGTTGACTGGGCAAGTCTTCACATAAGGCAGTGGATCCCACTGTATGCATGGTGGGCTCACAGACCTGATGAAGAGGAGATTTGATATCAGGTTGCTCCTATACTCTACGTTGAAACAAGCCATGGAAACCAATCACAAATGTTTCAGCCAAACACAAAAATGTATGGAAATTTGGTGGAATAATTTATTATTCGTCCATTTGAAGTAAATTATGTCAGTAAAGTGTGCGGTTTGGTCGTGAAATTAGTCATGAAAGTACAGAAACAAAAAATGAAACGATAATGATTCTATCATGGTATTCAGAATAGCATAAATAGTGGGTTTTTAGGAACATATACATTTCGTGCAAATATTGAAAAGAATTTGATTTTTCGGGATGAAAAAAGCAGGCCGGGACTCGTAGGGTGTAGCAAGTTAATATCGATGTGTCCTTGTCTCTCCTATGCTCCACCCTGTTGTGTGTCTCTGTTTGATAAATCTAAAAAGCTTCAGGTCCGGGTTGACATTTTGACATTTAGCTGAATGGTTAGCACAGCCGCCAATGCTCACTTTCTGCTGTGCAGTCCCCTCCTTTTGGCACTGTGTACCGGCACTGAATCTTTAAGTGGTTACAGACTACTGGACTACTACTACTTTCACCCCTGGCTATACCTTTTCTAACTTTGAAAGGGATTTTCATTTTAGTTTTAGTCACTCGAGGAGTATTTTCATTTTAAGTGAGTTTAGTCATATCATAATGTCTAAGTTTTAGTCTAGTAAAGGGATAGTCTAATATAGTCCAATGTAGTCATACTTTTTACAGAAACATAGGTCAGAGATTTCAGCATCATATAAATGAAATTTAGTGGTCTGGAATTAAAATATACTTTGCTGCAGTAGCCAAGTTGCCAACAACTCTATCCTAGTTACGCAAAGTACCTTGGCCTACTGGTGACACTGTTCTCGCCTTACAGTGTTTTAATATATCACAATTAAGCTATGGTAGCTTACATAAACTTTCATTTCAGTGTAACAAATTTATGTTTTTATATTCAGTTAGTGTTTCAACAAATCACCCGCTGACATTCTTAAGACATGCAAAACAAACCGGGCTCTAGGTGGGTGGCCATGGCCTTGACCGGTTGGGTTGAGAGAGAAATTTGGATTTTAATTGTGTGGCTGTGACACAAAATAATGCTGTGAATCCTCACCAAGAGTGCGTCCAGCTGCCCCCCAGGCCCCGCCCTGTCCAGATCCTCCTGGGTGGTGGTTGGTTGCATAGCCCTGCAGAGGGTGCGGGGTTCCATAGGCCTGCCGATGGAGTAGCTCTGTGTCTGGATGGGATGACCTAGAGCTCCCATACATGAGGCTGGAAAAGACATGAATATTGGGTTTGGCACATATTTACAACCAACAATCATGTATAAAACAGAGTGGCATAATTCATGTGTCAGTAACAGCAGAAAGTGCCATGCAATTATGTTCATCACAAACGTATGTTGCCAAACTTTTAACCTTTGCAACAGATACTGTATATCCCCAGCTGGGTCAACTGAGCTATAAACTTCACAAAGGAGGTTCTGTTTTCACCTGCTCCTGTCTGTCTGACTCTCCGTCTTGGTAGAAGGGTGGGGCATGGGAATTAGTATCAATTCAGATCCAGGAATTTGTCATTTTACGTAATACCCCAAAGTAGCAAATCTGATGCCATCATGATACACTCCCAAATCCCAAACAAGCACTGGTCTGGTCTTAGTCAGTAAGTGTGTTTGAATCTTGGTAGTGTTAAGGATCAGGCCAGCTGGCTTAGCTGCTGGAAGAGATGCCGAGACGCTCCATGTAACGCCCAGGCGATGTTGAGCTTGGCCAGGTTGAGCCCATACCTGAGACAGCGGCTGTAGCAAAAATAGCTCAATGAAACAGAAAGCATTTCTTCCATGAGCTCCAATGGTTTGCTGTCGCCGGGGCCCTGCAGTGAGAGGATCCAGTGGACCCTCTCAAAATCAGAAATACTTGTCCTACTCTGGTGGATTTTCCAGGAGGCTCCCCACTCTGCAGGCTGCTGCACTGCTGAGGGCAGTGACAACATATTTTGTTGTGTCTGCGGAAATGTCCTTAAGGGCGAATTGTGCCTCCATTTCAGCAAACCAAACCTCTGCCTGCATCTCCCAAAACGAAGCAAAACTGCATGCATCACCATGTTTGCCTCTGGAAAACGTCTCCGTGGAGGTTAAGGGTCACCAATGTAGGAGTTGCTGGATCAACAAATCAAGTAAGCTTGCTCAGTTCAAAACACTGGCATGTACATTCAAACCCTCATAAATTATCCAGAATGCTCCAGCTTATATGATTTTCAACCAGCCCAACACAGCACACGTCAGTCCGCTGTTCATATCCCTCTATTGCCAATATCAGCACCCACTTATCTGAACTTCCTCATTCAGGTTCATGCTCCCAAAACCTCACTCAGCAATCAGTGCCTGGTGTTGCCACCACAATGAGGTGCTCTCGCCAGACACTCCTTCACTCTCCTTTGTGGTCCCTAGGTGGTGGAATGAGTTATCAAATTCCATTCAATCCACCGAGTCCCTCTTAATCTTCAACAGTTAGAGCACCTTCATACTTATGTCTGGTGTAGCTGTAGCAGTTAATAATAAGAACATGGACTAGTTTAGCCTTGGCAGAGGCATGAACTCTAAAGAGTGCCTTGGAACACTGCAGTTTAAACTATTGTTTGGACGAAGCCAGCTGTTTGGAAAAGTTGCCCTCTTTTGCAATTGTATTTCCTATCAATCCTGTCAATATTGGGAGCAGCAAATGGCACTAAAACACAAACTTCATACATGCATTGACACATGCAGGATCTCTGGCCCTACTTCAAGCAGACAGGCACACACACAATCTTTTAAGTTTTAAGTTTAAGTAACCATAAGTAGGTTTTCACACAGTAACAGTTCCAATCTGTACTATTGAACATCCAGTGTTCTACAGCAACCTCACCATTTGTACACAGATGTAAAGTAAATATTAATTAAACATCAACTGTCCCATCTAGTCCCAAACTGAAGAAGTTCTATATGAATGATGCCAAAGTGATGCCATGTCAATAGACTACTCCAAGTGTTGAAATAGTTCTTATTTCTATAAAATTATTTCATCATTTATCAGGTACCTTTTTTGGACGTTTTTTGACTACTACAGGCACTTTGACAGGTAATCACTATAGGCTATGGCAAAATATGATAAGCATGTGTCAATATTATCTATATCGCTTTATAATAAATAAAAATGTTATTTATAGCAAATGTCACTCATATAGCTTCCGCTGGTAAACCTTCACCTCTTGCAGTCTGGGCAAATTAAAATTCACCCCGAAGAATAAACTATAAAAGCCACACAAACTAAATTATTCATTTAAATGTATCATTTCTTTTAGTTTGAAGATTCAAGAACCAACAGCTAACGACTTCCTGCATTGCAAGTCACTTTGGCCTGATACTGACTACACAATAAAAATACAACACAGAGAGGCGTGTGCCTTCATTCTGCTGTTGTTAATACCGACACACATCTGTATTAATAAAGAAACACATCTGTTGTGTTAAAAACACCAAATCTGTTTCTAAATCTGCATAAATGAAAACACATATCTGCTGTGTTCATAACAATGCAACTCTGCTTTAACAACAACAAAAAACAGATGTTGTGAATTACAAAACAAATTTGCATTGATAACAAAATATAAGCTGTAAAAAACATACTTGCTGCCATTAATAATAACTACATAACTTCTGTATTAATAACAACAACTTGATGTCATTAATCATAACACACACATCCATTAATAACACACAGGGCTGCCATTTATAGCTACACAAAGCTGCATTAATAACACACATTGCATTAATAACAACACACATCTGCAGTGTCAATAACAACAACAAAAAATGTATGTCATGAATCATTACACACATCTGCTGTCATTAATAAACAACAAACACCTGATCTCCTTAATAACAGCCTACATGTACATTAATAACAACACCCATCTGTTGAAGTTAATGAATACAAAAATCTGCATTATTAACATGAACTATTACTTTGAGATGTGGGGTATTAGTTGTGCCGTTATGGTTAATTAGTTAATTATGATCAGTACTATAATTGATGATCAGATAGTATGATCAGATATGTGACCAGTTGTGTGTGATTAAATTCTAGTTATGTTCATTATGATCTGTATGTTACCTTGGTGATTAGCTTTATGATGCACAGCCGGTGTATAATTAGATGTATAGTAAACTGTGGCCGGCTTCGTTGTTATCTGTGATCAGGTGTATAGTTAGCTATGTGTGTTTTTGTTCATCTGACATGATAAACTGTGACTGTATGGTTAATAGTGATTAGTTGGGTGGTTAGCTGTGATTAGCAATTTGCTAATATTTGTTATGTAGAAGGGAACCAGACACATAGTGAATATAAGGAGGACACAGGAGAGGAAGGTAACATGAAGCAGTTACTCATCGTTACGTTACTTCCATCAGATGTGAACGTGATCCTGGTCCACTGTAGTAAGTAAACGACAAACAGACGCGTCACGTGAGTGACTGAGTGATCACCATATGTATCAGTGAGAGCGGAGCGGATCGAGCTGTTCATCACGGCAGCGTCGCATTCATGTTCTGTTCTGTGCTACAGTTCTTTAAGCGAAACATGTCTGTCTGTGAAACACATAAGTGGAAGCAGGCGTGCACACAGAGCAGAGCAGAGCAGCACACACAGAGCAGAGCAGAGCAGCACACACAGAGCAGCATGTTCAGCTGCTGGGTCACATCAGGCGCTTTGGTTCAGGTAACAAACAGACAAAGCAGCAGCAGCGACATAACGATGCAAACAACGCACCGCTGTTCCATACATGTCTGTCTGTCTGCCTGTCTGTCTTTTTTTTTGATAACCCAGCTCCCCATCCCCCCTCCATGTCTCCCCCCTCCATTTCTCTGTCTCTGTATCCCCGTTAACCTTCCTCTTCACCCCCCTCCTCCCCTTCAGCACGGCGGGCTGTACCTGCGGCTCGGTGCAGCAGCTCTGGGACTGTGTGTGTGTGTGTGTGTGTGTGTGTGTGTGTGTGTGTGTGTGTGTGTGTGTGTGTGTGTGTGTGTGTGTGTGTGTGTGTGTGTGTGTGTGTATGCGCGCGCGTGTGCATTGTTACCGGAGCCCGTGGGTGCTCCACGCTCCACGCTCCGGTCACTCAGCCTTACCTTGCTTTGGCCGATCTATCGTAACTCCATCCCGTCCCAGCCCCCAGATCACCGAATCCTGCACCGGGATAATTCCTGTCCATGGAAAGAAAAGGCTGGGTGAAGGTGGACAGATAGAGACGGGAGAGGAAGAGGAAGAGGAAGAGAGAGAGGAAGAGAGGAATGTCTTCTCCTCTCTGTGCTCGCTTCTGTTTATTTCTCCGATTGACGAGCCTATAGACTGGGAGGAATGGAGGGAGGAGGAGAAGCAGCGGAGGGGGGAGAGAGAGAGAGAGTGAGGGAGGGACAGAGGGAGGGGAGGGAGGAGGGGGGTCACAGCAGCCAGGAGCACCTCCTCCTCCCTCCTCCCCCCTCCTCCTCTCCACATATATTTCACTGTCTATTGTCTCTTGCGTGCAGCTGATGGTCGCTACACACAGATGCTGCACGCTGTTTGAAAAAGTGAAGCTGTTACTGCTCACACACGCTCAACTACACACACTCCCTCATTTTGTTCACAAGACGCCATTTTTAAGAGGAATGACTGGGCTGCTTCATCCTCTGCTCCCCTCCCTTCTAGTCTCTCTCTCTCTCTCTCTCGCACACACACACACACACACACACACACACACACACACACACACATTTGTCACGCACTGACAGCGCAGTGTGCTGTGGCGTTGTAGGAATGGAAGGCAGTGGAAATGGGTGAGGTGTAGAAGCCCAGCAGTGTTTTGATTTTATTGTGACAGAGAGACGGAGAGACAACACACAAATGCAAAACGTAGAGCCAGATGTGCCGATCACTGGATCAATTGGCATGGCAACAGTAACAAGTGGATAGTTACAATATACATGTATGAAATTAGGCAGATGCACATAAATCATTATATTCACATTTACTTCTTGTACATCAGAAGAAAAAGAAATCATATACATAATACATGCAGTAGTTGGACTGAATGTAACTACACCCCTTCCCCCCCCCCCCCCCCCCCCCCCCCCCCCCACACGCACACGCACACGCACACACGCACACACGTACACTCAACACACACGCGCACAGATTTGTACACACATCTGTATAGCAGTGGGCTCAACAGCTAACATCTGGGTGTACAGTTACATTGTGGGGTTGCATCATGATTCCACTCATCAGTATCTTATGAAACACAGCCATGTCTATGTTTGCTCAAAGTATCAGCGCAAATTAACCGAAACGAAGCAGTTTGTTCACTCCTCTTGTGCGTTCTCAGCGGGTTCTGACGGCGCCCCCCTGTGGACAAGCATAGGAAAAATATTTTTAAGTGAACTAGTATGCAGAATGTTCCACAAATGTTTAGTTGTACATCAGTTATGAACAACAACAATATTAATAATAATAGTTCTGTGAAACTGGCAGATGTTCCACACATTCCATGGGTAAATCATATTGTATTCCCCTCCTTGTGCCTCCTTGAACACCATGGAAGTTTTGAAGCAACATATTGAGTTACCACTTAAAAATACACGAAGAAAACTTGTATTATTATGGGATGGGGAATTTGCCTGAATATTTACAAATTGACAAAGGAAATGACCTAACCCTTACATTTGTTTCTTTTTTCCCACCAGGTTTTAAAAGAAGCCACAGGGAAGCATCAGTTTGAGTCTACAGAGTGTGCACATACCCAGAATAAGGTGGTGGGGGGGCATCATGTTGTCCACTGCGGTGAATAGCCTCATTGTAGCTGGGTAAACCTGGGGCAACAATAGCAAGGGGCACTGTCTCCGGGGCTGGACATCCATCTGCTACCATCCTCACTGGAGCACTGCACCACAACAAACACATGTAAGTCAACATGAGAACAACAGAAGCCAGTTAATTTCCTATAAGGCTTAACAAGTCGTTAGGTAGTACAAACCCTACTGTTAGTGTAGTGCACACAGGGTCACCAGAATGAATTATCCCCATGGACCATTTTTATCCAGGTACATTAGCTCTCTCTCCGATGACGAGCTGTGTTGTCACGGCAATTGCTCGTGTGTGGTTGAACCTGAAACCCTTGTGAATCATGCTCAACAGGACAGAGCTATCTCCTAGAGCCAGAGTTCACTGGCTAACACCAGGTGAACTCCAGGCATGTAGCCAGGGGGTGCGGTTGGGCTCAGCCTGAAAAAACTATGTGGGAGTGCAACATACCCGACTGACAGAGCAGTGAGAGAGAGCACCTGTGCAGCTCTGTGCTCTGCTCCTAGATGAATCCTCCTCTTTTATCAAAGACATGGTGACTCACAACAACATCATTATACTTGGAGACTTTCATTTTGATTTCGAGAATGAAAATGATCCGTTAAAAAAAGCCGTCTCCCGCCTCAGAGTCAACCCACAGAGGTCACACACTTGTCTATCAAACCGATTTTTAATCTTCCTTTCCTCTACAAACGTGTTGAGCATCTCATTTAGTAGTGGATGATCTTATGGACTACCTTGGGTCAACTCATTTATTTGAGCCGTACCAATCTAGCTTCAGGCCCTTTCACAGTACTGAGACCGCTCTGAGTTCAGTATCGATCTTAAGATCAATCATTAAGTGGGATTTGATACCAAAATTGCACTCCATACTCAGACAGGAATTAAGTCATTTCCCCCTGGAGAGCATGTCAAGGGAGAATGAAATCTTTACCAAGCATGGTGCCACAACCTAAATAAAAAGGAGAAAAGTGGATAGATGGAGAAGTTGGTGAGGTACACTATTCTGAAGCAAAGAGCTGCCACGATGGTCCTAAGGGGCCTGTACAGGAGGGCACCAAGGCTCCGTGTTAGAATAAACTTACCCAGGTGACCTCCCACTTTTCTTCTTGGCTCTATAGCAGTAGATTCCCAAAACAGTGGCAATAACAGCACACACCAGAAGGGCCAGGATCCCTGCTACCAGCCCGGATACATCCAACCTGGAAGTCGACGCTGCAGAACACAAGTATCTGCATAAGTAACATCAACAGCTGCTACGACCAAACATTAACCTGGCGCACTCATCAATCGATCAATCATTCGCTATTACATGAAAATAGCACTGCACACAAATGATGTACAGAAAACAACAAGTACACCTGATCTTTATTGTTGACTTTGTTATGTATCATCACTTTGTACAAAACACATCATTTATTACTACACACTAATTTGGAAATGTGTATCATACTGAACATGTTTTCTTAAATATGTAAACATGTGACCCTTAGACATTTTGTTTAAAAGTAGGACAATTGTAATGACAATGTTTTTGAGTATTACCATGACTGCTGATATATGAGGCCCAGAATAGATCCTGGAAAATTTAAGCAAAAGTGGATTTAAAGAAGACAAATCATCAAAGAAACGTAAAAAATAATTCAGCAAAATCTCTTCAGCATCAATCAGCCACCAGAGTAGAATTGTCTTAGTAAGCAATCATTTATATTCTCTCCAGAAATACAACATTCTCCTCAGGGGCTAATGTTACTGATGTGTATCATTCCATTTAAGGACAGTTATTTCCTTGTCCTTTGGGATGTAAGTCAATTGTCGTGGTCTGTTGCAACACAGCTATTCTGAAATGGTGACTGAGGTGGTCTGGTTTGTTCAAAATCCTCATTCATATAAAGCAGTCTGAAAACAACTCTTTGAAAATCCCACTACATGTGACTTCGAAGGTGGTCACAGTTCCAAACTTGAGCTCTGACCTGGTGATAATAAAACACGGCCACTAAACAAAATGGCCATCATCACTTCTTAAAACATGAAAATGAAATTTCACACCGCAATGGACAGAGACAGTTGTGTTTTCCTACATGTATTCTATACCTCTATCAGGCTTCTGTGGTGACACTGTGGTGTCTGAGGGCAGCTGCTCATTTAGCTCACTCCCTGTAGAGCAACACCTCAATAACAACAGTCTATCATTTTCTAATTAGCAATTATAAAAAGGAAAGAGGGGGAGATAGCTCCAGGTATACACAGGTTGTGCAGATACTGACTGCGTTGAACGTACAGGACCGCTAGATTCCATTTAGCCACCACATAGCTGCCAACTCACACTGGGCCCTAAAACCTGCCATTTTGGCCAGCATTTTCAGTTTTGCAGGTACAAAAATGAAATTAATTCCCTGTTTGAGATCTCATTATTTAAAGATTTTAAACCATCTAAATCCATGACATACTTGCCCCGAGTTCATTTCTTCATGTCAGGTCTAAGTGTCCTGTAAGGTGTCCGTTCCCTTTCTGATTTCTACACCAATCAACAGCCTTCTCTTAAGGGAAAGTGGACAATTATAGCCTATTATCACGTGCTTGGACACTTCATTGTTGTGGGTGTAACTCTTAGATCATAGAAACTGAGACAGAGTGATCTCTTTAGCTTTGTTTGTATGTGCAGTGCATGCTTTGTGCCCTAGTGTGATATACTAGTGTCACTTGTGCACTTTTACTGTGTAACGTGAAAGTAATTAACAGAAGAGAATGATACTTGCTCCCTCACAAGCACCAGATTAAAGGTCATTCTTACAGTTTGTGTGATATCCTCAAACACCTCCCGGGCCTCCTCGTAGCTGCACACCTCCTCCTTGCATTCTCTCTCCAAGCTGTCAGTCACAACCAACTCAAAGTCCCAGCTATTGTAGAGAAGTGAACGTGACAAGAAGGAGGAAGCCGCCTGTTGCTTCAGCAGCACGGGACCTCCTGCAGGACACACACGCATGGATACAAGCACACACGGATGGGCAGAGATACACACATACACACAAAAATGGCTGATTAAATAACCCTGCATCTACATCTAAACAAGGGCTTCTCCCTCTTCTAACATCATGACCGCTCGAACAGTGTAAATACACTCTTTAACCGCTCAATCTTACATCCTGTGACTCGACTGACCATTTATCTGGCCTGTGGGCCCCACACTCTTGAATGTGGGGTCCGCAGGTCAGCTATTTTTCAGCTCGGTGGCCCCTGAGCTGTCTCAACGGTAGACGGCTTTTCGCCCAGAGGGATGGCCGGTGTGTCCACTTACAGGGCTCTGCTGATCCCTCTGCCATCTGCTTACCCCCCTACAAAATAAAGTTGACTCGACTTGACAAAACAAAACTGAGGCCAAAGAATATGTCCTAGAACACTCGGCACAAAAAATTGTTTTCTTTGTTTACCTCCCCCTGCCTGGTGTGACTGGTCAAACTATCACAGATTATCACACTAATGAGGGACCGGCAGATAGTATGAAGCGCCTTCAAGGTCAAAATTCATTTTACATTCACACATGCACTAGTTAAACCACACACACATGCCTATGAACGCAGCTATACAAGTGAAATTCATCATTATCATACTTGTTTATATGATCAGTTAATGTATTGTGCGTGCGGTAATACTTGTTTGAATGCTAAGTGACTGTAGAGTAGTGTGTGTGCAGTAATACCTGTCTATGTATGTGCGCGCTCATACTAGTGTGTGTGAGAGGTATTTTTCTTGCCACGGGAGAGGCGGGGCTTGGGACACAATGGAAATCTAGTGCAAGGCTGTTGGCTTCAGAAGCTCATTTCTCATATGATGTGAATGTTTCTGACAACTGCACATGTATGTTCTCTCCTTGGGCGGCTACAGTCATTAGAGTGATGAGTATTTCTCATGTGAAGAAATGCACTTCTGACGTCAAAGGCCTTGCACCTGATTTCCACTGCTCCCAAGCCCCTCCTCTTCTGTGACTTCATATCTCACACACATTACTTTGAGCGTGCACACAGGCTAGAGTCACCTTGCATTCAAACAAGTACGAGCGTGCACACAGACAGATGTTACCACCCACACACGCTACAATCACCTCCCCTTCAAAGTGTGACTTTAGTTAACTTATGCTTTACATTGTATTGTTAATTATAGTTAATCAATTATTTGACTATATTAACAGGTCGAATATTTATTAGTTACTTTTCAGGTCCTCTCTCAGGTGATAATTGGTTCCTACCCTTGCCCTTGTTGAGGAGGGACTGTACGAGGTAGTACACAACAGAGAGGGAGAGGGACACATGTTCCAGAGTGATGTATAATTGTGTTGTGGTGTTGGTGACATTATAGAATAGCTAAGAAGAAATTAAGAGCCGTTGATAAACTATAGCCCACAGCCAGAAGGACTGGAGGACGCTACAACACCCAGGAACGAGTGTTACACAAGTATGATGGCACATAGTGTGTGTGTGTATATATGTGCCCACTTTTACCAGTATGTTGTACAATGTCACTAGTGTGTATGTGGGAAGTTTCTCATTTGTGTGTGTGAGAGGTGCGTTTACAGGTGTGTGCGGTTTCACTAAGGTGTGTGTGAAGGTAACACGGATTTCATAGAACACTGGAATTCATAAGATGTAGCTAAGCGAACTAAGTAGTATGATTTGGATCAGTCAGGGGCAGGTATAAGTCTCAGGGGCCTTGAACAAAGTGCACACAGCGAGCCTGTATCACTGTGTGTTAAGCTTTGAAAGTCGATTTTTGTCCTGAAAGACCTTCCTGGAATGAAGCGCCCTCAAAGTCAGTGAAGGTGTTTTACCTGGACTGTGCCTGTAAGGGACGCTGCAGTTTGCCAGCTGCAGAAGTAACAGCCCACCCAGACACACCTGCAGGAAGGCGGCCATGGCTTCTCAAAACACACTGAGGAAGAATGAGTCAGTCATCAGTATGGAAACCCCCTACCCTCCTCTTCATCCAACACAGTAAAGACAACTCTGATCTGCTTCTTACCTGCTTGCAGGCTGTTCTGTGTCTCCAGGAGAAAAATTCCACTTAATCCTCTTTATTTTCCAACACATAAATCTCCAGTTTGATTAGACGGTGAACCTTCATGTAGAGGCTTCACAACACAAGAAGCTGTTGTTCTGTTTGCAGTGTGAACAAACCTGTTCCACAGCATAGCAACAGGAGGGAGGAACCAGAAACCTGTTCATCTGATTGCATACCTGCAGGCACAGCAGCTCAGTACAGATCCTTACATTCGCCGCTTATGTCTGTCAAAATGAGGACGTTGTTGATGTTTACATTTAGTCATTTAGCAGACACTTTCATCCAAAGTGACGTACGTATGAGGTTTCGAGTCAAATGGTTTCTTTAGCTATGAAACTGAGGTTATAAAGTTAAAGGCGAGGTGTTTAGTGGAGCAATTCTTAATCGTAAAATTGCCATGCCAAATATTATTAGAGTTTTACAATGGGAAATTGTATTGTGCAACTCCAAAAAGACTTTTGAAAGGCAATGCTGCATTTACCCCAAGTATTTGGCTGTATGACGATTTTACAGAACAGTCTGGATACTAAATAAATGGCATACATGAGGAAGTTAATAGATGAATACATATCAAGACACAACTATTTCAATATGAAGTAAACACTGTGCTTGTGATTCTTTAGCTCCACTGCAGGTTTGACCCCCAACCACACAGGACTCAGACTGCTAACAACCATCATGTTTGGTTGGAGGTCAATTCTGGATAGTCAATTCAAGAAAAGGATTGAAATATAGAACATAATAGAAAATCTATCATTGTTAAGGTTACAATGTCACAAAAGGCACAAGAGTTAATATTTCAAGTAAATATTTTATTTTAATTGTGTACAAAACTTATTGGATTTGTCATACATTTTTATATAATGACATTTTGATTGATTTAGTGGAATATGGACAGACAGAGACAACGTCATTTTTGAGCAGTCAGTCAGTCACTTCCTCGGTTTGTCCATCAGTCTGTTCGTCTGTCATAATGCCTTTTACCAGCTCCACACAGATGCATCGTAGCGGAATGTCTGCAACTCACTGATGTGAAATATCCTCTGAAATGATCATTAACCATCTTCAAATCTAATACTAAAACTGTTCACCTTTAGGGGCAAACAGATTAACAATAGCAAACTCACTGGCATGTTGAAAACTGACAGTTGGAATGTAATACTGTGCTCTGTCCGTAGGCTACAGATAGACTAAATATGGAAATGGACTTTCGTCTCCATCCATGCAATATCCCAATAGGTTTTGCCATCTGTCGTGAATCTATTTTTGTCAATACAAGCTGTAATTGTGCTTTTTGATCACTTTTTGATTTGTGTGAAAAAGTAAAAAATGACATCAACACATGACTGGTAGGGTAATGCAGCATTAAAAGAGCATGCCAGTACCTGAATACACATGTAAAAGAAAGCAGTTTGAAAATCCATATGACTAAACTCATGTTAAGTAGTTAAGAATTGAGGTACAGACACATATTGAGACAAACTTCATTCCTGACTCTCTCGCATACACTGAGACCACTACAGAATTATTTGGAATTCAGCATTAATTATCTATCATCCAATTCATTATGATCTTTATCCAAGTCACAACAACTCACTCACAACACAGCGTGAATCACTGGTTCACAATCCTCAGGCTCTCAGCTCAGCATAGTTCCCATCTTTCTACGTACACTTCATCGTCTAAAAAGGTGTGTTTGCTAATCAAGGCAATAGACGATCAGAGCTGTTGTTCCAAGAACTCCTGATCTGGGTCTAAAGTGAACCTCTGAGGTAATGACTTCAAAAGCAACGATGAGTCAGATGATCCAATCACAATCGGTACTCGTTTTTTGTTCGTACTGCAAATAAGGCAGAAATGGAGCAAACTGCAGTGGTCTCCAAAACAATCTAGAACATATCCATGAAGACCTAGGTGTTCAGATCAGATGGAGGAATATTGTCCAGTTGCTGCTCTCCAAAAAACAAGGTGCAATGATGAAGGGGGTGAAAAAGAAGCCAAGAGTTCAAGCAGAAGACCTGCAGAAACATTGACAATCTGCTGGAATCTCTGTTCATGGAGCTCTATAAGAACGCTCAACAACAGCTCAACCTTATGATGGAGCAAAGTGCTCTACAAAATTAAAAAAAATACATAAAACTAATAAAACAAGAACAAAGAATCTATAGCCACATGCTTCAAGTTTTCAAAAGACAGTTTGAAAGATCTACAAGGTTTCTGTTTATGTCCTGTGAACAGAGAGGACAAAACTTTTTGGGCAGAAATGCACAGTGGAGGAGCAAAGAAGGTCTCTGCACACCAACATCCAGCTGTGAGGCCTGATGGAGGAGACCATAGTTTGGACCTCCTTTGCTGTCTCTGGGCAGATTACACCCATTGAGTGAACAATGAAGAAACGCATTCCACAGCAGAACATCGATGTAAATAGAAGGTGGATGATACGGTTATTGTAAAAAAATTGTACAGACAGATTGTGTTTGTCTCTAAGTGCGACTCAGATGAAGATCAGAACAGATTTAATGAATAATTAATACAGAAATGCAAGACATTCTCAAGGCCCCAGTAACTCTCCTGACATAGAACTTTGATTTCATTCTGAGAAAAATGTTTTATTCTCCTCTCCTTTGATTCTCAGAGACAAACAAGGAATCCACGTTTGCATGCCTTATTTTACAGCTTGCAGTGAAATTAAATCCAAATTTGAATGCTGTCTGGATCATGAAAAATCTCGAAATCCACCTGGTGTTTATTTGGAATTTCAATATTCTGTCCATCTGATCAGGACCCATTAATAAGAGGTTTGAATCGTACCACAAATCATCACATCAACATGATAATGGGATCTTGTGCATTGGTGAGTATGCAACAAAATTGTGGTGCCTCTACCAACACCGATAGCAATCACACACTGAAGGGAGTGTTGGGAAAACTGCATTAACACCATAATTCCAGGAGATGATTGATCTGATCCATGTTTTAAAAAGGAAAAGTGTCAACAGCAACAACCGACCCCTGACTGTGATCCATGTAGGCACAACACAATAAATTCAGTTCAAGCTACACTTCTCACATCCATGATTCCATTGCATGTACACATGCTCCCTCACAGCAAGTCTGGCAAACTGTGTTCACATAAACACACAGCCACACACTCGTACCATCACAGGGATCAAACACCCAGCACAACCTGAGCACCCACATAATGTTTAATGATTTATTATTCATATATATAACCATTTTGGAACTGTTCAAAATTAAATGATTACTTCAGGCTAAAATTCTTATGTGGTAACTATTTGTAAAGTTCTTTAAAATCGGTATCTAAAACTATTACCAGCAACATGTCCATCAACTCTGCTGCCCCCTGTAGGCACACATGGAACACGACAATAGGACGTGGACATTATCCAGGGAAGAGTCCATAGCTTTGGCCTATACCTCTTGAACTGTAAGCCACAGGATCAAAATAAATTTTCCTTGGGCCTCTCTGTATCCATTCATATAGGATTTGCACTTAACTACATTTTCCTATTTTGAGTTTTCTTCCCCCCCACATTCCCGTGTCAATTGTGACAAAAGTTTGAATGTCTGGACCAAGCCAGACATAAGTCCTATATTTGTTTTGATACAGTTGGTGCTAAAGCTGAGTGGGTGTGGCTCATTTATCTGAATAACAAAAAGTGCTCAATCTTCAAAAAGTGCTGTATCTTATGAATGAATTAGTGTATTGTAACATGGTGGCTATCACTACTTGTGCAAACAATTAAACATTAATTTGCCTGATGGTGGCTCTTCAATTTTGTCAATAACTATGGAACTGGACAAAAATAAAATAAAAACTTATTATCATTATCAGGCAAAGGTCCTGTATACCTTACTTAATTACAGTATTGACAAATAATTGGAGTATTGAAAGCATGTAAACGTAGTGACTGACATTTTTCTGAGAGGAACCACCTTTGAAAAAGTAGTGGTATATTCTGACAAAAATGTTAGAAATTATTCACAGCAGAAAAAGATGAGCGATGAATCTGCAGCCACTGTGACAAACCAATAATCTCTAGCTGTGCTCATGACATTCTGCTTTAGAGACACAACCTCATGATGAAATGACCTTATGACCTTTCTTCCTCCAGGACTGACAAAAGCCTTCTGCTACCAATGTATTCTGCTGCTGCTTTGAACTCTCCCTTTCAATACAAACCATTATTATGATTTACACAATGCTTTTGGCAAAAAGTGCAATGAAACTATTTGAAAGGAAGATATGATCTCTGCTTCACACAAGCAGCACACATACACACACGCACTACCTATTTTACACCCCTTTTCCGAGCTCTGATGGACAACTGTGGGTGAGGCTCTGGTGCCCATGGTAACAGTGGTTAGAGCAGGACGCAGGGACAGCCGCCACTCTTCTGCTTTGCTGTGTGATGAGCTGGTAGAGGCGGGCTCTCCATCTCCTGAAACCGTCTGTAGACACAGAATAAGAGAGATGAATCATAGTCAGTCGTCTCTCTTACAAATATTAATACATCTCTCCAATTCAGCCAATTTAGAGTTTCCCGTCATTCCCGATCTGCATGTGTTGATAGGTAAACTGGAGCATGGGGAAGACATGCGTTCTTACGGTCACATCTGCCTGCACACATTTACATCCCTTCCCTCAGATTTGGGTCTGACGTGCTCTTCAATGTTTCATGGAGGACAGGGACAGTGCCCATACAGAGAAACATTCACTCACTGACAAAACAGACAGTGAATTACTACTCCACTAGTAAGTAATAAAAGCTGTGAGGCATTTTATTATACCATTATGAAAGCACGGTTGTGGGGGGGTTCTGCGTTTTGTGACAGCAACCTAAATGTTACAATGCTAGAGGACTCCAACAATGCCGCAGTACTGTTTTAAGATCGCCTTTTACAGATGATGCCTCATCAAGCTGTGACCTCAAACAAGTGGCTGGGATGTGGATCAGCGCATCCAAATCTGAGCTGGATCGGCCTCTCCACGATGGGAAGTGAGTTGCTGCCCCAAATGAAGGAATTTGAGTAACTCAAGAGTTTTGCTTATGAGTGAGCGTGACATTGATTGGCAGATTGGTGCGACTTCTACCATGAGTCAAACTGTTCTGACGAGAGATTTAAGCCAAAGGCAAAACTCTAAATTTAACAATTGATCTTTATTCTAAATCTTGCCTAGCGTCATGAGCTCTAGGAAATGTCCGAAACAATGAGAATGCAGATACAGATACAAGCAACTGGTATCAGTTGCTTCTGCAGGTTGCTGGGACGGAGTGAGGGTAAAGTCCAACAGAACAAACTGGAGGGATGAATTATCCCATCTGGTCAGGGAAAACCCCTAAGGAGCTGGAGACTTTGGTCAAAAGGAATGTCTGGGAATAGATGGATGTCCCAGTAGGACAAACCTTGGGGGAGACACAATTTGTCCTTTCGGCCCGAGCATCCTCTCTGTCACATCATTACAACAGATAAACACTGTACAATCCACCACCGATGACCAGCTGGTTCCCTGTCAATGCATTACTGTGGTAATATGTGGTTATACCCTTTAGTAAAATATTAATGAAACACAATGCAGAAGCAATGAAGTCTAAATCATCCATTCTCTAATATGAGAAAACGTTTCATGTACATGATTAAATACTTGATACTAGTATCATGTGTAACCTTTAAAGATAGTAAAGTATGAGATACCTGATAACTCGCACGAGCTCCAGGAAAGCTTCATCCACATTGTAGCGGTTCTTAGCAGAAGCCTCCATGTAGTGGATCCTGTTCTCTTTGGCAAAGTCCTCAGCATCCTCTCGAGAAATCTGGAGACGGAAAAAAACCCATCTTATATAATTATGACACTGGAAGTTTTTTAATCAAATACATCTGTTTCAATCATTTCATCTTGTTGTGTTCATATTTAGATCAAGATCACATCTTAAAGCAAGATGCAACTCTGCTTTTTTGTTGCTGTTGTTGTGTCGTTGTATTTTACATTCTGTTTATTTCCCATTTCACCCCAAGGATATTCAATATTAGTAATCACCTTGGTTGGAATTAATCATTGGTTAAATTATGGTGTGAGTAAGTGATACACCTTCATGTATTTCAATAACATCTGTTGTTATAGTTACTACTGTTATTTAGCTACTTCAACAACTTTTCACCAGCCAGTGTCATCCACATGCACTGAATGAAGCAAAGCAAGAAGCAAACCAATTTTACATTACAGGGTTCAAAGTGACTACAAGACATAGAATCCAAATGATTATTCCCATGATTCCTTGGTTTCATCCACATCCATTCATATAGGCCACGCCTACTGCGGGCAGTGTGATCTTGGAAGTGCTGAGTGTCACGCTTCTGTTGTCTAATATTAGCACTGACACATCACATGAGCAGGCTGGTAGACACAATGACTACTAAGTATCTATTCAAAATATAAGGGGGGAAACACTGTAGTAGCTGTGGTGTCATTGTGTGTGTGTGTGTGTGTGTGTGTGTGTGTGTGTGTGTGTGTGTGTGTGTGTGTGTGTGTGTGTGTGTGTGTGTGTGTGTGTGTGTGTGTGTGTGTGTGTGTGTGTGTGTGTGTGCGCGCGCGCGCGCCTGTGTGTGTGTGTGTGTTGAAATAGAGACCGGGCAAGCAATTCTTGGTGCCATGTAGATATTGCGTTGATTCGCTGTCACTCCATTAAATAGGTGTTAGGTATCAGGGGCTAGCTAGGTGTAGGCGGTTGCTTGGGCTAGTTACCACTCTGTGCTGTTCAAGGTCAGCTTTGTTTCCAACCAACACCATGGGAAAGTCGTCCCTGTCCTTCACCCTCAGGATCTGGGTGTGAAATTTCTGGACCTCATGGTAGCTGAAGAGAGAAGGGTGGAAAGAGTGAACAATCATCAGCATGTAATGAAACAATGCAACACACTATCACACTGTAAACTAACACTACTAACAGCTGCAGAGGACCAGGATGCACCAGGATCAGGTGTAGTCAGGATCCTGTTTGTGCGCTGTGCCCACACTGCATTGCCTTTGTGTGATGATGCCATAAAGTAATTCAAGGCCATTACTTAAAATCGTGTTCCTTCATGTTAAAACTGGTGGCCAGGAGTCAGGGTGTCACCTCTCTTCCTCTATAGACTGAGAGGTGTTGGGTCTAATGCAGATTAATGCAGCTGTGGTGCTGATGCTGCTCCCTGAGTCTCTTGCAGCTAGTGTGGTTGAAAGGTCTGCAGGGGTCCAGTGTGTCATAACTATAGGTGTGTGTGTACATGCAGGTTCAAACATCAGAATGGAATTGATATCAGTATCAACATAAATGTACTTTGTGAATGTAAATCCATTCACGCACTTAAACATTACAACAGGCCTGTGCCACCTTCACGTGGTGGATTCAGATTTCCGTCGTATCCTTTTTCCTTTTAAATAAACTAGACTACAGCTGTGTGTTTCAGCAGTTACAGTAACAGTCATGCCTTCTGTCACACACACACACACACACACACACACACACAATACCTGCCACGGTCGTTTAGTGCAAACACTAGTAAGAAGCCTTCTCCTGAACGCATGTACTGCTCCCTCATGGCACCAAATTCCTCCTGACCTGCTGTATCCAAGACTGACACACACACATACAAACACACAAACATGTTGAGATGAGTCCTCCTGCATTGTGCAACCAACACTATGACATCATATACATTGAAAAAAACAAAAGCAGTGGTGGTATAATGCAGCAAATCATTTTCATACGGCGATGACAGCAAAGCAGCCATGCAGAGTGAACGTCTTTATGTGTGTGGAATTAATTATTGCTGTGGAATCATCAAGCAGTTACTAGTAGTGTGGCCCAGCAGACTACAGCAAATCCTGGCTAAACACAAGTCCTAACAAGGAAATGAATCATCCAGAGAGCACACACACTACTACACACACACACACACACCCAAACCCTTCAGACAAACACTATGTGCACAAAGCAGGACGTCATGTCCGGTGTGACTGAGCCTCTTACTGTCCAGCCGGGCCTCCTTCCCATCCACGGTGCAGATCTTGGTGTAGGAGTCTTCGATGGTGGGGTCATAGTCTGACACAAAGTAGGACTGTGAGACACACTAAGTGTTATTTACAGCTCAGCCTGCAATATATTACTGATAACACAGAAGTTTGTCAACCAGCAAACACAGGCTCCATCCTCCTACTTGTGTACAAGAATGATCTAAGGAGCATTTCCGTACACAGTAGTGTGGCTAAAGATGAACCAATCAATTGTCCACCAAAGTAAATTCATTTCCAGATACAGTACATGACAGGCAGTGAGAGGAGAGTCATCAACCTAATGCAGTTAATTCACTCCATGTTAGACTGTCATTAATATCTTTACATGGCTAATCATGATGTACACTACCGTTGTCTGTAATTCGTCTAGTAAAAATAGATAATCTGGGAATTACTGAATTTACTACGGATCATCCATCACAGTGAAAGCCACATCTTGTTTTAATCACGGTATTGTGCAATTACGTTTACATCTACGTAAAATTAGATCGCATTAAACCGACGAAAGCTCTCTCTACGTAATGCTGTGATTTATTCAAGGATGTAAACTTTATAAATAAAGTAAAGCACTCCCACATGCACTTACTCACCTGGTGCAGTCGCGTCATACACACATTAAGCAACTTAGAAATGGATAACATCACAAATCTAAGAACTACTAGACAAACAAGTGCAGTGTGCATGTAAACATAGTGACTGTGACAAATTAGAGCGAGAAACACAAAGATCGACGTGAGGAATGTGTGTGTGTGCGAGTCTTAGAGGGCGGAAGACGAAGAGTCGGTGAGGTCTGAGCTAACATGTTCGGAGCTGCGTAGGGGGTCAGAGTTTACTCCAAACTCAACCAACGCCAACACAAAACTCTTCGTTGTTCTTGCGTTACTCTTTAGAACAAAGAGGAGCGGAATCTGTAATCGCGATCAACGATCTGACCGATCAAATGTCTCCAGAGGATTATAAAGCTATTTTTTTAATGTGTGCGTGAGTGTGTTTAAGTGTGTGTGTGTTCCAGCTGTACCTGAATGAACTGGATGGTGAGCGCGCTCTTCCCCACTCCTCCTCCTCCCACTACCACCAGTTTGAATCGCTCCCCTTCTCCGCTCATCTTGCTCTCTCGACGCCGCTGTGTCCGGAATCAAAAACACGAGTCCACGTCCACGATCACACCAACTGAATACAGAGCAAAAACCCGCAGATCAAAGTACCGACAAAGAGTTTTCGGACGCGGCCCAGCACAGTAAGGGCGGTGCGAGCATAAGGAGCCTCGCACTCAAACTTCACACCAACAAGCTCATGTTGAAACTTTCAAAGCAAAAATGTGTCCTCATGCGTGGAAAACCTACAAAATGACGGTGGCGTTTACTGGAGTGTGGGCTGTCTGTTCTTCCTCCTCTTCTGTGTGTGTGTGTGTATGCGTGTGTGTGTGCGCCTTCTGAGGGCGGAACCGCTTCCTCTTCCTCTTCCACACTCCCTCTCGCTCTGTCGCTCTCAAAAGATCCAAATTTCCATAAGCCGTAACAAGCACATGGCCGTGCAAACTCCCAATATAACCGGATGTGTGTGTGCAGTGTGTACAGTGTGTACATTGGACACCGGTGAACTCTTCCCCCACACACTTTCTTTCTCTGATTGAACCTGAAAGTGTGCGGAATTCCTCCTTCATGAGTCAACTTCCTTATTTGGTCATTTGGAGTATCCCTGACGTCACCTGACAGTAGAGCTCACAGGGTGTAATGGGTCATTAACGCTCTGTGTTCCGGGTAACAGCTGGACCAATAACTGGGTCCCTCAACACGCAGCAGGACTGACCTCTCACCCCTGACCTCTGACCTCAAAGACAAATCTACTCTTTCACATTGTTTGAATTTTGTATCATGTTAGTTGCTGCAGGAAACACAAAAAATGCAAACAGACCTGTGGTGTATCTCCAGTATAGAATAGTTCTAGATGTTAAAGGTTCTTTTGTATTGCGTAATTGTGTGACAAGATCTGTAGCCGAGAGCAGAGAGGGACTTAGCGGATTAAATGGGAGTTTGGTAACTTATTCCACCACACTACAAGGAAGAAATGTCTGGCTCGAGGCTTAAGTGGCGGGTGGCACCCAGGAGGAAAGGGGGTGTGTTGGTTCAGGCGTGTGGAGTGAGGCGGGTGCACACCTTACTCCACACTGGCCTGCAGGGAAAGCAAGTGCAGGAATAATAATCGTTATGTATTTTAATATTTGTTTCATGAAGTGTGTGTGTGGTTTATTAGCTGCTATTGTCATGGAAATGTTTTGGTTGTTTTTTTTTGTTAGGTTTATTATCCTGTCTAGTCCACCCTGGCAAGTGTGCTGGAAGTGTGTACAAAGATCTGGGGATTTGCTCTTGGGGTGGACTGGTCTTCTTTTCTGCTTGCTTCCCCCCCATTGCTCCTCAACCTGACTTAGTCGGACCACAGTCGGGTGCTCAGGGCAGGATTAAGGTGTTGTTTGTTGGGTTATGGGCTATGATCTAGTAGTTGTGATCACACATGATTTTTAGGCTTTCTAATGCAGAACGATAAGAGGAAATTACACAATATACATGCTATCTTTTAAGCATTTGTTTTGTAACATGGTTTCCTGTGTTTAATGCGTGCTGGTGCAGTGTCCATTACATGGCAGAGTCCCCTTAGGGGCTCTGTAATCCACTTTACTGGGTCATCAGAGGGAGAAAAAACCTTGACGTAATGTTTAATTGCTCTCTGTAGTCACTTTTGGCTCTGTAATGTAATGAGGACTTACTTACTCTTGTGATAACCGCTTCGAGGTTCAGTGAAAATGTGCAAGTCACCACCTGTGACTTCAGCCTCCAACAAGCTGCCTCTCTGCCTCACACTCAGTTAGTGCTCTGGGGTTACAGGCTCGGGTACCTGCACATCAGCCCTCACACACACCCACCAACACCCACCCACACCTACACCCACACCCACACCCACACCCACATCCAGACCCACATCCACACCCACACCCACACACACACACACACTTTGCCGCTCACAAAAAAAAATCACTTTGAACCACTTTTATCATTTTACTGAGGGTTAGATTCTACATGTGAGGCGAGAACATTAAAACTAATGAATGAAAACAGGTTTGAAGTACTGGACATTGTGAGGATTGTTCAGGCTGTTGAAAATAGAGTATAACAGTTTGCCAGACTTCATTCATGCGAAGAGAAGAAAGGGTTTTGTGTTGCTGAAGACGACAAACAGCTGAGCAGAGGCTCAAATTAGCGCTGAAATGTTACATTTCCTTGTCAGTACATTTGTGTATAAATTCTACTTGCAAAACAACACAATCCAAAATGATGCTTCAGCAGCATCTGTCAATATTAAACAAACAATATAGATTTAAGATTCATACATATAATTCTTGAATATAACACAGTAATAAATAAATACAGTAGGGGATACATTTCCTTCAGGTGAAACCTGGATAGCAATAATTTACGTGCATCCTTCCTGTTTGACAAACATGCACACACAGACACGCACACGCACACACACACACGCACACGCACACGCACACACACACACACACACACACACACACACACACACACACACACACACACACACACACACACACACACACACAGCCTCATACAGATCCACAGTTTGGATGAAAGATTCCTGATGGCTGTGTCTGTCATTGTGTGTCATCCTGTCAGCACTGGTACGGCAGTGTGGGCTGTCCCATCCTGACGGGGGCCAGCAGCACCCCGCCCAGCAGCATCCTCTCCCCCCAGTCCAGCAGTTTGTTGAGGGTGAGACTGAAGGGGGACAGCAGGCCCGGCTCTCTGTACCTGCTGCGGGAGGGACTTGTCTCCCTCTGGCTCTCCTCTGCTGTTGGAGCCATGTTCCTCTGTTTGTTTGCCGCATGCTTTACACCTGTCTCCCTCTTGTGGACAGTTTGGGATGTAGCAGACCTCCTTGTTGGCTGATTATTGGTTGCTGGGGTGGAGGGCAGGGAGAGAGTGAGGCTCTTACGTTTCTCTAATTGTGAGCAGTTGATTTCTGTAATTGCTGGGAGTTGTGGTTCTGTAGGCTTTGGTGCTAGTTGGACTGGATGTGAGGGACTCTGGATCAGAGACTTGACTTCCTGCTCCTTATCACTTACAGCCTGGTTGAGTGTCCGGGGTCTTAGGAAAAGTGTTTGTGGCCCCGGGCACCCACCTCCAGCTGAGTGTGAATGTGTCTGCTCTGGTTTGTCTGTGTGATAAGAATCCTCTCTGTGTGGTTGTTTGGCCTTTGAAGGGTCGGCGGGGGTCTGATAAGCTACGGGAGTGAGACTGACATCAGTGGACGGTAGATGAGCGTCCTGCATTGTGAGCGGTTGGATGATGAGGTCACTACCAGAGAGTTTCTGGCTCAGAGTACCTTGGAAATGATGCAGCTGCCCAAGGAAGTTGAAGTTTGGGGAAATAGAAGGCCGGCGCTCTTTCACAAACCTTATAAGGGGAGCAACAGAATTAGTCTGCATCTACCACCACCGTCTCTCACAGGTCTCATGGAATCAGGGGTTATATTAATCTACAAACAATCAAAAGATTAACTATGGTGCTGCAATGCTGTTGTTCCCATAAAAGGAACAGGAACAGAGCTGCAGAATGAATACACATACACACACACACACACACCTGTATGCGTGATCCAGGTCCATCTCCAGGCTGTACATGATGTAGGCCACAGCCAGAGCTGGCGAGCGAGAGATTCCTGCAGCACAGTGAATCAGAACCGCAGCACCAGAGGCCATAGCTGCATCTAAAACAGACGACATCAGCACAGTATCCCAGTGAATCCAGAAACTCTGACCTCAGCACACTGTAACTAATATCAACACATCAGTTATCTTTGCAGTGTGAAACACAGTGTAAGGTTTGTGCATTTATTGGACCTTACCAATAAACTGCAGTGCCTGTGGTATCCATGGCAACAGGTCGTCCCACAGGGAATCATCAATGGGGATGCGGAGGTATTGGCGCTGTGGCAGGAAGGACGGCTGGGGGCTGCAGCGGCTCACACTCAGCACGTAGGAGATTCCCAGAGCAGCCAGTCGCTCCTACACACAAATTATGACATATGACTGTGTGTGTCACTATGACTTAGAACACAAAGAAAACATAGCTAATTTGGACTTATTTTAAACCTTTAGGGCGGACCTAAGCAAAGTGTACTTGTAGCCCAACAGGTTGTTTCCATTTAACATACAGTAGATGTCCAATGCAACAGCTCTGCAACCTGCATACAACTTGATTCTGTGTGTGTAAATCGTTTTATTTATCCTCCCCACTATTATTAACTTAACATCCAGTTCAGCTCCACTCTGATGTATCTGCCATGCTGTGATGCTGAGAAGCTGCTTACCTGCGTGACATCCCTCTCTGCTCCCAGGTAGAGCTGTGGCAGAATGACTGACAGCTGATCCGGCTCTTTGTCCGGGGAGAAAACCATGGCTGTCTGCTGCACAACAATGAGACAAGGAGAACCTCAGTGACTTCAGTCTCAGATCTATACACATACAGTACACGTATAATATCTACAAATATCTATACATGTCTATAAAAGTCTATACTTGGGTCACATTATCCCAGCTGACCCAAGGAAGACAGAGGCCATACTGGAGATGAAGGAGCCCACAGATGATGGCAAATTGAGGAGTTTTCTGCTGGGAAGGTTCATTCCCCAGCTAGCGGAAAAAGAGAAGCCGCTCCCGGATCTGCTAGGTTAAACTGCTGGGTATAGGATGTGACCCAATAGACATACGATAGTGAATACATCCACCCGGCCATGTATGACCCAAACAGAGACACCAAAACATCAGCTGACACATTCTCCTACGGCTTAGCACGCGTACTTCGGCGGGGGTGGAAGTATGAATGGAAACTTGTGGCTTACTCCAACCTAACACTTGCGAACCCCACCCAAAGCTCCCAAAGGAAGATGAGGAAAAACTCCATGGAAAACCTTGAAGGAAAAAGGGAAAAAAAACCGGGGGAGAAGCAATTGCAAGAGATATTCCCCCTCCAGGAATGGCCGGGTGAACAAGAGGAACTTCTGATGAGATTATGCAAGAGCACAATAAAGCACAGCAAGAGAGAGAGGGAGGGAGAGAGAATGATATAAGCACAACACAGTGCAGTCCTTTTATTGAGAGTCAGCAGTTCATGTGGTAGTTAGGGGAGCAGAGTCCAGGTGAGCCAGTAAGCTGATGATGTTGCAGGAGGGGACAGTGTCTACTTGCGTGTCATAACGCTCTGCACAGAAGGACGGCCAGCGCATGCAAAACAGGAACCTGTGCTGAAAATGAAAAGCTACTGGCTAGAGGGAGCTACACTCACAGTGAAGGATGGCTTACTGCTGAAAGAGTGTCTCCTCGTCTTCCTAGAGAGCTTCGGGAGGGGTTGGGAATTTTCCTGTTGTGGAATTTTCCTGTTAAGCCCTTTGAGACATTGTATGCGATATTGGGCCGTACAAATTAAGTTAACTTGACTTGACTCGACAGATATGTAGAAATTGCTCAATTATCTCTCACCAGGTCCGATGAGTCATTGTTGTTCATAAAAAGTTGTGCCCAACATGGCATTCCAGAGATCCCAGGATCCGAGATAACAGTCAGTAGTTTTCTGGACAAGCCTTTACTTCCTTTTCGACTTCATACAATCTTGGGAGTTACACTTTACCTGTTGAGCTGTAAGTGAACCACCACAGTGCAGTGGAGTTCACAGTGGTCTCCCGTGCACAAGTACAGCTCCAAGAATGGTTGGATTCATTTGCTTAACAGGATGATATTACTACTACTACTACCGAAAGAGCCTATAAACAAATAAGTTGAAGCCATGTCCCTGCTGTACCACATTACTCAAGCTGCACAATATCTGCCAAGCATCATCAGGAAAGGGTCAACCTGAGAAACCCAATATGTAGCAGAGAAAGGGGATGTACTGGGAAATCCTGCTGTGCCTGCAAACTGAACGCAACATTTCACTTTTGCAGCATTTCACACCTGTGATCAGGCGAGATAGACTGAGGGACACATTGGAAAACCGGGAATGCAAACTACAGTCTGCAGGAAGGAAGAGGTTAACATAGATAGATGTGCCCCTGGAACTGATGAGGGAGATATTATTGTTTACTTTATATGCAGTGGCTGCACCATTTACAAATGACGGATCAAAACAAATGTAACTGTCGGTACTGATGCATTACACACATCGCAAAGCAGATAAGTGGTCCTACTAATCCTATATAGAAAAGGAGGAAAGAACAAATGAAACACATATACTGTGCAAATGTGTGCAGCACCCGACGCAGCGGTGCGGTGTGACAGATTCACATCTCTCCTGAGCTGCAGATCATAAGTGGTTTTAAGAAAGATTTGGTTTGAAGAAAGTAAACAGATTTCATACTCACTGTGCAGCGAGAAGACGCAGAATACGAAGGAAAGTAGAGGCGCGGGTCCTGGATGCTGTCAGTCTGCTGCTGTTGTCTGTCTGTTGGCTCTGTACTCTTCGTCTATTTTCACGATGACCTCATCCTGTTTCCAACAATAGATTTGTATTGGATGATGTCATCTTCAGCCAATCAGCGCCGTGCCGGTCTGCACTGCATGAGCAGGCGCAGACGCGAATCTTCCCCCAACCAGCTGGAGAATACTTGTTTGGCTAATGTAGCAGGTTGTTTAAAAATGTACATGCAATCCTGGACAGTGTAATCTAGTTTATCTGCGTTAATGTAAATGTATTCGTGTTCATATAGACTCACTCACGGGTTAAATAAGTGTATACGTTCTCTTATTGTCCTTGTGCATGTTATGTGAAGAATATTCGGTCTTGGACTGATCTGAAACTGGTTTGATGTTCGATATTCGACAGATATTCGCGTCCACTCTCGTGATTCAGCGGCATCTGTTCACCCCGCTGAGGCAGCTGGAGCACCGCCAGTTTACTTCCCCTCAGAGCCTGGAGCCAGTTTAGGGACCGTCACTCAATTACTAATGAAATAAAAAAAGAAATTCTCTGTTCTACCTTGCAACTTGAACATTTTATAGAAAAATACACATTTAAATGGTCTCTAATATGGATGGATGTTTTTTCTCCCCAATAACTTCCAGGTCATGTGACTTCTAAAAATGTAACTATTCACTCTATTCTGAATTTCATTTTCAAAAGTTTGATATCTGTAGTGATAAATGAAAGCTGCATTTGCTCCAGTAACGTCTCTTTCTGCCGATTTGTGATAAAGAATTTGGCACAATCCCATTACATAGAAACAGTTAACACTCACATATCAGTCTGCTCAATCTGGCAGCAGTGTGAGTGAAGCGATTATGTAAATGGAACACTATTGCCTGTGTATTAGAAATTCAGCTTCCTTTGATAGTCATCTAAATAGTAACAATTAAAAGGGTTTGGGATTGTTTAATGCCATAAACACACAATTGTATAGAACCAATGTGATTTAATAAACGCAGTATAATAAAAAGCAGTGGCGGTGATGTTGGAAGAAGTGAGCGGTGACACAGAGACGACTGGACGCACGCTGTTGGATATATGGCATAGTTTTACTTTCACATTATTCATTACAGAGTAAATCTTTAATCTAACACAGGTATTGGACACAGATACATGAGGCTGCATTACCTAGTGGATACTGCATAGACACACACACGCACGCACGCACATACACACCACTCAAAAGTGACAAAATGACTACACTTTCCACACTACAAACTTCAGGGTCCAGTGTCTGCTGTCAGACACAGGGTGTAATGTGACATGTATCAGAAATGTCTTTAGGCTTTCTTTTTTTTTTTGTTTACACACGCACACACACACACGCTCACGCACACAGTCCCCTGTAGCTGTTATAGACAAATGGGCATCTGGCATCCTGTCCTCTAAAGATAGCTGTATAGTGTGTAACAAGTGCTGCACATATCAAAATCACTTTGTTAGTGGCTGCTCTGTCGGAGGAAATGTGACGATCTGGTTCATACAGGTGCTGGTGTGGGCTTCTTAAAACACTCTATAAATCTGCCGTCCAGAGATGTACAGACCTTCAAACCAGCAAAGAAAATAAATCCATAGTCATCTTAAGCGCACACACAGCCATATATGCTCATTTCATTGGCTCTGCATTCTTCAACTCACACTTTCAAAGTCTGACTCTCCAAACCGGGTACAGCTAAGTACCAATAGAATGACAATGCATTTGTTTCTTTCTAAATGAATGGGAAATGAATGGGAAGGATTCGGAAAGGCAAAAACAGGGCGATGAACCTGACTTCACATGGACGACAGTTACATGAAATGATTCTGCATGCAGTGATTTCACTCTGGCCCCGATCGTAGCTCAGTGTGGATGCGTATCTACAGGGAAGGGAAGAGCTCTCCTCCTCACACTCGTCTAGTCTCAGCTCTGTCCCAACCGTAAAGAGATGAGGATTTCTGAGGAACGCGAGCGGGAATGTCTGGGAGAGTAGACACATTAGCAAGCACGTTCACTTACATGTCAATAACACCAACACGTCGAAAAATAGATAGGAATGAAATGGAATGATACTCGTCGTGACTTCAGTAAAGGAAGTAAAGAGTCTGGTGGAGTGAAGGGCTCATTAGGACCCAGAGCATGAAGTACACTGGCCCTTCTTACTGGGAATGCCTGGAAACACGTACCCTCATGTTTAACTTCATTTTCAGTTGCTCCACAATCCCGCAAGAAAACATTCAGACGTTACACTACCACGTGTGTGTGTGCTCATGTTTAGGGAGGGGCGGAATGCATGACTGTTCTCAATATGTTCTAAGAAATTTCCAACCAACTAAAATTATATCACTCACGTTCTCTCTCTCTCTCTCTCTCTGTCTCTCTCTGTCTCTCTGTCACATATACACAACACTACAGAGTAGTAGTGAGGACTGAGCAGAATAGAGGTCAGTGGGACACACACACACACACACACACACACACACACACAGGCAAACGCACACACGCACACATGCACCACACACGTGCACACATGTACGTACACACACAGACACAGACGCGCACTCTCACACACAAATATAGTATCATGATAAGAAACAAGTAGAAGATGACTTGAATCGGAATCTGGGACAAGAATAATGACAATAATAATATGGCCGCTGCTGAGAGTGAGCGGCGGCTGCTTTTCCCTTATTTAGGTTGCACCTTTTGTGAAGGTCTCGGCATACTATCACAGCAAAGCACGCCGGGGCTCGGCCTGCTCAGACTCCACCGCTGCTGTTGTCGCAAAACTTCCCAAAATCTCAACTTCACATCAGGGAGAGATAGTTTCCCGATTGGTTTATCTGGAGGGTTTGTCTGACCACACACTCGAAAAGGGGGAGAGAAAAAAAAGAGTCCTGCTCAATGGTTGGTGAGTTGGAGGAAGCTGAGACAAACCCACAATAAAAGTCTAAGTATTAGTGTTTGAAGCTCTTTTATTGCTTACGCTTTGTTCTGCTGTGTTTCATTGGCAATTCAATATTATGTGACTAGATTTATGTAGTCATGATTGCTCTTATACTATTTCTTGAAATGATAACATCTGCACCTATCCAAGCTGATGACCTCCATTTTTAGAGCCGGCGTCCCGTGTAGAAACCTACGTTAAGTTGTGTGTCGTGCTGCGGTAATATGCCGAGAACTTTACTGAGACTCTTTACTTTTATTTTTTTCGGGGTGGGGGTGAACTGGCTGGTACAGATCCTGGACTCTAGAATTGTTGGGCCAGCAGCTCACAGAGACGCTTGGATACAGAGTCCTTGCTGCAGCGCAGAGTGAGACGATACATCTGCAACACAAACAGGTACACACACAAACACACACACACTTAAAATAGGACAGAACTTAAGTAGGACAAATGCCCTTTTGTGTTTGGCGACGCAATACTGTAAAGCTGCAGGTGATGCGTTTCCACACACGGACAGTAACCTAGATCCCATCCACTTTGCTTGGTAACAAAGTGTAAATGCATGAAAACACATTTGCCTTGTTGCTTTGTAATGTTAGATACAGAAAACCTCTCGATTCTTCCGTCCAACTGTAGAAAAACTCATGGACATCTTACCAACATAATGCAGAATTTCTTGAAAGAAATTGTTGCAGCACAACATGTGAAGCATCGACAAAGAATTTATGTGCTTAAGTTAAACGGAAGAACTTTACAGAAATCACAAATCGACAACAATCACTCTGCTGGAAACACAGTAACCATGACGAGACAGTTTGGCTCACGTAGCAGGTTGTTTAAATGTTTAAATGTTTGTATGACAGTAAGAAGACATTTCCATACCTGTGCTTGGCCGTTGGGCTCCAGTCTCAGCAGACAGCCCACCTGCTGGCCTTTAGTCTGGATCACTCCAGCACAGACATAGTTCTCTGGGTTTGGATCAACATTGTCCAGCAGGGCTGTTCCTAGTCCCAGTAACTGCACACACACATTTAATAAATGACATGGTTCACTTTGATATATTCACACACACACATTCTAAATGACCTGGACCTGCTTATCTACCACAAAATGACAGCAAACGGAATGGAATTATGAACAGACAGCCAATGGCCAACCAACACTGGGTTCTTCAGTGCTGATGTGGTGTGGACGTACCTTCGCTTTAAGTACTTCTGTGTCCATGCTGTGATTGGCCTTGAATATTTTTTGTGCTTCTTGCTGAGGCCTGAAGAGAGTTCACAACAACAGAGGTGAGCTTTAGCAAAGAGAACCACACTCACCACACTCACCCACCCACCCACCCAGCCACACCCACGTACTGGCTGAGTTGTTTCCAGCGCTGAAAGAAGTCATTTGAGGCCATCTCAGTGGGCTGGAAGAACTTGTTGATGGTGACTGGCAACTTGAGGCTCAGGTTCTGCAGTGCACCTCCATATCTGAACAACACACCAAATCAAATCACATCACGTATCTGTGTGCATCTAAAGGACAACTCACTGGACTTGTATCATCTCATGTGATTGATAAATGTACTCTGCACACACAGCAATCCATTCTGAGCCAAAATGTTACTCCAATGTAAAGCTGACCTGAAAAGAACAGTAGCGTGCAGTCTTGGGGTAGGGTTTGGGTTTGGGAGCTTACCTGAACTTGATGTTGAGCAGTGGGGCCTCAGAGAAGTCAGTGATGCATTCAATGTTGAGGACCTGCTGAATCTGGGCTCCTCCCTCCACTAGGGGCTCCACAGGTTTGGTTTGAACATTGAGCTGTGGCCAGTTGTCAAGGCTCATTGCATAACTCAGTGGCAACCTCAACTACCTCAGCTTAAGAGTGTTCTCTAGCCAAATCTATCAGACAAATCTGATAAAAACATAGAAATACATGCAGACAAAGCCTGCTGTCAGCTATTTACTGTGTATTCTTTGGTTCATTACAAAAGCTATTTTATCATAGAGCTGTTAATCAGCATTTGAGTTCTACATTTGAATTGCCCTCCACTCATAATTGAATGGAAATGTGTTTGACTAATGTGTTAAAGTCCAGCTGAGGTTGTGGTGATATCTGCATGTTAAGGATATGAGACTGCAAATCCCCAGGACAGCTGACTGCAGTGGAGAAGCTTGCAAACTGCACTGATGTCTTATTTCCATAGAATAAGTACATTCTCCCTGAGAAAGAGACAGGAACACACACACACACACACACACAAACAGTAAGAGGTTATTCAGTTCATTCATAGATCACAGTCCCAACTTTGCAAGATCTAACATTTCTGTCGCGTCAATAGAATATTGATTCAAAGTAGCTCAGTGTAATGAAACCTTTTAGCCACAGTGTTTTGGCTCTGAGGGAACTCACCGAGGTTCTGGCGATACTCTGACTTGATTCCAATCTGTAGGAGCTGATTCTCAAATAGAACGCCATTGTTCTTGCACACAAACCTGGAGGGTGCAAGCATTTAAGAGATGAACCGTCTGTAGTGAAATGCCACTTTGGCACAGGCAGTCATATGCAGGAAAGTATGGATTTTCAGTCAAATACCATGACAACCTTGGTCTGTGGCGATGTGAGTGTGAGGGCCACAGGACACTGACAAACTGGAATTAGCCATATACATTAACAGTGTCTGTAGTTTCAAATTAAACATTTATGTGGATTCATAGAATGAAATAGGACATAAATAAACTAAAAAGTCACACGTAAGAAGACTTACAACAGCATGAATATGTAGATGTATACCGTCTACATATGACATCAATTCAAATTTCCATCACCCAAGGTCAAATCCATCTAATACTGGACAAATCACATTCAAATGTTATTCACTTTCCTTTCCAAAGTGCTTGCTCGCAGCTTCTGATCTGAGGTGGTGTGTGTGTGTGTGTGTGTGTGTGGGTGGTATATAAAGAAATAGGGATATTTAGAGCCTCCAATTTATAAACTGATTTCAGGCCGCATCTGACATTTCCATAAGAGCCACCGTGTTAGTCCTGCTTAGAAACTGGAAGCAAAGACCACAGACGGCCCAGTGAGCGCAGCAACTCATCCATTCAGGTGCAAAGAAACCCATTTGCGACAGGCACTCCACTGCTTTGTTAAGATGATTTGTGAGGTGTGTGTGTTTGTGTGTGCGTTGTTAAAAAGCCTTGTTATGGCACACCTGATAAGATAATACTATGCTGGCTAGAAGGCCCAAAACATACTTCAGTTTGTTCGAGTACTTTGTCTCACTCTTTAAGCTATTGTACATCATGTAGAGCTGCGGTGAGACAAAAACACAACAAAGCTCACACACTGAAAAGAAGAGTGAGAGGATAAGCTTACTTGTTAAGAAGCTCATCTGCCTCAGACAAAGGAGGAGCAGGATCCTCAGAGGGAGGAGCAGAGCTGAGACCACAGACAGCAGAGATGAGG
Organism: Genypterus blacodes; assembly: GCF_046128005.1. Lineage (NCBI taxonomy): Eukaryota > Metazoa > Chordata > Actinopteri > Ophidiiformes > Ophidiidae > Genypterus > Genypterus blacodes. The sequence goes on from NW_027466841.1 coordinate 2,669,063, forward strand.
AAAGGGTGGAGGGATGTAGGAGATGATAGAGCGAGCCATCCAATAGAGAGTGTGATGGGTGTTTAGTGAGGTGTTGGGAGGAGGAAGAGGGATAAGGGGATACAACGCAAAAGTGGTTAGTCAAAGCATCCAACTTCAGTTTATACAGATGATTTATCACAACGTCACACATCTGTCACATATCAGATGTTAAGAAGCACTAAAGCTGTCTACAAATACAGGTTGATGCCATTAACCTTCTCTCAGAACTGGAGCACTGCGAAAATGGTAGTGATCTGCCGTGGCGTCCATCATCGGTGCTTCCTGTGTCGAGTTTGCATGTTGCAAGTGTGTCATGTCATATAAGCCATCTGTAGAATCAAGATACTGCTAGTTGTATAAAGTTTGTTTTGTATTTGACAAGTGAGGCAAGACGACTGCTGCACATCAACACAGGACGCAACATTGGTAGTAAACACTGTGTGTAGGTGACAGCGGACTGCTACCATTAGCGCTGTGGCTCCAATTCAAAGAAACGAGTATACGACTTTAAGTTATCCATAAGATGCAGGTGCTTATGCATAAATCTCAACAGTTAATGTGTCATATTACCCTCTCACTGTAGTGAGTAGCCGGATGCAAGTATTACCAAAGTCAAAGTGAGATGGAAACTATATGGCCTCAGAAGAAACTATTATGCAGGAACCATCATTCTAGTTTTCTAGCTGACACTGTAATTCATTATCGGCCCCTTACTCCAAGTCACCAGAACCCTCCACCAATATGGGGTCAGAGGTCTCAGTGGGCGGTTCCAGATCTCTGTCAATGTCCAATCACAGCAAAGGACAGGAGACACACGTTCAAACCAAATGCGCACACACACACACACACACACGCACACACACAGAGATACACGCACACACACACACACACACACACACACATATACACACACACACACACACACACACACACACACACACGCAAGCACACAGAGAGGGATAGGAGAGAAGAGCAAAAGAGAAAAAGACGAAAGAGACAGTCACATTCACAGCAAGATAAAAAAGAATAGACAAGTATTGTGGACCTGCCAACCGTGGAGAGAGCCGTCTGTGACTCACTCAGCCATAGAAGACGCATGGAAGTGACTGAAGAACTGAACAAAAGCCAAGGCCAACTAACAACGGCACATTAGCAGACTTTGGATCCAATGATGCAAGTTTCTCCAAATTTCACACACTAGACCTTTAAATTAGCTCAAATTGCGCAACAATAGCTTGTGTGGAATTATGTTTTATGTGTTGTATACACGACACAACTGTGTGCAGACAAGGCACACAACTTCAAACTGCTCACTTGATGACCAACTAATGGAGTAGACAGAGAGAATAACTTTGTAATGCCTGAGCTTAGAATAATCTGAGCTTGAAAGTCAATCTTAAATATCACCTCAACAGAGAGCAATACATTTAAAAGTGGTATCCATAACTAGCAACTGTCAATATTTGGTCTGCAACTAGCCTTATTGATCAGCCGTTGATGTGCTCCATCTACTGCAGATGAAGGAGCCGGTCACAAAGAGTAAGATTACGGTCAAAAGCGTTGATCACATCTGATAACAGTATTGGCAATGCATCCAGGTTAGCAGGTCCATATTAGACATACATAGATAGATAGAGTCAAAGACAGAGCCAACAACGACAAACCAGCACAGACACGTCTCAGCTACTTACACAGCAGCATGAGACACATTACAGAGAACATACCCAACTGCACAATTTTAGAGAAGGAAACAAAAGAAGGAAAGAAAGTCAGAGTACTTCTCTTTCACCATTAGATTCAAGAATAAATTAGCGTTCCCTGCCGAGACGTCTTCATGGCCTGGACCAATTTATGTGAACTGGAAAGGCAGCAGTACAGTAGAAAACCAACTGGCGTGTTTGCAAACGACATTTTATATGGCTTTGGTTTAAACAGACTGGGGAATAACTGGATGTGCTGAATTGATCATGAGAGCCACAGCAGCCTCATTTCCTTCAGTCTGCCCTGTTGTTTTGATGCGAGACCCAATTACCTGCGTGCTGGCTTTTTGAAAGGATTTACAATTGTCTGTTTCCATCCCATTTCTCTTTCCTCTTCTGGTGAAAACGTTTGAGGCAGGACTTGCTGAACTCGTTGACAGTTTGGCCGAGCAAACACAACTACACAGCATATTAGCTCATCTATTTGGCACTACACAAACACACCAGTTTGTTTTGTAAAAGTGTGACTGTGCCTTTCTATTATAGTGCTGCTTCACACAGATTCACTGCTTTATGACTCTGCCTTCATGTGGATCCTACATCTGCTTATCAAGTTATGTCCTTTCACCTTAGGAAGCCATCATCGTTCACAGCCACTGAGGATGAGGCAGGCCCTGCCTCAGAGAACACATCCACCAATAAGCTGCCAGTGCTGGCGGGAGCACCGCCTGGAGCAGCTGAACGAAGCCCGAGAAGGTCTGGTGATGGTGAGGGGGTGGACTATAAAAAACAGAAAATGTACAGCAGGGGCTTTAAATTGTGATTCATCTGTCCTAGAATTCTAATAGCTGCTGGATCAAACTAAGCAGTGCCCAACTATCAATGCAGACATGAGCAGGGTCTACTCACAGCATTGGAGGCAGCCATGGCTCCTGAGTCTGGGCCACGGTCTCCTCCTCCATTCAGCTCCCCACCCTCCCGTTTATTGTCTTCCAGCTCCGTCACAGCCACGGCACCAGGCCCTTTCTTCTTCTTCAGCTTTGCAAGGATTGATGACTCTCTCTCTGGGAAAGGAGGCATCTCTTCCAGAACGGTGGCCTAAAGGGGACACAGAAAAGAGTCATACTGAAGGAACTGCAAGGTGACCACAGCAAACAGCAACGCATTGACAAGTGGTGCCAGGATTTGAGTCGGCCTTATTTAAGACCTGAATGTGCCAAAGGGGAAGTCCAAATTTCCACTGCTTTGATGGAAAATGAATGGACATCCCAACTTTACAGGTTGATTGGCATGTAAACGTGGAAATAGGATTCCAATTATACTCTCTACATCTATTTTCAACACTTTGTGTTTGAAACTTCAGTTGTGCTCCAGTTAAAAAAAGTTATCTGAGGCAAGCAGGGTTGAATGACTGCAGTGTCAAATCCTAATTCCATTCAACCTTCAACCATTGTTTACACACTCATGTCCACATGCAAACCATACCAATATTCAAATACAGAAGTAGTTTCCATCCTGTCATCACTAAATGAGGTGGTTGAATGTGGTTTGATCAACATTGGATCAGTCTCTAACTGTCCTGACGATGATATGGTTTGTTATGCTTAAAATGCCGAATTCTACCAACCAAGAGCAGACCGGTAGAGAGATGAGATTGGTGGATCAGGGTTACTAGAACTAACCAGAACATCAGTGCTGGCGATGGAAGAAAGCTTGAGGTACTCGACAGCGCGCTGCTGCAGCTCCACGTCTGAGTTGCGGATCTGGCTATCACAGCGCAGAACCTCTTGGATGGTAGCCTTGGTCTCTGGGAACAAGTTGATGAACTTGATGTAGGCTGATAGCAGCAGGGCGCGGGTCGGCACTGAGCACAGGTGGAACTTGGAGTGGAGAAGGTTGAACTGGACCAGTGGGCTAAATGACACATAACAGAATAGCTTAACAACTATCACATGTTCCCATTGTTAAACAAGTTTAGCATTCAATAGCAAACATACCTGGAGCGTGGATCACCAGCGATGAGGTTACCAAACTCTCCCAGGATGTAACCTCCAACCTTCACCATGTTCTCATGGCAGGCAGGAGCCTGCAAGGCCTGGAAAAAAACATTTATTCAACTTCACTTCATCCAAGTACAAAACACAACATGCACTGTATCATATGCAATGTGTGTATCCAAAGGAGCCATCTACAGCAGTAGCACACACATATTTATTCTTACGCACTTATGTCAATCATTCCAAATCAAAGTGAACTCCCCCAAAACATAAATTCAACCATCAAACATTTATTCAGCTGTGTTGTGAATGGGCCACAGCTGGATTTGGTATTTTCAGGCACACCTACCTCAAACACGGTCTTGGCGGCGTAACCCTGCACATCATCTCGATTGATTACAATCTGTATGACTCGATACCAGACCTCCTCACTGACATAGTCTCCAGCAATGCGGATCAGGTTGAGAATGGTGTCCACATACCAAGAATAGTCCACTGCATACTTCTCTGCCAGGATTGCCACTTTCAGAACCTGAAGGGTCAAGTCAGAAAAACTTGAGCTGGTACATTAAAAAACAAAAATTTAGATTTAGAAGATAAAACCAACCAATACAAAAAGAACAAATAAAGCAATACGTCATTGGATCATGCGTCTAATAACAGTCATTGACAAATTAAAGAAAGGAAGCAGCAAACCATCTCCTCTCTGATGGAGTAGTCCGCCGTCTCAAGGTAGCTCAGCATCTCCGCTACAATCTGCTTGGCGTTGCTGCGATCACACATGGCGTAAAGCAGGTCGGCTGCCCTCTGACGGACACTCACATCCCTCTCAGTCTGCACACACACACAACGCAATATAATTAATATGTAGGGCCAAGACAGGGATGACCTCCACTGTAACATCATATACTTGGAATTCAAGATTAAATCTATATGACGATACATAATGTTTCTGTCTGAATTTGTCTGTCAAAACAAAAAGGTGATCCGTGTTTTTGAGGGGGTTTGTCTGTCAGGGAATCAGCAGTTTCCCAAAATAACATTAGATAGTATAAATGTTGGACTGCAAAGGTTAAGTCAACCAAGGGTCCCACAGTGCACGGCCATTGGTAAAACATTTTGGAACTCTAACCTCTGATTAATGAAACACAAAAACACCACTTTCTGCTGATTTGCATGATCTGTGTTTTGGTTTGGTGTGTGTGTGTGTGTGTGTGTGTGTGTGTGTGTGTGTGTGTGTGTGTGTGTGTGTGTGTGGTGAGACCTTCAGAGCGTTGATGACAGTCTCGATGTGTGTCTTGACAGCTTCATGGGAGAACTCGGAGCTGGCTAGCGTGCACATGCTCTCCAGAGCCAGGTAGCGCAGGTTGGTCTCTCTGTGCTGCAGGAACTGGCCCAGCTGATTACAGGCACGCACCAGCAGGTTGGGCTCACTGGGGAGCACACAGGACACTTTCATTCAAATGACTTGCATATTAATATTATAGAAATAAACATGTAGGAGACAAATTTAGTGTTACTGAGGGTGTACTTCTCATTTTTGGCAGAGGCATTCTGCATCCGGTCTTTGTTCTAAGCTGGGCTAGACTGGCAACAAATAAATGTGCGACACTAATAAAGTTAACCCCTAACTGTCATAACGTGAAAAATCTTCAATCCAATAAACCAACTAGAAGACATCCAAAGAAAATCAAAGCAGTGTTTGAAGTCATTTGTTTCCTGCATGCTCTTTGTAGTAAGCCGCTATAATCTGGAAAGTCGGTGCTTGTTTAGGTTCAAGGTCAGTAAACAGGAAGAAGAAGAGAAGACTTCTGCTTGGTCATGTTTTCACTTCACTGGCTTTCATGTGGCCTGCGCTGGTCTTTTAGAGGCTGTGGGTTTAGTTGATATTACTATAGTAACGGGTGTTAATATATGTCATCTGTCAAAAATACCTTAACACATCTATAACTGTGTTTTCAGACTTGCTTGTGGGACCTAGACATGAATGCAGGATGTGTAAACACGTACCTGTCATAGTGGATGATGAGTGAGATGGCCTCAAATAGGATTGCGTTCTTGGCATTGGAGTGCTGCACCTTCTTGGACTTGGGCGGTTCCTGGGCCTTGTTGAGGATCGTCTCCAAACACTCCACTAGACGGCCTTTTACAGCACCATCTTCTGGTGGTGGATAGCACTGCAGCAGCCGCAACAACTTGCAGGACAGCCACGGTGCAGGGACAAAGTAGTAGGTGTAGTCCTGAAGGTCTGTGGAGGCTGATGACACAATCTGGAGGAGCAGCAGGGAGACATAATTCTCATGTGGCCAGTTGAAATTCGGAGAACATTAGTTCAGATGTGTTCAGCATTGCACTGTCATGACTGCCCCCCCAACTGTGATGGATAGATTACCAAGCTGTAGTGATAGCAGGTCTGTGATTTTTCTTTCTTGTTCAATAAACTAATCCATACCAACTGACTAAGGCACGCATATGTGTAACTACTGTACATCTTGTATTTTTCCTGGTTTTCATTAAGCACAGGTTAAAGTTACAGTCACTGTACAAGTCACTGCTTGTACACTCTGTCTCAACTTCTTTGGAATTGGGGTTTGTAATTTCTAATTGTTGGGTAATGGTTTGTTTGAAGAGAGCAGGATCTAAAAAGCAGGATCTAAAAGTCTCTATGTAAGTATGGTTTCCCTCTCTGTATACTGTTATTAAAAGGCTCAACAATGACTGGGAAACACACTGTTTACATTATTCTACAAAGACACAACTGAAGGACAAGGACACACAGACACACAGACACACAGACACACAGACACACACACACACACACACACACACACACACACCCTGCTGAGTCGGGACACGGCCAAGGACACGCATGTTTTAAACTCGTCTGGGTTCTTCTGGCTCAGGCAGGTGATGAGAGAGATGGCTGCCGTCACTACGCCCTGAAACACACAGACACAGATAAGTCCCTGATTGTGCCACATATTGGTCCACACTGCATGAAAGGATGAAGAAATGTCTGCATCATGTTCCTTTATTAGTGCTGGGTGGAGGTAAAAACTCTGGTCTCACCATGTGCTGATCGTTGAGGAGGTGCACCACACGGGACGTCCACTCACCCATGAGTACCAGGTCAGGAGAGGTCTTATAGAGGCGCAGCAGACACAGAGCCGCTGACTGCTTCACACTGTCCATGGTATCACTGTGACACATTACAATCCCCTTATCACACACACATCAGATGGAAAATAATTCATATGGAGATTTCAGTTTTGAATCGGTGCTTTAGGTGTAGGGAAAATATGTTTATCCCCTCTGCTCACAATGCAAGGTGGGTCCTCTCCTCTATGCTGCCACCTCAGAGTACTGTCTTGCGCCAGAACTCCCCCTACTCCCCCCTTTCCGTCTGACACCACTTCACTTCCCTCTACTCCTCCGTCACCTGGTTTTGTTTCCCTCTTTTGAATTACCTCTCCCAAGGTTTCTCCTTTTTTCCATAACCTGACTTGATTCTGTGTGATTCTTCACTTCCATAATCCTTCACTAAAACCGTGATCATATGTGATATACATTTCCGACCTTTGTATTTTACGCCACATTTAACCCTCCAATCCAAGCCCCCACTTACCCTGCGACCAGGATGCGGGGGATCTCACTGGCGAAAGCCTCCGCCATCTCGCGGCTGCCCACATTTGCAATGCAGTGCAGAGCCAGGCACATGAAGGTGGGGTTGCGGCTGGACAGGTCATTTTTGATGGCGTTGTTGATCAGTCGGATCAGCTCACTGTTGCTGTTCACCAACACCGAGATAAACAGGTAACCCTTGGTGAACAGAGATGAGAGGAGGAGGAGACCGATGAGATGGAAGAAAGAGCAGGAAAGATGAAGCCATGAACAACAACCATGTGTGGAGACAAATTGGTGCAATAAGGAAAGAGAGGCGAGAGTTAAAGGAGGGGCTAAGGGTTTGAGAAAACACTACTAATCAATAAGTGAAGTGTGGAAAATACTTAGTGATGTCATACAGAATGGACACAGAGGACAAAAACGCTAGAGTGTTCACAGGAGAGCTCCAAAGACTGTTGTGTTATCAGTTTTCTCATTGTCTTGTTTTCAAGCCAAATACTGCCAAAACATAAAACCTGACTCTGCGTAATTCCTCTTGCTCACCATTTCCTGTTCTTGTGTAAATGCACTCTCTCATTACAGCCTGAGCAATTGGTCACTGCATATGTTTCACAGAAGATTGGAATGGAAACACAGCCACAATAGCATGAATGCCCCGCCCCTCCACATCCAAAACAAAGCTGAACTTATTTTTGTAATCCTGCTAACAAACAAATGCAGAGGAAAAATGGGTCAAATATAGTAACAGAACGGCCCTATTCTAATATCTGCACGGCAATGATTAAAAAACAAAAGCGTAGAAGTGAGTAAAACCACAGACGATGCTGATAAAACTTGATCAATCGCAGAACACTTACAATCTGCTTCTCAGTGTATTTGTTGGAGCTCAGCAGGTTGACCGCCTCCATGTGTCCAAAGTCAATGTCATGGCCAAGCAGGAAGATGAAGAGCAGCTTGCAGACATACTTTTTCTTGCTGTAGCCATCCAGAGCCTTGTCTCCCTTAAATTTGGAGCGAATGTTGGCCAGCTCTTTATTGATGCGTTTGATCTCCGCCTCCTTGCTCTTGCCTGGTAGAGGGGGAGTAATAATTATCAATAAAAAAGATATTGTTCTACAAACTGTGTGGTTCATGTAGCATGGAGAACGTCTCTAGGACCTAAACATACCAAACTTCTTTAAATAAAAATACATTTTCTGGTTCTAGCTATTGGTTCGAACAAACCAACCAGCACATTTATCAGAGAAGCCACAAAGACAAAAGTGGGAATCCTCCTTTGTTGGCATTCACAGGCATGTTTACACTGAAGTCTCTACACCTATACTTTATTCAAATAGTAAACACACTGGGGTTTATTGTCTGGAAAGGCAAAGACATTTTTAGTCAATGTTTTTGGTGAATATTGGTCATTACTATTTATCATTAGGGGTTTCCTTAAAGAATAATAGCTTCCACCAAGAAAATAATGCTTTGGATTTAAATGTGTTCAAAGAAACTGTGACTGTCAACCGAAAAGGTCAATAATCTAGAGAGCATGCAAGGATACAGAGGATCCTGGAACAAACAACTGCATTTAACTGCCGGTGGAATCAGTGACAAACAGACATATGTTTATTTACTCACATCATGGCTGTTATTGTCAAATCAAACACACACACATACACACTCACCGGCCACTACATTAGGTACACCTGATCAGCTGCTTGTTAATGCAAATATCTCATCAGCCTATCACATAGCAGCAACTCAATGCATTTAGGCACGTTGACGTGGGCAAGACGACCTGCTGAAGTTCAAACCGAGCATCAGAATGCGAATGGATTTGGGAAAGGATTTAAGTGACTTTGAATGTGGCAAGTCTTTCTACTGCCCTGTATCAACGGTTCAGACTGTTGGTGGTGGTGTAACGTTGTGGGGGATATTTTCTTGAAACACTTTAGGCCCCTTAGTACCAATTGAGTACCATTTAAACACCACAGCCTACCTGAGCCTACTGTCCATCCCTTTAAGACCACACCCATCTTCTGATGGCTACTCTAGGGTAACGCCCCATGTCACAAAGCTCAAATCATCTCAAATCGGTGCCTTGAACATGACAATGAGTTCACTGTACTCCTCAGTCCCCATATCTCAATCCAATAGAGAACCTTTGGGATGTAGTGGAACGAGAGATTTCCATCACGGATGTGCAGCCGACAAATCTGCAGCAACTGGGTGATGCTATCATGTCAGGAATGTTTCCAGCACCTTGAGCGCCGTATAGAAGTAAGGCAGTTCTGAAGGCAAAAGGAGGTCCAACCCGTTACTAGCAAGGTGAACCTAATGAAGTGGCCAGTGAGTTTATATAAACAGATTTGGATGGACACTTACACAGAACTACTACCACTCTTGAGTAATCTTTTTGCAAACCATTACGGGAAGGAAACTTCCTTTGCTGACCTTTTGGAAATTGACTCACAATATGCTTAACGTTTAACATGCCTGTTACACAATCTTTCTGTTTCAACATCTATTTCACATCAAAATGCAAGCACGACTGACTGACTGACAGTGGATGGTGACTGACACCATATTGACATCTGGAGCAGTTTCATTAAAACCAACTAAATGTTCTACCTTCAATCAAAATCAAACAAAAAACAGATCAGCAATGACAATGTGCACATCTGCTATCTGACTGGAGGTTCAGTTTCACTATCTAGACTCAAGAGGCAACTGTGAACACAAGAATCTAATCTCTAGTCATGGAGGAATTGGCAGCTCTTCATAAACAGCATGAGGTCATGGCTAGAAGGTTTGGTGTGCAGACTGAACAGGCTTCTGGATCGGTTAAAGAAAACGTGTTTAGAAGAATAGCCGACACACACAGTGAAATCAACCAACCAGCACTTTGGCCATGCAGGAGCACAGAGCCTCGCTGTCTGCTGCAGCAGCGACTCATGTCAACGTTATAGAGAAATACAAACACATTATCTGTATGACAACTAATACAATTTAGACACCTGATGCCAATGACTGCACTGACAACATCTATCTTTTATCAGCGCCTAAACGAAGAACAACAAGCAACAACACCGTATATGAGACTGAACCCTGATATGAATGAAGAGAGGTTTGTACTCACAGTTTCTTATGTCCGAAATGAAAACTGCTAATCCGCGCATTCCATCTCCTTTCGACACAGCCGGCATTTTTTCAGCTTTCCGTTTTCACCTCGGCCTTATCAGGGAAAAAAAATGAGCGGATGTCGGTCAGTTTGCTCACAGTGGCCTGGAGTGGAAGGTGGCTAACTAGACGAGTAGCGGCAGCGAGCTAACGGCTGTAACTTTGTGATTTCCTGTCTTATGGGTGGCTAACTCAGATAGCATTGGCTAGATTAGCTGGGTCGAGATGGATCAGCACGGTAACTTATCCCAGTTAACTGGCTAGTTTCCGCTGGCTAAGGCGAGCTACTTCATTCAATCCTTCTCTAGCCAGGATTAGAAGCGACGTACACAACATCTAAGGTGACACTTCGATCAAATTAAAATCATCATCAACATGAAAATTCGTAAGAGAAATGCATTCAGGTATGTGCAGCAGAAAATAACGTCCTCACAAATTTACGTTCAAGTACTTCGAGTCACGCACCGTCAAAGCTAGCTTATCAGCTAGCTAGCTGGCTAGCAATATAATTCAAATACTATACATGAACAGCAGACTGTAACCTCTCAGTAAACAGCGCTTGTTGCCAATTAGCGATATGTTATAATATTCGTGTTGTGTTCAACACGCGCTCAGTGTCTCGGTGTGAGGATCTGGATCTGTATTATTGATGTCCGTTCCGTAAAATTCTCCAACCTCCACTCCGCGGCTCGGACAAGGGCTCGTGACAGCAGCGGCGTGAGCGCGCGGCAAGCCGTGCACGCGCACGCTCGAGTCGCCCATGCTGATTGGACAGCAAGATGATGGTGAAAGATGATGCTGTCTACTGCTTCAATACGACCCTTATGTCAGGGTCACTCTCCTGGACTCTGCACCCCGGCTCACCCACTCTGCACCCTGGGTCACCCACTCAGGCCAGATACATAAACGCTGTGATATATTGGGAGGAGGACCGGCGTTGACCACTGAGCGATCACACCACCATAATCATCACCATCATAATCACATAATTAAATTAATGTTGTTGTATATTTTCTTATATCTCATGTCAAATCTTGCATCATAAATGATACACAAGGAAATCCAGCATGTTGCTTCTGGCTGCCATCTTTGTTTGATTTAATTATTATGAACTGCAAAGGAGAAATGTAGAAGGGGTTTTTGCTCCCAAAGCATTCATGCAATAAAATCTTTTTGAAGTTAAATGTTGTGAGCAGTTATAATTCATTCATTGTTAAGTCACATTCATACTCAAATAACAAGAACACATTTTTTGGCACGTAGAGCTGTTAGGGATCCAGACATTATGGCCTGTTTATTCCAGATATCATAACACATACACAGCCTCTCAACATATTATTGGATTACTGTAGCACAGGACCATGTGACAGTGAGAAGCCTACCTGTGACGAATCAGCTATTAATAACCCACTATCACTAATCCATGTTCCTACATTTTGAGCAGCTCTGAGCAGAACAAGCTGACGCAGAGTAAACACATGTATATAAATAAGCAGCATCTGCTTCAGTATCCGGCAGCATGGTATGTAAAGTTAAAATCAGCCTTAAGGGGATTTCATATAATTTTCTTTTGTATTTACGTGTGTTTAAAAGTGTTCAATTCACCAGAAATTAGTGCGACTGTGTTTTAATCATGTCATTGTTATTCAGCAATACCAGTGAATCGCCAGTAGGTGTCAGTGTGGCGAGACAAGTGAGTTCTGAGGGCGCGTCACACAGAAATCACGTGCGAAAGCGCCAGCAATGAAATCTCTGTGTACAAGATGGAAGTAGACTAAACTGTGTAGCGATGTGAAACTAAAGTGATATTATTGTACGCTACAAATAAAGACACTTCAATGAGATCCATCCTAGTCTAGCCAAACTAACTGATATATGGATATTGTCATGTAATCATATTTCAGTCAGTCATTAATAAGTCAAAATTTGGGATTTATCTGGGAATTGTGTTGCCATTGAGCGTTGCATGTGACTTGTAAATTATTAGTTTGGTTTTACCTTTAGTTTTTCACACCACAAATTACAATGTACAACACTTTGATGGAGTTTATTATCCATAACTATTTTTTGGTGCACGGTTACTCACCATGTCTTGTGGTTTTGGGGTTTGGGTCACTTTTCAAAAGTTGCTAAATCTTCCAAAATAAATTTAAATCCAAAAAGCTTTATTTTTCACTTTGTAGTTCTGGATATTAAAAAGTTGCCGGAGTAGTTTGAAAAGTTTCTAAATCTAACTCTTCTTTTTAATTAATTGTAGTTGTTTGAAAGTAGCGACTTCCGTTTCATGAGCATGTCCAATCAGAGCTCTTATATAGCTGAGATGGGAGGGGCCGGGGAATCAGTTTTCCTGTTGAAGTCACACAGGCAGAATAGGACCATAGCGAAATGGCGGCGACAACCGAGGGGATGGAGGTAAAAATCACACCTATCTACAAATCTACCGTTTTACTCATTTGACCGGCAAATTAGCTTTTCAGAATTTAAGACACGCTTTGGTTTGTTTCGAGGGACTTAACCCGTTTTTGTGTGTTCGCACCACGTAGCGCAGCATCCATTTTAACACAACGACACTCGCTCTCATTCAGTCATTGTAGTATAGTGATCCGAATTCAATAATGCTGTAAAATGGTACCCGACGTAAAGTTACATTGTGTTTTTATAAAGATGGTGTTTGTATGAATACTAAGGAACAATGTTACAGCAGTGGTAGCGGTTTTAGTTGAGGCTGCTGCCGGCACAGTGACAAGGTGATGCGACCACATGGGCACTTGTTAGCTTCCTAGCTAGCTCATTATTCATCACCAGAGCATGGGCGATGCCGCCTGCTCCTTTCACCGCTCTTACTTCGCATGTGAGCGGCTTAACCAGACGCCGAGCACACGCTAGGCCTGGCAAAATACGTATTTGTTTCCATTTTAATAAATGTCTAATAGGTAGCAAGTAACGGCGCTATTTAGCCGGCCGGTTGAGCAGCATGGCACACGAAGGCCCCGGTTCTGGAAGCGACTACAGGCGGCTAAATATGAACCAAAATTAGTCCAATTAATAAGTACGTTTGTAAAATGTTAAACACAGTACCCTCTAAGTTCTAAACCACTTGTACATAAAGTAATTAAGCCCATTATTCTATGGGGTTAGAGAGATGACGAGATTTCAAATCAGATCACTTGTAATCTTGAAAATGTACAAAAATTTCTTCAGTGATGCCGCCTTTCTTGCTGTAGATTACATAACTATGCAGTCTTTTAAAATGAATAGAATTTGTCTCGTGTGGTATTTCATGAATGTGACTTTGTACAGATTGTCTGTCACTATTGTTCCCCTCACTTATTGTCGAGCTTCATTTGGCTCTTGAAGCTTTGATTTAGGCTTCATTTAGGTCCACCGAGGGTCAAACTAAAAAGTGCTATGAATTAAAGAAAAACTAGACTGTCCACCGGATGGCAGCAGAACGCAGGGCAGACAGTTTCCAGAGCGCGGGCTTATGGGTAGGCATGGTAACTAGCACACTGTAGGGGTTTCAGTGGCCTGGAGGGGGGGCGGTGTTGGGCAAAAACTAGTTCATATTTGTCTTGTAGAGCTACAGGTAGCAAGAGAGAGGCCTATGGACTCATTCATGGACACGGCTGGAGTCACCAGCTACTGGACACCAAATTGAGCACTCGAACGTCCCTTTTCCTGCTGTGCGTTTAGTTCTTGCGCACTGCAGGAAAAAAGGCACATTTTCATATTTAAAAAAAAAAACAGGGTGTTTGTTTGAAGGGTTTTGTCCCTGGTTTGGCTCGGTGCTGTGCCTGAGCCGGGGGAAAACCAGTAGTGCACATTTTGAATTTGGCAACAAGAGAAAAGACATGCCTGTACGGTGACAATTGTATATTTGGTGCATCATTGTTAAAAGTGCGTTGTCCTGATGTAGATTGTGTGTGTGTGTCTGTTAAGATCACTCAAGGGGAAAGTTCAGCCAAGCCTGCTGCTGAAGATATGACTTCCAAGGACTACTACTTTGACTCATACGCCCACTTTGGCATCCACGAGGTACACGTTTGACACAAAACTAAGTTTCTTGCACATTTGAGTAATCAATAATCCTTGCCTATTCATCACTGTTTTCCATATGTGTCATCCCTGTAGGAGATGTTGAAAGATGAAGTTCGCACCCTGACCTACCGCAATGCTATGTTCCACAACAAGCATCTGTTTAAGGACAAGGTTGTGCTGGATGTGGGCAGTGGGACAGGAATCCTCTGCATGTTTGCTGCCAGAGCTGGAGCCAAGAAAGTTATAGGAGTAAGTTCTATCTTGTATCAGAAATGGAATGGTTTTTGTCATTGCATGATTTGGGAAGGATGGTATTCAATGTCGTTGTCTCTCTGCTTATAGATTGAGTGCAGTAGTATCTCAGACTATGCTGTGAAAATTGTCAAGGCGAACAAGTTGGATGATGGTGAGTCAATTTAATTAAACTGTTTGTCGTGGTTTAGAAATGTTGAGACTGGAAATCTATGGGAAGGACTCGCTTCATTGTCTATGGAAAATATTCTAAAAAATGTGTTCCCCTACTATTAACATCAACATTGGTAATAAGCCGCACAGAGCAATTGGTTTACCTCTTTGAATTTTTTTTCCTTTATCAGTTAGTAAAGCAATAAGAGACCCTGGCACACAGGTCTTTAGTTTTTCAGTTTTCAAACACGCAAACTCAGCCTGTGTTAAAGCGAACACTGCGCCGTGTCAGACAGGGTAAGGAACCGTCCAGCAGATGGCTGACCTTCAACATAGGACAAATCGTTAAAACAAACATTAAAAGGGGCCCCTAAAGAGCGGCTGGGCTTGTATGCGGCGCGGACACCTCTGAGCCCAGGCTGAGAGGAGCTCCCTTATTTATGCAATTTGTATAACTTGCAGCCAATAAAAACTAATTTAAAACGGTGCAGCTTTCTCATGGCGGTTTGGAAGAAAACTAGTTTTAAATGATACTGAGTGCCCCTTGCTTAATGAGGAATTGTGTGTAATGTGGATCTCCCACCCTTGATTGATTGTATCTGCTGTGTGTCATGCGTCTCACGCTGAACTTTTTCCGGTGTCTCCAGTTGTGACGATCATCAAAGGCAAGGTGGAGGAAGTGACCCTCCCAGTGGAAGGCGTAGACATTATCATCTCAGAGTGGATGGGCTACTGCCTCTTCTACGAGTCGATGCTGAATACGGTCATTTACGCCAGGGACAAGTGGCTGGTACGTGTGTGAGACAGGAAACGTGCCGTAACACAGTGGCTCTCCCTCCTGGTTTGGTGCTGGGGTTTTGTTGTTGTTGTTTGTGCTGACCCGAGTCCTTGTTTGTGTTCTGACAGAAACCAGATGGGCTCATTTTCCCAGACAGAGCAACTCTCTATGTGACAGCCATTGAAGACAGGCAGTACAAGGACTACAAAATCCACTGTGAGTAGCTTGTCCCCCAACCACCTTACACTTTATAAAGGCCCATGGACTCCAAGGTGTGCAGGCCTTGGTGGTGCTGCAGTGAATAGAGCTGCTTGAATACCCTTTGTATAGGAGGAGCAGAGAGATTGAGTGTGTGACGTCTATCGCCCTGTCATTTAGCAATGTTTTCCTACCCAGCTCATGTCTATTTCTGTGTCAGGGTGGGAGAACGTGTATGGCTTTGATATGTCCTGCATCAAAGAGGTGGCCATCAAAGAACCCCTGGTGGACGTGGTGGACCCCAAGCAGCTGGTCAGCAACGCCTGTCTCATCAAGGTGGGTGGATGAATGGATTACTTGGACTGAAGAGACCAACGCAACACAAGTAGCTGTGACATACAGAAAGATGGAATTCAGCAAAAACCGAGCATGAATTGAGTCCCAGCGGTTTTGTTAGTCTGCTTTAACATGACTGATCTGGTTTTTGTATGTAGGAGGTAGACATCTACACGGTGAAGGCGGACGACCTGACCTTCACCTCACCCTTCTGCCTGCAAGTGAAGAGGAATGATTACATCCATGCTTTGGTCACCTTCTTTAACATCGAGTTCACTCGCTGTCACAAAAGGACGGGCTTCTCCACCAGTAAGTCATCAGCGTGGACACAAGAGGCCCAGCACCACTGCTCTCGTCAGACATGTCTCACGGGCTCTCTTCTGTCTCCTCCCCCAGGTCCGGAGTCTGCTTACACCCACTGGAAACAGACTGTGTTCTACCTGGATGATTACCTCACTGTGAAGACTGGAGAGGAGATCTTTGGCACAATAAGCATGAAGCCAAACGTGAAGAACAATGTAAGAGCAGGCCTGCGTCATCACACACACATACACACATTGTCCCTTATTCCACTGGACTCATATTTAGACTTTGCACCCTGAATCCTGTCTGACTTGTTTTCTCGATTTCACAGAGAGATCTGGACTTCACCGTAGACATCGATTTCAAGGGTCAGCTGTGCGAGATCTCCAAGACGTCCGAGTACAGAATGCGTTAAGAGCCTCCATCCCTGTTAGTGTGTTTAGAGGACAGAGAATGAGGTGTGAGTGGGTGTCAGATGTATGCCATCTTCATTCTCCCCTAAATCTTTTTTTAAAAACTGGCTTTTGTCCCTTGTTCAGAAGGTTTTGGTATTTAAGATGTTTTCACATATATGTGTGGTGAACACTGGTGCAATAGTCACTTAAAACACACCTTTGACTTTTTGCCTGTTTTTTTTGTTCAGCATCTTCTGAGTGTTTGTCCCTGTTTTAATCGTCCTTGTACCCATGAACCCACTGACCCAGCTTACATGTTGGATGGATCACGTGTTGGTATCATTGTTTGGCCTTCTGTATCGTCATGGATGTCCCGTGGCTGTCAGCTGTTCTTGTTGAGCAGCCACTGTATCCGTATGAACAAACATGTACTTCACGGGCCTCCCTCCCTCAATGACACCATAACCTTACAATCTGTCTCCAGCAGCGTGTTGTGGGTTGTTCGGGTGGTTGTGTGTTACACACTGTTGGCCACAACCTTAACTTTGTTATCCTGGATGATAAATCCATCATACAGAATTGTTATGGCACTTAACTTAAGCTGTTATGCCCTATCATTTCTGCATCATGGCATTGTTTTTCCCCTCTTTGGTAAGTTGTCGTCCTCTGTACTCAGTAAACTGTGCAGAGTACTCGTAATATCACAGTATTCAAACAACTTTAGCAGTCATTGCGATCAGAGTTTGTCAGCAGCCAAGAGGAAAAGGGAAATCATGAAGCAGTCTGATACTGATCAAGCATTCAAAAGTGAATTGATTAAATTTGGGGATAACTCTAAAGGTCACCCTCCAACTTCCCCCCACCAGTTAGCAGCATGTCTGAATTCAAAGCTCTGATTGGATGGAGCATTGTAGTTCAGTTTCACAGCTGTTTTCTGTTTAGCACTAGGCTTTAGGTTTTTCCCATCAATAACCCAACACTGCCTTTGTTTGATCCCCGACACCGTCAGCAGTGGGCCAGTAAACTAAAACCAGGCGTTTCTTTCTGGTTACATTGGAAACGGCAACATCCTCTCACATCGCCCTAAGCTGTGTGCCCACATTCTCTTAATTTGGATCTGATCCTCACGCTGAGCAGATTGTGTGTAGAATGTAGTGTTAAGTACATCTGAAGGAGAAGATGGCTGGATGGGACTTTGTCACTGTAACCTTGTTCAGTTGTCTACCAGCAGAAGTGTCCGATGGTTTCAGCATTTATCCTATAGCAGTGTGTCAACATCCTAGTTGACTTGTCTGAGCATACTTTGATTTTTTTCTCTCCATTTTGTACCTTTTTTTTTTTTTTTTTGCTTTTTTTTAAATAAAGTGGAAATGTTTCTTAGCTGTGTGTATTCTCACCCTGTCATTTATTGATTCATTACATTGTTTGGTCATTTCATTAAATGCCTCCCAAGAAACTGACCCATCTTGTGAATCGAGTGTAGGATGTCAAATTCAAGAAGACTAGAATCTACGTTAAGTCATTTAAACTCATCCAAAGGCACATTCTAGCATTTTATGTTGTCGACTGACATCTTGGAACACAATGCAACGACCTTAATCAATTGTGGACTTGGTTTATCCACCCACACACCCTCTGATGGATCTGGGCAAGTAGATTTGTTCTGCGTGTGTTTTCTGCTAAGTTAAACGCCCTAGATAAGAGATGAACTGATGTGACAATGAAACTTGCTGTTCCCCACCATCTGAGAATGTTGGTGTGCCTAAGCTGTCAAATTTACATGCCCTAATTTTACCCAGCCAACACTGCATAGTGATTTGTCTCATAAGGGAAAACTTCAGAACATACTGATCACCAAAGGTTCTCTAGATTTTCAACTTGGCAATATAGTTTGCATCTTAAATTCTTGGAGCTTGCGAGGTGCATGGTTGCTTTGTATTCAACTACTATATGTTGCAGAAAAGTATTGTCCTATGTAGTATTTCAGATCCAGAACAGACTAGAACTAGAACTAGTTTGTGTCCTATCCAGGTGTGTGAGTATGCATGTTGGAGAGGGGGAACATGCTGCACTCACCACAGCACTGAAGTCTGACTTTCTGGGATGGAACATCTTACCTCTCTCCTTAATTGGGAAAATCAAGGGCCAAACCGATAACTTCTATCACACTTGCCAACCATTTATCTCCTACTTTACAGATTGCCAGACCAATGACTGGAAACACCAAATGGTTTCTCTATCGCGGGCAGGCCAGGATGGGGCTGTGTGAATGTGGGGTTGCGTGACTGCTGGGGTGGGTCTGGTTTTCCGGTCGGATTTCTTCCCCCTTCTATCCTGTGCCTTGTGTCTCCGCCTTTCACTTTTGCTGCTCTTCTCCCACCACAGCAATTATGCGCGCTGAAGCTGCCTGCACTGTTGTCTGATGTCATCCTGCAAAAACTGTATCTACGAGATTATCAAACTAACAACACTGATGTCATCTAAAACTGCGGCTATACTATTGTGTCATTTCTCCATGACCTTTGGTGGCTGTGGCTTTATCCTACTGTCTTGTAAACTACAGAGCCGGGTTCTCTTCAGTGTTCCCCTTAACTTTCTCTACCTCTGTCTCTCTCTCCCCTCTTCTATGTTAGATTATATTACATATAAATAAACAATCTGTATATGGCAATGTGCTACACACATGGACCCAAACTCGGGTACGGAACTCAATGTTTCACCACAATCAACACCAGCTTGAGTCACTGTTCCCACGTCTCCTCATCTGTGTATCACATTCACAAAGTCCCAATCAACATTTCCTTTTCTTCGCCCTTCTCTCTGTAAGATAAGAACATTGTCATGTCAAAGGCGTTCTTCAATAAAAAAATATTTAACAAAAGATAGAAAATAGTTTGCATATGTGTGTGCTTCAGATGTGCTCCACTCTGCTGTTTAGTGCAGGAGTGTGTGTGTGTGTGTGAGAGAGAGAGAGAGAGAGAGAGAGAGAGAGAGAGAGAGAGAGAGAGAGAGAGAGAGAGAGAGAGAGAGAGAGAGAGGATGGGTGGGTGGTTGGGTGGAGCTGCGGGACGTGGATCAGTCACGTCACTCACTTACTCCAGGATCAGGCTTTGAGGAGCGGAGGAGCAGAACGAAGGAACGATGAATGATCTGGAGCGAGAAGCGTCCGGAAAAGCTGGCAGTAAGAAAGAGAATGACCAGGTGCGTGTGCTCAGGTGTGATGATGATGGTGATGATGATGATGATGCTCCCTGAGCGGCAGATTGTGAACTTGATACGGTGGTTTGGCTCGTCTTGGGTGCAGGCAGGAAAGGTGGGTCTGCGTGGTGAGGGTCTCTTCTGAAGAATTCCTCGCAAGTTTGTTTCACTGTCGGTTTGCAGGACGGCAGAGTCGCTTGGTAGCAGCTGTCTGCCGCTTTGACCACTTTGTTGACTTGGCAGAGGAACACTGAAATAGCATAAAAGTTAGTAATGAAATGCAAGCTGTCACACTCAAAGTGTAATAGATGTATTTTAAATCACGTATGTTATCATATTTGACTTTAAGCAACAGGGAACGGTTTTTACACATATCAAAAATGGCAAAAATTACGTAACTGAATCAAATGTTATTAATTAATTATTAATACAAACCTCGTTGTGCCACACCCACTTTACTTTGGCAGCTAATTGTGGCCAAATTAGAAAAAAAACAAGGCTCGGCCCAGAAGTTCTACAACTAAGATTGTGTGATAGTGGAAGTAAATTGCAGAAAGAATAGCAAATAAATCAGTTTGGGAAGAAATTCTAAATGCTAGTGTAAATGTAAAAAGAATGGTGATTCGGATCATTATGGTTTAGATTTCAGGGCATTTTAGACTGACTAACTAACAGCAGACCTCCAATCCGTGTACACAGAGTTGACTAGTTAACTGTGAAGCCCGTTCAGCAGCATTTCAGTCCAGACAGTAACTCAAACCACTTACATGCCTGCTTACCTGCAAGTGAGTCGGTAAAAGATGCTTACAACCGGTGGAGGGATAAAAAAAAAGAAGACAGAAAAGGAGATGAGATATTCATTATGAATCAGAACAGGAAGGAAGATCTAGAATAAAACAACTCAAAGTGGAATATTTGGACACATACGTTTTGGTTTTGCTTACTTTATGTTCTTGTGGCACATTGGCATGAGCGTTGTTAGAGTACAAGCACAACGTATTACCAATGTTTTATTCAAACAAAGAAATGTTGGCTTGTTGTTGATCTGGTTTCACACACAAACGGTTTGGATGCAATACACAGATCTGGTAGATTTGATGGGTTTGATACTTTTTTAGAGCAATTAGAACAACACATTTTGTCCGTACTAGCTTGGCCTCGGTGAAGGTATGAGCTCAGAGGAGTCACTTTGTAGTTTCTTCTCGTGTGTGACTTCCTCAGTTACAAGGAAAATTAGATTTGAAAAGTCACTTTTGTACTGTAGGTAAGTTAAGGACAAATGAATACTAGGCAGCATTGCGAGGTGAACGATCTGTGGTTTGGCGGTAAAAGGCCTTTGGCGCTGTCAGCAGACAGGTTGAACCTGTCCTCATTGCATTGCCTTACGGCTTGTACCTGCAACACATTTTAACCTTTTAGAAGTCGGAAAGGAACTTCTGAAAGGTCAAAATGTGTTGTGGGTACAAGCCTTGAGGCAATACAACGAGGACAGGCAATGAGGACTGGTTGGCATGGAAAGGAAGAGCACTTTGCAGGATGTGGGAATGAGCTTGCACATTTTGTTGACAACATACGCACAAATTAAGTGCATGGGTTTCCGTGGACCCAGACTGTTTACAAGCTGATTGCAGAGAGTGTGACAGGCAACTTCCCTTTGTACAGCAACTCTCCTGTCATGTCTAAACTTGAATCCATCTACCCTCATTCCTGACATGTCTCAGTCTCTGTCCTCCACTTAGTGCGTCCCACAACTACAAGGCCACGAGTACTTTCTTTACCACATGTCCATATATTTGATGAATGCATTTCAAATGTATTTCTTAAAAGCAAGTTTACGAAGAAAAGTGTGTTTGTATGTAAGCAGCATAACTCCAAGAAGGTCAGGACCATCAGTTTCAAGATATGACATTTTCACATCACACCCTTTTTTTACGTTATCAAGAACCATTGCTTGTTACGTTAACCTGCATTCAGTAGTTGTCTTCTGTGTTAAAACTGAGTTACCATGAGGTGTTAGCAGTGATCAAGGTTCAGACAGCCTTCAAACAATTTAACACCTCCAGACATGCGTAGAGAAACAAAATTCATTCAATCGTACAACTACCACTTATACCTCAACTTCTAAACATTCACTGCCTGAAAACTCTGACATGTTTAACAGTAAAGTACAGTTTTAATGTATTTAGCTTCAAAACTTTGTCCAGTATAGTTCCACAATTATCTGTTATCATTACTGTCTCCCAAATTAACAGGTTACCAGGGTGGTGAATTCATGGGAAGGGAGTTAGATTATAACAGTCAATAACACATACAAATGCAAGCTGTCATGTTAAATTGGAGATTTGTTGCTTGTTTGCTACTTGCTGATGGGGTTGTAGAGGGCAGAGGGTAATGTAGCTCCAATATGAGCGCTCAACTCTGCTGAGAAGAACTAAATCACGACTGAAAACACAAACCCAGAGCTTGTAGTTCTCCTGACTGACATCCATTTTTGTTATCAATCTGTGTGCATCATTATGCTGTATTGTTTTTTTAATATAGAGAGAAGGGAAGAAACGAGAAAAAAGAGAAAACGGAAAGAAATATTGATAAAGGATCTGTCCAAATATGTTATCTATTGAGTAATCTATTGATTTCTACTGTTTTATTCTCAAACGTTCATACATTTCCACACTTTTTGTGCTCACAGAGTTGGATCCCCAAGACCATCAACAAGCGAGTGTGCAGTACTTTTGTGGAGGACTCTCTCAGGTAAGCACTCATACTTCTGTTCATCACCTCAGAGATATAATGAAAATAAAAAGTATATGGTTAATGTATTGAAATTTGAGGCATATCTAAATGTAACAGAATGGGGTGGGACATCAACATGCAGTTGGTAAAGCAAATCCATTTGATTTGTTTTGTGCTTCATCTTGTGCTCCCAAATGTTCAGATTCCATATTCCTAAAACTCATATTAAATGTCCGATTTTTGAAAGGGGCGTGGCCTTTGCCGATTTGTCTTGAACCAAAGAATCCAGGGAGGTTAAACAATGACCAGTTTTCCAGTTGAATGAAACATTAAAGTGCGTTCTAATTGGCTAAATGGTAGCGGTGCTATTGGATCTGGCAAACAGACAGAAAGGCAGGAAACCAGATGCTGTTGTGATCCTATCATCTTAACACGATTATAAAAGTGAATTAAATGTAATGATACATCACTTCACCAATACTATTTATTACTACTGTTTTCCCAGCACAGATGTACAAAGTCTTATCAATACCCACAGATATCCTTCCAGTGCTCAACACATTATTTTACTTTTGGTACTGTTAAAGAAAATGGATGCACAAGCATCTAACACAAAAAGTCTGACAGTCTCTAGGACATTTTGTGTCACAATTAACCCCAGCCACCATATTAAACACACGATTACAGAGTTTGTGTGTGTTTGCATGCTGCATTTCTCAGTAATGGAGCACTGTGTCAGTGTGGAGGTGTCCGGGATTCGCATGACTCTTTGGCAACGGGGGACTTTTTTGGAGCAGCCATTGTGTCTCAGTGGGACAGCAGGCAACACTCGTCACTGTGTCCCACTGACGCTTTCGGAGAGCTGGAATTTTCTGGTGCTGGACGAAGGCATAGCCATGTGAGTGCCATTGTTAAACAAATGTAAACATGCAGCCATAAATGCATAGCTCACATGTTTACTTACATTTTTCAAACCTGATGCAATGAGTCATGTCTGCCCTACTCCTGCTCATGAATGACTGCCATTGCAATTCTCTGCCCGGTCCAGTTTCTGAGGCTCTCATGTGACACACCACCTGAGATGGTCTACACCCTGATGACAGCTCACTGGGGGCTGCCTTTCCCCAATTTGGTGGTATCATTGGTGGGGGGTGGGGGTGGGGGTGGGGATAGGATCAAGACATGGGTCAGAGATGTTCTGAGAAACGGGCTGGTTAGGGCGGCACAAAGTACAGGTATGGACCCGATTCATTCTATTACAGATGAATAATGAAATAATGAAATGAAAATACTCATTCTGAATGACTTCTCTATGTTTTCTGCGTTCACTTGCCCAGGGGCCTGGATCTTGACTGGGGGTCTGAGGGACGGTGTAGCTCACTGTGTGGGTGAAGCAGTGAGGGACCATGCAGCTGCAGCTCCTGCTCTCTGCCAGAAGAAAGTGATCGCTGTGGGTGTTGCGCCCTGGGGCCTGGTGCACAATCGGCAGCAGCTTGTCAATGCACAGGTATGTATTTATGGTAGGCAGAGTGTAAACCCTCAGTGCTCATGCTCTCACTCAGATTGGTGTGGCTTTGTTCAATAAAGGACCAGAGCCAGCCAACACAAGCGAAACAACACAAACACATATCAAACATTGTGCAATTAAATATCAGTAAGTAGCAGGAGTGTTTCTAACCCATACAAATATTCTCTTTGGAACGAGTATTGTTTAGTATCTTATGTGGTGCAGTTTCCAACAATTCAACACCACCACCAGCAGGGGGCGCCACATAGAGCCCAGTCTGGCCAGTCCCTGTTACTCTTAGGAATGAGGAGTCAGTTTGTGATGCTGCAGGGGAACATAGCATCTCTCACTCACATCCTCTTTCTCTCCTTGGCTTTTTCAGGGGAGTTTCCCTGCCCGTTACTTTGTCCAGAATACATCACATGACTCGTGGTGTCTGGATAAAAACTACCAGGCTTTCCTCCTAGTGGATGATGGGAGCACTGGTCAGCGGGGAGGGGAGACTGCCTTTTGTGTGAACCTGGAGGACTACATTTCCCATCAACGCACTGGCATCTGGGGTGAGACAGAGATGGATCAAATGTACACACAGAAGAAACACACACTCACATTGTATTTTGATGAGATAAGAAACACAGACTGAGCAAACACATGCACCCTATCAGAATCTGATCTAGTTTATCACACCAGTTATTTAGAGTTGACATGTCAGAGGTACATCACACATATTAACACAGTTTTGGACCAAACTCTTGTGCATGTGTAGACATTTGAAAAAAAGGGGTACTGCTGTAATTAAGGTACAATCAGCGTGAATGTGCATGTATGTGCTATGTAAATGTGTTGTGTAACTAGTAGGAGATAGATGGATGAAGATGAGGCAAAGAGCAATGCCAACCTGGCTTTGCACCTGTTTCCATATCTGATACCTCATCATGTTTGTCTGGGGCCAACAGGGAGCGGAAGCATAGAAATTCCAGTACTGTGCATGCTAATCTCAGGAGACGCCAACACGCTGGAGGTAAACAAACAAACAATTCATGTGGTGGATTTTAAAAACAATTTTGACAGCTTTAGGTCAGTGTATATTTGTAGAAGTAGAAATCTTTAGATAGATAATAGGATCAAATATATTTATCCAGGTCGTTATTGCTTGTATGTACTCGAGAAACAGGTGATGAACAAAGAGAATTAGAATTCTGAAAAATGAAAAAATTAAGCATAAGCATACAGCGTTGTGTATGATACCAGTTTATGGGTAAGGTTTCTTTTTCAGAGATTAGATGCCTCTTTGAAGAAAGCCACGCCCTGGCTGGTTCTTGCTGGTTCTGGTCCTACTGCAGACCTGATCAGTGAGATGCTAGTCGATCTACCTTCTGTTCCTGTAAGTCCCATCTCTCCTTCAACAGAGAGCGACGCTGCTCTTGAGAGCCTCAACACAGAATTAAGAGACCAGCTCCGTGACAAGGTCCGGAGATACTTCCCAGCTGAGGCTGAGCTGGAGAAACTAGTCGACAGGGTGAGTGACTCTCTGACTGGAGTGTGCTATTTATAAATAGTTATAAGCATAAAAACAAATCAAAAAATACAGGTGAGATTTATCATTACTGCCTTAAGGGATTCAGTTGTAAGATCATCAAAAGTCTACAAAAGTCTCAACAGATACTATATCAGCCGAATATTACATTTTGCCTGTATGATTGTTAATGTAGAACAGTGGTTAGCAACCATTTCATGTCATCTTAATTTTCTGCCCAAACTTTTGCTTTCTGTCTCTCCCCAGGCTTTCAGTATTTACCAGAACAGAGAGCTGATCAGTGTTTACCATAGGGAACAGGAGGGTCCCGATGATTTTGAAACCATCCTCCTCAAAGCCCTCGTTAAAGGTAATATGCTGTGTGTGTGTGTGTCGTTACGTCCGGCCCAGGAGAAACTGTAATGTAACTTGGTGTGTGACTCCCCACGCTTCCCACTCCCAAAAAAAACAGCTGCACAGTGCAATTCACTAGTAACCTAAACTTTCCTGTCAAATACAAGAAATAAAGGACAAAGAGCTCTAACCCAAACTCCAAACTTGTAACCAGGAGAATCATCCAACAAACAAAAAGAGCTTCTCACTCCTACCATCTGCTGCCTCTTGATGTGCCACTATCTAGATATTTACATTTGCAAATTGTCTGAAAGCTCTATCTTAGGAAAATACCTCTAGCAGGCAGATCTAGGTCATTTTACTTATAGCGGAAAACACACGGCACTAAAGCAGACACATTTCTGAGATGAGACAGATTGCTGTCAGCTGGGGTCCTTATCCTATGATTGGTCTTATACTGTACACTGTATACAGCTAGTAAACAAGTGTCCGCTGAGGCCAGCTTGTACACTGAGGAGCTGAAACTGGCTGTGGCCTGGAACAGAGTGGACATCGCCAAGACAGAGCTCTTCAACGGCGACATACACTGGAAGGTCAGAGACGTCTTTGTCCATACTGTATACTGGGAAAGTTGAACTGCCAGTGAAGTTGTTTGCTCAGATACAAACCAAGACCGTTCCTACTTTAGGCACTTCTAACTGTCATCATGCTGTCTATGCCCACTCTATGTTGAGCAGTTTGACTTTAAACTTCAGGGTCAAAGTTTGCACTGTTTTTGAGTTTTCACAACTTAACTATGATTTTACTTTTTGGTTTTTATATTTGACTATCTCAGGCTTCGATTAATTTCAGCTTCCCAGCTTATTTTAGAACATTTTAGCTATTTACTTCTTATCAATAAGCAGCAATAAGTGCATTTTCTTTGTAGTTCAAGTTTGTAATGTTGTTAGTGAATGTATTTACAGTATGAGGACCTGGAGGACCCAATGACAGATGCGCTTGTCAATGACAAGCCCCAGTTTGTGCGGCTCTTCTGTGAAAACGGTCTGAATATCCTGAACTATCTGACATACCAACGCTTGGAGAGCCTGTACTGCTCACAGCCCGACAGCTCAGTGGCTTACATCCTGCTCCAAAGGCGTCTGAGTGAGAGGCAGTGGCTGGCTGAACCCCTGCCTCCGGTCAACACTGCTGCCCCGGGATCAGGAAAGGTCAATAGTCCCCAGAGTCCACTTGCTGGAGCCTCAGCAAAGGAGCTCAGCTTATATGAGGTGACCTATGTGGCTTAATGAGAGCTTATCTTATCTTATGATGGTGATGTTGATAGTGCTAATGATGATGTGTTGTTCTTATTGCAGGTGTCCCGCCTACTGTGCGATCTGCTAGGTGATGTCTGTCATCCTTTCTATTATGAAGTGCTGCGTCTGAACCAGAGCTTTAGCACAAAGAGGGCCATCAAGGTCAGTGAGCTCTGTAACCAAACAGGAAGAAGAACTCAAAGAATCACACCGCAGCTGTATGTTGAGAGTCTTAGAATTTAAAATCAGTGAAGTATTGTTTGGTTATGGGCTGATTTTAGGTTTTTGTGACACACACACACGTGCACACTGTAGCAACCTGTGAGGAACAGTGTCAGTCCATATCAGTACAAGAGAGCATTTTCTTACAGTAACTTCCAAGTGCCTTTCCCCTTGAAATGCAGCATTTCCATCATCTGTCTTGCATCACTGTCAGTATAGCATAACACAGTCTTAGTTGGGAAGCCAATTAAAGCTAAAAGATACGCCAAGCTTTAATTGTGATGCAAAAGGGGGCGGCAGTGGCTCAGTCTGCAGGGAGTCTTTGCTCGAAACCAAAGGGTCGCCGGTTCGAGCCCTGCCTGCAAGGGGCAGCGCCCCTCACTCTGCATCTCTCCATCTTCATCTACTTGTAATACGGTGTTTGCATAGAGTATTTGCCTGAAAGTGTGTGTTTCCTAGTCTGTGTACATGTGATGTATGTAGAGAACAACTGACTGAGGAAAAATAATCAATTTAAAAACAATTATTAAAGGAAAGGAAAAAAAAACAAAAAAAACTTCTACCTTTCAGTTAAAATAAACAAAATTATTTTCTTGCCCTCTCAGCATGTGAATAAGCTGCTGCTGGGGGAGTGTTTCTTCAGGGAGCAGCGCTGCCGCTCACCCTGGGCCTCACTGTTCATCTGGGCTGTCCTGCAAAACCGCTGTGACATGGCTGTTTACTTTTGGGAGATGGTACTGTCATTTACATCATTACCTATGCACACATTGGTATTGTTTACTTGTTGTATTTTTATGGAAACATCAGTGTACAGTATGTTTATGCCCACATTGGTATATATTTATGGCACTATTGTATTTACCCACATTGGTACGTTTTTATGAACACATTGACATATTTTTAAGCGTGTTAGTATAATTTTATGGACCCAGTGTTATGTTCTTTTTTGTTGAATATTTTATTGAAGAAAGCCTTTGATATAACAACAGTGTTGTGGGACATTTTGGGTTTTTTTTTTTTTGAGGGGTACCTTGTTGTCCTTTAGTATATATACACACACTACGAGAAATTCACACATACACTCACACAAACCAGATTTGGGTGAAATATCTCTTCTAACTGTGCAGTTACATGTATCTGCTGCCTAAAGAAAGTATTATTAAGGATAGAAAAAGCATTAGTGTAATAAACTCCACTACAGAGTTTGTGTAGACTTCAGTCGAATTTTCCAACCAAATTTGCATTGGGTCACTGGATTGTCACTGAGACTACTACACACCTCTCCAGCTCCAGCAGTACACATTCTAAAAGTTTCTAGTTGATCTTCACATGGTGGCATTTCATTTTGAATGATGCTGTCTGAAACAAAAGCTGACCAACCTGTGTGCTGTTGACGCTGAAAAAGGTGCTATAGTGATTAGAAAGTTGCTGTTTTTCCCAGTTTGATGCAGTGTGTGTGTGTTTTTGCTTTTGGGGCTCAGGCAGGGGAGCCGGTGCTCAGTGCCCTGAGTGGCTGTAAGATACTGAGGGAGCTTTCCAAACTGGAGAGCGAGACTGAGACCAAGTTGGCCATGAAGGAGCTGGCCCAGAAGTTTGAGAACCTGGCACATGGTGAGTTAGGTCACATGTAAGGAGATTAATCCAGTGTTAAAACAATACAATATCACAGACATAAGCTGACCAACTCATAATTTATTTTGTGTGTTGTGTTTATCCAGATGTGTTCAGTGAGTGTTACCAGAACAGCGAGAGTCGCTCCTTCACTCTCCTTATAAGGAAGTCTCCTGTTTGGGGCGGGGCTACATGTCTACAGATGGCCACTGCAGCTGATGCCCGTCTGTTTTTCAGCCATGATGGCATTCAGGTTTGAGCTGAAGCTTAATTTCTGCAGGGCACACCTGCTGATACCTACCTTTTCACATATTATACACAATAACTACAAGTGGGATAAGATGCAACACAGCATGCTAAAACTTTTCCTTAATAAGCTCAACCCAAAAGAAGACCTCTCTGTCCGTCTACTACTACTGTTTTCAATTTCTGTCTTTCGTGCATCAGTGGAAGTTACTCCCTTGTCCAACGTTTCTAGAAGATGTCTGATATGTGTGGTACCTGCTTCCATGTTCTTCTGGAATAGATTGAATAGATTGTGACGGTGTTGCTATGTGCTGTAGTCTCTACTGTCTCAGATCTGGTGGGGTGACATGGAGAGGAGCACAGAGGTCTGGAAACTTATTCTCACCTTCTTCATACCCCCCCTCATTTACTCAGACCTCATCAGCTTCAGGTGAGTACATTTAAAAAATCTATCTGAAATTTCAAGAAATGTACTCACCTTAAACTGAGTATCTTTTCAAATAAAGGCATTGCTAATGGTTTTGACTTTGTGTGCGTGTGTTTGGGTGTGTGTGTGTGTGTGTGTGTGTGTGTGTGTGTGTGTGTGTGTGTGTGTGTGTGTGTGTGTGTGTGTGTGTGTGTGTGTGTGTGTGTGTGTGTGTGTGTTGTAGAGAACAAGAGGAGGAGATGAGGTCTGTGGAGGTCCACCTTGGTCGAGACACAGACAGTATAGATTTCCTTGATGAGGTCCACCCTGACATCATACGAAAGTAAACTTAAACCCACAAAACGTTCACAAATGGATCATGTGATGATTTTTCCCCTCGTCTTAAAATTTGATTTTCGGTTTTGTCACAGTGGGGAAGATGCTGAAGAAATCCGACCTCTCCAGAGAAAACTGAAAGGTACAGTAGGTTTGGAACACAATTCTGATATTGGTGTAAACTTGCGGCTTCTTTATGAGTTCCATCTAACAAGGATCACCTGTGCTTCTTTTAGGTATCTCCAACTGAACTGTTCCTAGTATTTTGTGTCCGTAACCACTCACAAATCGGACCCAAAAGGAGGCAGAATGGTTGTTCATATGCACATGTTGTCACTGGCAATAACGTTATAATATTCACACACACAGTTGCTCAAAGGAGACAAGTTCAACCCAGAGTATGTGTACAGTTAGCCAATTTATTTTCACTCACCAAGGTCTGAGCCTCGGTGACATCATGGCCTTGCTTGCCTTTGAAATGCTGTTGCGGTTAACCATTGTAAAAACTAAAATTTTACTTGTATTACAAATGTATTTAATTAATCTGTCTTTACATATTTCTTTCTTTCTAGTCTTTAACTGTGTCTTTCCCATTTGTTATTTGTGAAACCCAGGCTCTTTGAAATCTAAGAGACCATTGGTGCTGATGCGCTGGAGGCAGTTCTGGTTTGCACCCGTCACCTCATTCTTGGGAAATGTGCTCATGTACTTCCTGTTCCTGTGCCTGTTTGCCTATGTTCTGCTGGTGGACTTCAAGCCACCGCCCCCTGATGGCCCTGCGACTCTAGAGTTAGCGCTGTACTTTTGGGTTTTCACCTTAGTATGTGAAGAAATCCGACAGGTGGGTTGTTTAGACACTAGCATACTATTTGAACACATGCACACAGTCTGTTCCCTGGCTTTACACAAATGAAAAAGCAAGAGAAAGAATATTCTCTCTAAAGCATGGGAAGAAAGCAAAGGACGACCGGCAGCCTGTGCATGTGGCTGTCTCTGGGACTAAATTAAAAATAAGACCTGGGGACGCTGAGTCAATTTTTAGTCGGTTCGTTCTGGTATGATCTTGGCTGAAACACACTAGATACAGAGAGGAAACTCAAATAAATAAATGCAAATGAAACAAAAGGGGGGGTGAACTAAAATGCAATACACACAGAGGAGTTTGACCCTAATCCTTTTTGATTGACAGACCTTTTTTGTGGGCAGCACCACTGTGCTCCAGAGGATGAGGACCTACATCCAGGATATGTGGAACAAGTGTGACCTCACAGCCATTGCTCTTTTCTTATTGGCTATGTGCTGCAGGTAATTCTTCTGCAATTCTGTTCAGTTCAATTTTATTCGTATTGCGCCAATTTACAACAAAAGTTATCTCAAGGCACTTTCCACAAGAACCCTTGAGACGAGATAGCCCAAAAAAATTAAGTCAAGTTAGTGAAATGCATTAATGGGATGTGGATATGTGCAGATAGAAAGGGGGGGAGATCATGGGTAGACCCCCAGCTATAGCAGTATAACTAGGTGCTGGTACAAGGCCCTAACTATAAGCTTTATCAAAAACGAAAGTTTTAAGCCTTCTCTTAAATGTAGAGAGAGTGTTTCCCCCTCGGACTGAATCTGGAAGATGGTTCCATAATAGAGGAGCCTGATAACTGAATGCTCTACCTCCCATTCTACTTTCTTTTTAATGCACCCACGTCGATTACCCACGTTGAATTACAAAGCCTAGGTCTGTTCAGCTTCCTCCGTAGTACACCTGGGCCACTGCGGTTGACACAACTTGTTGTTTCCTTTTCTAGAATGTTCCCCTGGTCATATTTATTTGGCCGAGCTCTGATGGCAATTGATTTCATGGTGTTCTCCCTGCGCCTCATCCACATCTTCGCTGTCCACAAACAGCTGGGGCCTAAGATTATCATTGTTGGCAAAATGGTGAGTGCAACAACACACAAACGGTTGCCTGTAAGAGGTGTTTTAGAGAAAGTATCTTTGTGGAGTCTTGTTTTATACAGTAGTTACTCTTAGTATTAAATCTTTTCCTTCTCCACCCCCAGCCAAATGAATCCATGAGTGATACAGATATCCAAATTTAGAACACACACAGGTTTCTTTGTGCATCTTTTTTTGAAACAGTAACTTTTTTGAGCTGGGCATGGTAATAGTAGTAGTTCCGCAGTAGCTGTGTTTGCGGAAACTATGAAGGAATGTTTTGCTGAGATCCTAGTCATAGGATACTGTATAGCTCCATTCCAAGACTAGGTTAAGTCAGCAGTTCCTTCTTATAATCTTCAGCATGCTCACTTCCTTGAGAAGCTGTGTGACACATGCAGAATCAACTTTGTCCAAAAGAATTTACAGATAATTATTCTGATTGAGTAAAATCTGGTCTAGAAACAACAGCTTTTAACTCCTCTGCTCTGTATCTCCCTTCAGATGAAGGATGTTTTCTTCTTCCTCTTCTTTTTGGCTGTGTGGGTCATGGCTTACGGTGTGGCCAACCAGGCACTTCTGTACTCATACGATCCCCGCCCTAATTGGATTTTCCGGCGAGTGTTCTATCGACCTTACTTACACATTTTTGGACAAATACCCATAAATGAAATGGATGGTGAGTATATTGGTCAAACTATGTCAACAATAGGACAATATTCACTTCTTTCTTCCATTTTCAGCCTTTGCTTTGTTTCCCCGATCACTTCCTGTTATGGGCATGTCATGTTGGACTTGTGTGAACAGGCCTTCGGAGCGCCATCCTCTAAAAATTGCATTTGAATTCACAAGCAGGGGCAGATTTTACCATTTCATTCAGTGATTGCTAGAAATATGTATAAAACATACTTACAGTGAAAGTGACGGAATGGTGCTTTGAAGCATGTTCCATAGATACTGACATTGTTGTTTTCATTGGTTTTCCACGGTCAAAGCTGATAAACTGAAGGAAGTGACGTGTACAAATAACATAACACTGATTGAAGCCGGAGAGGAGCCCTGTCTAAGCACCTACGCCAACGGGCTGGTTGTCATCCTCCTTGTCATCTACCTGCTGGTGACTAACATCCTGTTGGTCAACCTGCTCATTGCCATGTTCAGGTACACAGCCGAGTGCCCTACAGATAAAGACTCAAATGCAGGGACAATACAAAAACATGTGGAGGTGTGGCAGTGAGGCAGCCCTTAGGATCAGGAAAACATATCAGACAGTCTGGCAGAGAAAAGGCTGGGTATATACTGAGGAATTCCAATAAGAAAAAGAGGTATTTGTTGGGAGCTAAGGCAGTACTGACTGAGTGATGTTGGCATGTGACAGGCAGGAGAGGGAAACTGGGAGAACATATCACACACACAGACAACATGAGAGGAGCAGACATAAAAACAGGATCATGACATTAATACTGCTTTCTGTCTCCACTGTCCACAGCTACACCTTCAACAAAGTGCAAGACCGCAGTGACACCTATTGGAAGTTCCAGCGCTACAATCTGATTGTGGAGTACCATTCTCGACCCAGCCTGGCCCCGCCCTTTATCATCATCTCACATCTTCATCTTTTTATTAAGAGACACATCCGGCAGATTTCCTCTGTCAAGGCCAGACATTTTGGTGAGAAATAGCAGTTAGTGGAGAGGTTTACGCTATATGTATGTGGATATATAGAGTATATACAGAATACATGTAGTACATATAAATATGCACAGAGTATATGTAATGTACAAACCTCAATTCCAAAAACTTTGAGTTGCAAATAAAAAAATATTTTTTTTCTACCAATACCCAGTTCAAAACAGTACAAATACAAGACAAGTAAACTTTAAACTGATTAACTTTGTTTTTGTAAATTAACACTAATTTTAATGTTGATGCCTTCAACATGTCCCAAAATAGTTGGGACAGGGGCATACACTGTGTTACAACTTATTCTTTTTAACTACAAGCAATAGTTTTGCAACTGAGGGCACTAATTGTTGTAGTTTTGAAAGTGGAATCGCTTGATACATGTATAAGATTCAGCTTCTCCTGGTCTCCACTGTCGTGGTTTGGTCTTCATAATAACTAATAACTCAGATAACCGTTTGTCTACTTAAGTCATCTTACTTACTAAGTAAGATGACTTGTCTGAATCATACTTTTTCAGTTTTGGAGCTGCATGGCAGGAACGCCAGCCGTCTCAACACATGGGAAGCAATCCAGAGAGACAATCTGCTCTCAGCACAGAATAAGCGGCAAAGGGAAAGTGACGCAGCTCGAATTAAAAACACCTCTGTCAAGTAAGCTGCTTTTACCACTGAGGTGACTTTATACTAATATACTGCTAGACAGACTTTATACTGTTCAAACTAATCTGATTTTAAAAAAGTCTGGACATTCTCTCCATTGTTGGAATATTGGTATTATTGTTGTGATGGACTTAGAGACCTGTCAATCAAAGTAACATGTTCCCAAAACGTACTTATACTACTAACATACTTATGGTGTACATAGTTCTGTTAATATTTTCTTAATGACACAATATTGTAATTTCTAATACTGCGTGTGTGTGTGTGGTCTGCAGGGTGGACAGAATGCTGAAACAGATGTCAGAGATCCGTGACCATGACCGTAGGTTGCATATGCTGGAGACAGAGGTCAGTCCATAGCCCACATCAATGCATGTGTTGTAGGTTATAGTGAGGCTTATGCACACTGCGCATACAAAACAAAGTACACCCTGGACAGGTCGCCAGTCCATCACAGGGCACACACAGACTCTCACATTCACACCTACGGACAATTTGGAGTCACCGAATTAACCTGCATATCTTTGGACTGTGGGAGGAAGCTGGAGTACCTGGAGAGAACCCACACAGACACTGGGAGAACATGCAAAATCCACACAAAAAGGCACTTGTACCCACAACCGTCTTGCTGTGAGGCACAAGTGCTAACCGCAGCACCACCGTGCAGCCCAGGCTACAACATTCGCTTACAATTGTTTTCATTATAACAGAGTAATAATAATTACTAGTGTGCAAACAGAGTGCATCGAGCAGCCAACAGCACCAGGGTCTGTACATGTTTACCTCTAGCTGTCAGCTCTCACCATATCTGTCTCTCTCCAAGATGGAATACTGCTGCAGCGCCCTCTCCTGGATGGTGGATTCTCTGTCTCAGAGTGATCTCATAACAGCCAGCCGCCCTCCTCCAACGGTTCCAGTGACTTCACCATCAGAGGTAAAGTTAACATCCATTTCACCTTCATGCAAAGGAAAAATAAAATGTCATGTTTTTGTTGTTTCAGTAGATCACATGTTCAGCATAAAGAGCAGCATGTTTCCTTCACATGTGTTTCAAATGTAATTATAAATGTTGTTATATTCTGTCAGACATATTTGATGTTTCTATCTCAGTGATAAACAACTGATCCAAATCAATAAACTTTTATATTTTTTTCTCCAGATGTGTCTCCACTGACACCAAACTGATGTCCAGGAACACAGACGGACTGACTTACTGACTGACTGACTGACTTTATTGATCCTGAGAAGTAAATAGTTTGGAACTGCTACATTCATTAACAGGTGCAGGTAACATTTATTGAGAAAGTAGGAAATATAGCAAAGCAAAGTACAGGAACTTTTAAGATGTAAACTGATTTCTTTATTGTATTTTGGACAAATAATGTTTGTATTGTATAATATGTTTGATATTTGAGCTGATTTTATCCATGTTTCCATTCCAGTCCCTGCCCATTCCCATTTCCATTCATAAACCATGTGAATCATATGAAATTCTAGAAGAATCTGTCTCCTCCTCAGTTCATGTGCCTTACAGCTGGGAACACCAGTCACCCCAAAACAAAGATTAAACACTGTGTGTAATTTTCTATATAAGCATTAATCTTTCTGTCTGTTTCTTTATAGTTTTGTGCATCTATTCTTTATTACCTCAAGAAAAAAGCCAACGCAAAATGTGTTTTGTGATATTTCAGGATATTCCGTTACACGTTTTTGAATTTGCAACATCCAAACGCAGGGCAGTGGAAAATCCGAGTAGTATAGGACATGCATGTTCCTTGTATCACATTATTTAAAATGTTCAGGAAACAAATAACTACACCTTGCAATGAAAAGCATTTTCACGATGCGGGACTTGCTGAGTTGTGATTGGATCTCGTTAGATGGCTTCTCACCCAGAGGGACGCAGGGTGTGTCCACTAGCAGGGCTCTGCGGATCCCTCTGCCATCTGCTTACCTGCTTACACGCAGACACAGGGAATCGCTGTTTCAAAACTTGAGTCAAAATAACAGGGCAGGCAAAAGCATGATAAATACAGGCTAGAAAGCTAACAAACAGAAACTGCCTACATTGACAGGTTTGAGACGGGAAACATGACAAGAGGAGTGAATATGTTGCGAATAGGGTCCCACAAATCGGGGGGCTAACTTAGGAGACTCGAGCCAAAGTGCAAGGTCCGTAGAGGAAAGCCACAGCCTATCCCCCATCTTGTAGGGGGAAGCTGGGCACAGCTTCGTGTCAGCCTGCACCTTGTAGCGAACTGAGGCTCAAAGAAGTGAAGTGTGTGCTTGAGGCTAGGTCCGTTTGCAACCTCTGATGAAGGCTTGAATAGAGGACACAGACATTCTGAGCAGGTAACAGGGGCGGTTGATAACCCAAACAACACTGAAAAGTTGAAAGGCCAGAAGAGACACAAGGTAGGGAGTTATGAGTGTATTCTTCCAAGATCAGACTTTGAATCCAAGTGGAGGGTTCCTGGGAGCACAAACAGCAAGGGCGGTATCCAACTCCTGATTAATCTCTCAGTCTGCCCGTTGCTCTCAGTAAGTGGTATCCAGGGGAAAAACTAATGGTAGCACCAAGAAGTCTGCAGAATTCAGATGTGATCAGGGTTTCAATTTTGTCAAGCCAGCTTACGCAAACAAGGCTGAGGCTGAAACAGCGCAGACCAAATGATGTTAACCAACCTCTTTATTGTTCACTTGAATGACTTAAATGGCGCATTTCTGACCTTTTTAGAAACTATTCATAATAAAAAGAATAATTAAAGGAGTGACCTTGCTTACAATTGAGCAACTGCATTACTAATTCATTGACATGATTACTGCAGAGCATTAGGGATTTCATTTAATCTTCCAAGGCCCTCACACTTGCCCCAACCCCCCATAGGTATCTGTGTCGTGGAAAGTGATTCCCTACTTTAGACCATCCTTACATGGAGAGAGCTTGGGCTGGATGAAGCATTGGATCAGGTTCAGGGAAGTAAATGAGTCCCGCTGGGGACTGTCAGATCTGGCTGACGAATGGACCCATGTAGTGCACTTGCTGTCATCTCTTCACCTTACAACCCCCCATCTGGCATCTTCAATAGCACTCATTCCTTGAGATTTTCACTTTCACCCAGGCATCACTGACATATTCGTCATTTGGGGTCTTGTGCCAACTGTTGACAGCTTTGTCAAAGCATAAAACCATCCATAAGAAAGTTGAAAAGAAAATGTTCAATGAAATTGTAGGAAATGCTTCTGCTGTCTGATGAAAACAGATGTGCTTTGTTGAACACGCCATATGGAAGGAGAATTAAATCGTAGTAAGGCAGAATAAATAGGTCAAGTGGGTCCATGCAGTCCATCCTCCAAACGAAGAAATGTATCAGGCATGTCTGAGCTCATCTCCACTTTCAGCCACTTTGCAGTCTTCATCTCGATCAGATCTCCGCTCTCATTCTATCCTTTGCTCTTTCCAGCTCAGCTGTTTCTCACTGCCACAAGTCTGTCACCAGTAGAACTTTCACTACCAATATGTTCTGACACTCATCCTCCAAAAAAGATCTGCTCCTAACCCGAACCCTTAAACGCGTAAATGGTGATATTGATCTAACAGGTTCATAAAGCTGTGTCTGCTGTGTGTTGAACACACCAGGCTTTTCCAGTCATCCAACACATCTTTTTAAAAAAACAATACTGTTTTAACTAGATAAAGATCTGAACCAGATCTATAACCTATAAAAACATGCCCAACACATGTTCCATAGTTTAAATGGCATGCTTAAATTTTTGCCGTGTTTAGTGGGTTTTTATATTTTTCTTTTTCTATTTGTCTTCAGTCCTGTAGGACCTCTGAAGTGATCTGTGCTGAGCTCCAAGTTTATCTGGGAAGTTTTTACCTAATTTTATTGGAGAAGTACTGAAGGACCATGACATCACATGAGAGATCTGTTAAGGCCCTAAGCCCCTTACCCTAACCCTTTCAATGGAATTTGATTTAATATATTATCTGGGTCTTAGGATACAGATTAATTGGAGACAATGACCATGAAAATACACTGGCACGTATCACATCAATGTAAAAACACAAAACGCCTCCAGTGCTGTATGTATGTACTTCTTCATATGTGTGTAGCTACAAAGTGAGGGTGGGTGAGGGGTGCTGTGTTGGTCCCACTCAGACAGAGCCAAGCAAGGTCATATTACACTGACTCTAGCAGTGCATGGTTTTAAATAGTGCGGCTGTCAACTCCTGCACAAACCAACTATTTTAGGGGCAGAATACAGGGGGCGGGATAGACCAGGAGAGAGCTGGAGATCAGTGTCTGGCACAATGTATGACTGTAAATACTGGTCAAATTAGTTCAGAAACAGTCAGATACCTCAGATCCATAACCAACAATCACCAATGGCAGCCTGAGGCTGCAATATTTCCCATAAATGCTTAGCAAATGTCAATGCTACCTATTACATCATTATTACTTTTATATTAGAAAATATTTATATCTTGTGAGGTTTACAATTTGACCTGAGGGAGAAACAAGAGCAAAAATGAGTGTGCAAAATAGAAAAGGAGAAGGGCAGACCAACCAACCTTCCCCAATGCTCAGGCACTGCAGCTTGTACGGCTCAGCCTCTACCACCTTCTTCAAAATTTGAACGTTTAAACAAGTTGTCTGTCTGTATCTCAAACAGTGCAGAGACAGCTCCCTGCATTTCAACTCTATACAACTTTCCCTCCTCCCTGCTCTTACAATATAAGGTCATCCTTTCCTTGGCCTACTTCTGTCACACTTCTCTAAAGTTAAACATGAACACTTGATGATGATGGGAAACTAAGTATGCTTTACTTGTTCCTTATATCACCTCTCTAATCACTCCCCTCCACTCTGAGTTCATTAACTTATGGATATTGCAGGCCTGCCCACCATTTGCCCCTGTCAGTCAGTCTAACTACCCCCCTTCTTCTCATCTTATCCCTCATAGGTTGGTCTCACTCTTCCTCTGTGGGTCACACATTAGTTCTGCGGTCTGTGTCCCCAGCACTGACCAGTTACTGACAGCTCTTCATAGAGCTTTTTGTTGCACTCTTACCTGATCACAACAATTGCTACATTGGACTAAAAGACACCTTTGTCTTATTGTGGTTCAAAAAGAGGACGCCTGCTTTTCCAAGGATCATTTTCTCAAGAAGAGGGTGTGGATTTCTCCTTGGAATATTCCAGTCCACTGGACTACATCTGCTGGATACAACTACAACTGGTGTCCCTTCTTTGTTTGTAGCAGTGTTTGTGGGTGTGTGCACGTGTGACTGTGGTTGAAAGTGAGTGTGAGAGGGACAGTTAGGCACAGAGCTGCAGTGCTGGACTCCTGCAGTGACTACAGGGTTCTTTTTCATTAGTAGTCCCGGTTTTGTTGGCTGTGAACATGGCATCACTGAAGAGCTTGATCCTTGCGCTGCTGCTGGCGCTGCTTTGCTCCTTCCATACTCCACTGGCTCCTCTTGCCAAGGCTCAGGACCTGCCGCTCAGATCTGAGCAAGGCCTGATGGCTGATGATGATGATGATGATGATGATGATGATGATGATGACGACGATGACGACGACGATGATGATGACGATGATGACGACGACGACGACGACGATGATGACGATGACGACGACGATGACGATGACGATGACGATGACGATGACGATGACGATGATGACGATGATGATGATGATGATGATGATGATGATGATGACGACGATGACGACGATGACGATGATGATGATGACGATGATGATGATGATGATGACGACGATGATGATGATGATGATGATGATGATGATGATGATGATGACGACGACGATGACGACGACGACGATGATGATGACGATGACGACGACGACGATGATGACGACGACGATGATGACGACAATGATGATGATGATGATGATGATGATGATGATGACGACGACGATGATGATGATGACGACGACGATGATGACGACGATGATGATGACGACGATGATGATGACGACGATGATGATGACGACGATGATGACGACGACGATGACGATGATCACGAAGGTCAGTCCCTTTAAAATACAGTTTTCACTTATTCATTATGAAACAGAGTGTGTGCCCATACCCTTGTCTGGATGTGACATTTGCATCTGAAACATTTTAAACCACAATTTGAGGCGACAGGCACTGAGCTTCATTTGAAGTGTAAAAACTATACCTCACTCAGTTGGGCTTAGGGTGGGCTGTGCCATAACATAAAGTTTCTTGCTGTAAGCAGAAATGTTACTCCAAGTGACCAAGAGCTTTGCAATGCTAAGCTTGCTAAGCATGTCACTTAAAAAATCCCTGCAATTTATTAAGTGCAAATGCCAGATGCAAATGTCTGTACCTACAATTTCATTGCAGTGAGCGAAAAGGGGAGGAGCTCACAATCAAATTGTGAGCTCCTCCCCTTGTCATATCGCTCATTACAACCTCATCATCTCTTTGTCAGTTCTTATCTCATATTTCAATCAGAGTACATAGGTCTTGAGTCCTTCCTTCACCCTTTCCAGCTGTCCCTTATCCTTTCTGTCTCTGACATTCTGTTCTTTTCCCTGCTTAACTAGAGTTATGAGCACTCTGGGGAAATTGAACTGGTCCATCTGAAGTCCAACTGTCCGAAGTCCTTCGTACAGTACACTAGATATGAACTTGAGGACTGCAGAAGCATTGATTTGAGAGAGAGAAAGAACAAAAAACCTATTTCACAGAGGACACTTTCTTTAGATTTGTGTTTCGTTGGAAAGAATGGTTCCTCCATGTGATCTTCATTTGTTTTGGATCAACATTTGTGTCTATATATGAAACTACAGAGAAAGAAAGAGAGACAGTGATATGGGGGGTGGCGATGGTAGACAAACAGACAGAGGGATAATAAAGAGCTGAGGAGAGGTGGAAGGAGGGCCAGTACTGAAATTCATAATTTGTAAGATATAAAAGTTTCTCTCTTTTTCCATATCTCTCAATCTCTTTCTTTCTCTGTGGAGCATTTACATGTCTGTTGTAATGAAAAGAACCTGTTTTTCAACTCTGCTGTGTGCATTTGTAAAATTGCACAGATAAGGTAACAGTACACCTATCACTGTATCTATGCAAATCACTGCAATCATTGTACTGTCTGAGATTTTCTAAAACCAATGTTCTTAAGAATTAGATAAATTATGCCTTTTTCAGCATCACTTACAGTAATCAAAGTATTTTATTTGTATGCAATCTTGTCTCTGAATGCCCATTTGGGACTGTAAAATTTTAAATAATTTGTGAACCCTCGCTGAACAGTTGGCACCTGTTTTGTTATGAAATGTTACAACACTGGATTTGTTGAAATCATTTTTCAAACCTTGGGGAGAGAGTCTTTGGGTAAAGAGAGAAACATCTCTTGCATTAGAGGAAGTAACTGAGCAAAAGTCTTATTATCGCGAGATGAAATGGTTTTTGTTTTCTTGTTTGTCTCAACTGTGAACACCCACATTCGGAAAAACACACTGTGCAAATGTCTTTAACCCTACTTTCAATCATGAAATAAATCAGATGATCATTAATTTAATTGATGCAAATCTTGTAGATTTTATTCAAGCTAGTACCTTTGTACCTGACTTGTTACACAAGCGGAGAATGTTAGCGTTTATATTAGAGGCATCATATGTCAAATCTGTGACAATGTGTTGAAGTATTACCTGTATGCAGAGCAGTACCATGAACTTCTGACATCTGAAACCTGTGAGTATCTGTTGTTGTAGTTAGTCATAACACAAGTTATCTTTACGTGCACAGCGATGGTCTGATATTAGTCCAACCAAGACCAACAGTCAGATCAGGTTATGTTCTGGTAAACAGTTTGAGATGGAAATTATAAGGGCTAATGTTTTAGATTTTGAGTATAGGAATTATGTGAAGCTTGTGGAAAAAATTTCAAATTCAAACACTTGGACTTGAAACTCCGTCCCAGATTGTGGCACTCGACCAAACTCATCATCATCTGGATCCGTTCCTCTTCTACTATAAAAATTACAAAGCCAATCTGGCTAGTCTTTTCTGAGTTGTGTGCACAGACACACACACACACGGGACTGATCACAATACACTCTTCAACTCTGTGGTGAGGGTAAAATGTTAAGGAAAGATTGCAGGCTGAGGTACAACACATTTGCATGACAATGGTGCAAGTCTATATATTTTGTAAAACATAAACCTACCACTACTAATTCCATCATGCTGCAGTTATTGGAACTTAACTAAAGCTTCCAGGAGACAGCATCACTTTTAGTCATTTTCTCAGTGATGCAGATCATGGAGATAAAAAAAAAGAAAAGACAAATCCTATTTTGTATGGAGTTTGTCTTAAACTATTTTGATCCACATTAATGACTTTCATTATTACTTTCATTGTGAAACACATATTACTACTAATGTATCATTGTAATATGAGATATTGGTGGACTATTATGAGCAGTAATGATTCTGGTTCTTTTCAGTTTATTTAGTGATATTATCTTTCCTAATAATTTGAGGTTCTTACATTATTGTTACATGCAGCTGGTGGTGATGACGACGATGACGACGACGACGACGAAGACAATTATCACGAAGGCTCTGTTTGCTCATACTGTGAATTCTGTGAGGTATGTCTGATGATAACGATAAGGATGAGTTGTTGCGCTCTCGCTTGTCCTGTTCTCTCACCTGTTCTCTTGTTGTGTCCTTTCCCAGCACTGTGATGAGTGTGATAAATGCCCTTGTGAAGAAGGAGACAAGTCAGAACACTGTGATGACTGCAAGGTGAGCAGAACACGTTATCACACTCCCACATGCCATGTAATAACTTTTTAAAGTGTAGTTATAAATTTTTTGTGTAAATCACTTTAGTGGTAACATATTCAGTATGTCTTCAGCACTATTCACATCACTAATTCTAACACGCGGTGATTACAAAATAATAGTGATAAAACCAAAAATAAGTCACAATGTGGGTTTAAAGGAGGTGAACCTCTGAGGTTAATCTGGGTCTACGTTAAGCTTACGGTCGTACACAGGCACCCAGTCGAGAAGTACAGAGCAAAAACACAAAGAGAAGCAGGCTGAAACCTGAGGCACGCTAAAGGTCAGAGGTCACATGCTGAAATACAAAATAAGCTAAATACAGGCAAGAATCAGGATCTGCAAATAGGCTCAGGTCAAGACAAAACAATTTGCTGTGACTGCCAAAGGACTGTATATCTTAACAGTGTTTTTCTTTCTTTCTTTCTTTCTTTCTTTCTTTCTTTCTTTCTTTC
This sequence comes from Genypterus blacodes, assembly GCF_046128005.1. NCBI lineage: Eukaryota > Metazoa > Chordata > Actinopteri > Ophidiiformes > Ophidiidae > Genypterus > Genypterus blacodes. The sequence goes on from NW_027466841.1 coordinate 2,713,033, forward strand.
TTTCTTTCTTTCTTTCTTTTCTTTCTTTCTTTCTTTCTTTCTTTCTTTTTCAGAAATGCAATTTCTGCCATGTTTGTCCCATTTGCCAAAATCTTTGCCAGCCTGGTAAGTTGAAGCCGAACTGCCACAGAGAGACATAAACATTTTTAATAATTTTGAAAATGTTTCATTATAACTAAAATGATCATGTACAGTATATGTGTCTTCAGAATGAGTTACTTTCATTATATTGAGAAAGTGTATAATGAGACAGTTGCCACATACAGGCTGCCAGCAAACACATAATATTAATTCAGAGTAACGCTTTGGAACTTAATTAGCATGTGCGTGTAGAAACCCTGTAGTAACATTGTTTGTGATAATAGTGTTAACATGTTTGTTCATGATATGGCCTCTTCTTCTTCAGGTGGTTTTCTTGATGAATTGACTGGATCAATCTACAAGTAAGTTGTGTTTTCACTGAGCTAAAGCTGCTTCAAATTGACAACAGGTACTAACCTTTTCTTGTCTCCTTCCACAGGACTGTCGCTGATGTGTTTGATGATGAAGACTAAGCCCCACAATATGTTGCCACTATGTGGCTAAGCCTATATATTTCCCATACATGACTGACTCATGACATAAAGACATTTTTGTGTTTTTCTCACACAACATCACTTGTTTATTCAACATTGAGAGAACGGAAATGATTAAACTAATGCCTTTCCTTATATATTTGTGTACATTTGTTAACTGACAGGTGTGAGTGACACCAATGAAAATGATACATTCATATATTCCCAAGTCAAACCAAATAGAGATAAAATAAATAAAACCGAGGGGACATTGCTGCTGAGTGATTTCTTGATTTTAAAATGTTTACTCACATTCACCTTAAAACACTTCCAAAGAAAGAGGAGAGAAAATGCTGCCTGAAGAAACCAGGACATGGTTGCAAGTACTTCAATGCAGATGGCAGTGAATGAAGCAAACCACATAAAATGCATCCATAAAGGATTTCATTCAAAAATAAATGTATCACAAATCAATCAATTAATCTGTTCAACCAACACTTTGGCCAAGAAATCTGAACAGCTTTTGTGAGCATTGGTCATGTTTACTTTGGACATTCATGGTCCCCCAATTCCTCCTTACGTTCTTTTATACCATCAACAGTAGATACATACAACACATATACACCTCACAACAAAGAAACTAACAACTGACATTGGCAAACAAATACACTTTACAGCGATAATAATCATTATAATTAATCAATATATGATAATTGATTATATTTGATCTGTATTATTTATTATTATTATTATTAAACACTGTATAATGTTTATTAAAATTATAAACTAATGATCTTTAATAACTATTGTATATGGAGTCAAAAAAACTGCATTTTAATTTTCTTGACCATGTGTTATGTGGAAAAACATCATACAAGACCTCAGTAAGTTACCAATGAGGCTTTATCTTCACCTTTTCTGCATGTCGAACAATTGGTCAACCAACGAGTCAACAGCAACAAGGATTTATACTTTTATAGTACGATACAATCTCACTATAGTGTACTAACCTGTGCTCTGCACACGCAAATATCTGTGTCCATGGGAACATCCAGACACAAACTCATTATGCAAATCAAACTTGTAGGAGTACATCCAAAGTGGAAACACCTCAAGAATAAACTAGACAAATGATGTTCATCTAGGCATCACTTGACCTCAAGACAGGTGCGTACACTGTAAACTGCATTGTTTGTAATCCGCCACAGCAGTGCCTTGTTTTCAACTTTTTGTCATGTGAGACTTGGGCTCAGGTTGAATATGTACTTGACAACCCCACACAGCTTGTCTACACAGGCCTTGATAATTGTGGATTCTACTGGTGCCACCTGGACCTGCAGTCTTCTTTTCTCTTCTTCCTTCCTTCATCTTCAGCTCTCTTCACCTAGTCCGTTTTGATGGAGAGTTGGGGGCAGGGAGAGGAGCCAGACATTTCTATAGTCTATATTAGAAATGATGGATATGTCTGAGTGACATAAGGTGAGGGTGGGGGCTGAGCAAGAAGCAGAGCTGTTATTAAGTCGAATCTGTCGAAGAAAATAGTCAATTATAATTTGCCCACCAGTCATCAGTCCTTACTTACTTTTCTCTGTCTATTCGAGTATGTCCTCCTTCGATCTAATGTAGCCACTTTTGTCCTCCCTGGCCTCCCTCTTTCCCCTCTGCATTTCTTATTTGTCTCCTGACATGTCTTGAGTAATGTAGAACAAATAAAAAAGTTAATGTTTTGTTTTGTATGTAAGTGCGCGATAGAAAAGGAGAGCCTAACCTGCAGCCCCACTCCACTCCACTAGGAGACAGTGGAAGCGTTTAGTGAGTCGCCACGGGAACAAGAAGAAGAAGGGGAAGCAGAAGAAGAAACATTTGCGGCTCCACAAAGGGCTCACAGAATCCAAGCTCCGCTCAACTCCAAGTTCTGCTCGCGGCATGAATGGGGTTTGATAGTTTCTGCAGTTCAGGCAGCTCCGATCCCTTTTGGGTGAGTTTGTTCCTTCGTGTGTTTCCTGATAACTTCAAATGTTACGCGTTGTTGTTGTTAGGTCGTGCTTAGGTAACCGGCTGGTTGTTTACTATGGCAGACTTTGTCAACATCCCTCTTGTACCATTTGTAAACTAGCATAATGCGCAAAACAATACCGATAACTGATAGTAACTATGGTTGTTAGGAGTAATAAGCCGTGTAAAGTTCTGCGGCAGAGGATACTCCTCGTCACACCACTGCGGAACTCCCTTTCACCTTTAACTGGAGGAATGTATTACAGAGCGAGATTAAAGGGTTAAGTAAATTAAAGCTGCCTCACTTCAACTAAAGCTACCCGATTTGGAGCCGGAAACCTGATTTGGATAACGCACGCGCAGAATGGCGTCTATATCCTTTCTAATTTTCCTATTAACCTTTTTTGTATTGAAGACTGATTGAGTTGCAAATATCAGGGATATAAATTACATTAAATTCCTACATCGGACATCGGACATGAAAAATTATATTGTAAACAGTAAGCATAGAAATAAAATAAAGTAAGTAAATTCAATTAATATAAAAATACATATAATGTATAAAATCTTCAGTAGTTACATTAAGGGTCCTCAAATATAAAATTGCAGGGATAGATTACATTTAATTGCAAATCATATTACGACAGACTGAATATAACTTTATAAAAAAAAGTAGACACAGAGATATAGTGAGTGCTTTAAGACATTCACTATTTGTTGCTAATGAAATCATTGAAGTATTGCTTTTTGACATTCACTATCCTTTCTCCATTCTATCAGGATTGGAATCGCACATGGTACTCTCCTAACCCAGACTTTACCCAGTGCTTCCAGAACACGGTGTTGGTATGGATGCCTTGCCTCTACCTCTGGCTGTGTGCCCCCATCTACCTCATCTACCTCTGCCACCACGGCCATGGCTACATCTGCATGAATCACCTCAACAAAGCCAAGACTGTGAGTTTTGTCACAAAGCCAAGACTGTGACTTTCATTACGACCATTAAGTGCACATCGGTCCATATGGTGCTGAGATATGGAAAGTGATCCAGAGTTTAGAATTTTTGACAGAATGTTGTAGTTGTCTACGTCAATTTCTGAATATAAAGGAAAGAACTGATTCATCCCCTGGTGGACCACACATTTGTGCAGTTTGAGCCTGATTTTTTAGCAAATAAAGTTTATTATTGTAATTGTTTCCTATCTTCAGTTGGATCAGTAAGTACTGTTGTCTCACAGCAAGAAGGTTGAAGCTCCTTCAATTCCCCTGTCCCGATCCACACCAAACAAAAACGAGAAATCCACAGGACTGCTTGTTATCTTAACGGTTTCCTTCAACAAAGAAAAAAATGATACAGCAGTTTTATAAATTTACCAATTTTTTGACTAAATTCGCGGCAGATGGATGGAGAGAAGAGTCAAAAAACTGTCTGTCTCCCCTCCCTAACTACTACGGATGCCCCTCCTCCCTTTAATCAATTAAAATGTGCACAGTTACCTGGCAGCAACAGGTTGCATTTTAAAGCAGGTGTAAATTAGGCCTTACAGACAACAGCTCATACACTGTCATACATTTTGGAATGTAATTTGTACTTTTGAAATGAGGAACCCTATATGCCAACATATACACTGCAACTTGACTCTTATAGTGCACTGTTGCTGCTACAACCGACTTTTCACCGCCATTTGCTATACTTCCTTCCAATAAGGGGGGGGGAAGCAAAATAGGCAGCTATTCTAATAGTAAAACACAATTTATAACTGTTTTAAATTGATGTGTTAGTTGCTGTATTATGACTGTGTTTGTATTTTGTCCCTGCAGGCTGTTGGCTTTCTCCTGTGGATAATCTGCTGGGCAGATGTTTTCTATTCTTTCAGGGAAAGAACCCAGGGTAGCATCGCAGCCGTCTACTTGGTCAGCCCAACCATGCTTGGGCTCACTATGGTGAGTTTTTTTAATTTTTTTTAATTTTTTTCAATTATAAATCACATGCCTAGTCAAGTCACATTGTCACATGTCTGAGCAAAACTGGACAGACTGAACCACAGTTTTATTTGGCCTATGTTTTCTGTGTGTTTATTACAGTTGCTGGCCACTTTCTTAATCCAGTATGAACGGCTCAAAGGGGTTCAGTCCTCTGGGGTGATGCTGATATTCTGGCTACTGGCCCTGTTGTGCGCCACAGTCACTTTCAGGTCCAAGATTCTCCAGGCCCTGGCCCAGGTCAGTCTGAAAGGGGGGGGGGGGTTTGCAATCTGTATTCAGATTGCAAAGCTTATTACAGGCTTAGTTTGTTAGATAACATTTGTCAGAGCTTGTGTTGAATTTGTGATATGATGTGGTTTAGATTTGTAAATGTTTTAATCAGAGTAATGCAATGTTCAGTAAGTCGTAGGTATCAAAGTTTGCTGTGTCTTTTCAGCCATCAGCAGTGTGTGTGTGGCGGTACGCCACCTTCTATGTGTATTACGCCTTGCTGCTGGTTGCCCTCTTCCTGTCCTGCCTCTCAGACCAGCCCGCACTCTTCTCCCAGGCTGTGAAAGACCAAGTGAGTGTCCGTCACATTGAGATAAGATAAGAAGATTTACATGTTACAGCTACCACCGCAAGTAAGATGCTTTTAAGTACACCCATTTAAACAAAACATGCCTTTAAGACATAAAACAAACAATAGTGTGTGTCTGATTACAAATAGCTGGTTATAAGTAAGTACATTTTCAGGCATAAAGGCATATGGCAGCAGAACTGAGAGGATGAGGTAAGAGAGTCTCTGGACCGATGAGACAGAATCAAACTGAGAGCTCCAAGCACTTTTTCTGGCAAACACCACATACTGCTCATTACTTTGATTATATCATCCCTACAGTGAAGTATCGCAGTCATAGCATCATTAAAATAAAATGCACCAGTCTGCAAAAAGTGAGGGTTGTGAACACTTCCGTTGTATGGCAATGTTTGGAATTTGAGCCATAAGTGCCCCTGTGCTGAACCCAAATTCCCCCTGCTATGTGGTCATGAAAGTATCGGTGTCTGAGTGCCCCTCCAGCTTAAGTTTTGTATGTAGCTGTCAGATTGTAAGAATGTCTACGTTTATGTATTCAGAATCTCTGTCCCGAGTTTGGAGCCTCCTTCCTCTCCAAAATAACCTTCTGGTGGATCAGTAGGTAAGCATGTGCTTAATGCAGAAGAGGGTTAGTAAATGTTTGTCTAGTTGAACAATAAAACTAAAATGTGCAAAAAATAATGTAATTACATAAATTTATTCTCGATGTATTATCTAATAGATTAAGGTAAGGTCTTGCACACCACTTACCCTCCATACTTTCTGTAATGGTAAATGATGTCATCCAGCAACCTTAGACAGATGATATCAGATATATCTTATTCCCTATGTATAAAAACAATCTCCAAAATGTTTCAGAAAGGCCTCATTGTTATGTTTTTATATGCTTGCTTCAATTTAAATGCTAAAATTGAGATATAAATTAAATCATTTGCTAAATGTAAAAATGAATACAAACAGGCTTTACCAAATTAAATTCTCTTTCGACTCCCCCCATGACTCAAACTCTGTCAGGCTATTGGTGACTGGCTACAAGCGCCCCCTGGAAGAAAAAGACCTGTGGTCTTTGAACCCTGATGACTGTTCCCAGAGGATTGTTCCACAGCTTGTGCGGCGTTGGGACAAAGAGTGTCAAAAGGTTAAAAGGTGGGCCAAGCACAGCAGGTTTTTTTAGATCATGTGCGTTCAGTGTATGATGAACGAATGCATAATAATACATTTATTTTTCGCAAAGTTGTTTTGGCAAGTTGTTTAGGTTACACTTTTTATATGACTTTTTTAAGGACTTGCCAAAGCCTACCTCAAGAAACATTGCGGTAATTAAGGTCTTTTTCAGCAAAACTTGCAATTTCAAATGTGTACTGAATTTCTTTTCCTTTTTTTTTTTTTACCTTCTTTTTTAACGTTCTGGGATTGTCTCCCTCTCCTGCTCATAAATTATATTGTTATTCAGATTTTGTTTTGCTGTGTGTACTCCTCATAATTCTTATATATTGTAAATAATGACTGGTAGTCATAGTGAAGGTTGAGAGAAGCACCACAATTTATTCCTTATTGTTCTCAAGACAAATTCATGTTTAATGTTTTTCCACTTGAGGTGATGTTGATGTTTTCTATGTTTAATGTATTTCTAGTTGAGGTGATGTTGATGTTTTCTATTAATGTTCTTAATCCTTTTCTTAGAACAGAGCAAAAGACTTTGTTCTCCCCTCAGGGGGCAGCACGGACAGACAGCAAAGAGGCCATGGAGGAGTCTGAGATATTTATTATAAAAAACCCCAAGAAGACAAAAGAGCCCTCCTTGTTTTGGGCTCTCTGTTTGACCTTTGGCCCCTACTTCTTGATCTCCTGCGTCTACAAGATCATCCAAGACATCCTCATGTTTGTGGGGCCTGAGATCCTCAGGTGAGAATCTTGTTGGCAGATGGAGTTTTGTCTTTTATTGTGCAGGGAGGTGGGAGCAGTGCAGGAACTTTCAAATGGCAATCACATAAGTCTTATTTACATCAAGGATTACGTCTGTCCTCGACATCCAGATGTGTTATCCAAACAATGAGGTCATATGTTAATGCAGGTTTAAATGCTTTGAAAGCTAGACGATCTGGTAGACCACAAGGTGATCATGCTCGCATGCTCCCATTGATTTGATCCCTGTCACAAATATCAAGGTGTAAATGGCATGTTGATATAAAATCTGTCCACAAGTTGTAAACATCAACAATTACAGCTTAAGCATAAAACATAGTTGTTTTAAAGAAATAATTAGTGTTTCAATGATCATGGCATCATGGCCAGTCGTCTCATGGCTTTAAACCATGAGAGGACCAGCCTACTGTGTGACTGTGAGTTAGTGAAGCTGGGCTAGAGCGGTCATCTTGGAATTGGAAGGTTCAACTCCTGTACGTGGATGAAGTTTGTTGAGCAGGACACTGAACCCCTAACTGCTCCTGATGTGCAAGTTGGCTCCTTGTATGTTTTGCCTCTGCCATCCGTGTATGAATTGCAATTGTTATTGTTATCATTCCATGTGCTGACGTCTCGCCTTAATCCTTTTCAGACTATTGATCCAGTTTGTCAACAACTCCAATGCCCCCTCCTGGCAGGGCTATTTCTACACAGCTCTGCTGTTCATTTGTACTGCTGTGCAGTCACTCATACTCCAAAAGTACTTTCACGTCTGCTTTGTCTCAGGAATGAGACTGCGCACTGCCGTCATTGGAGCTGTGTACAGGAAGGTACAGAGATCTTAACATCTTCTAATCTCCCAAGTTACCTAACGATCTTTCCCATAATCTTGTTTTTCTGTGTACACACTAAACAACCCAGCAAAGACGAGGGGATAACAACATCTGGAACTGATATTTACAAAGTCTCACAAGAAGCTAAAATTTTGCCGATGTGGACACTAACAAGCTTCTTGTTGTCAGCTGTAGGTGGTGTGTGTGTGGCTTCAACTTCGGGCTTTTGCCCCAAATCACACTTTGAGGCATATTTATGAGACCAACTGTAAATTTGCTGCCAGGAAGATTGAATTTTGCTTCGCCACAGTTTATCAATTTAGTGATTAAATCAGGGATCTGAGATCTCAGTTGATTGTTTAGTTTATTTAAATGGAGCAAATGAAAACTCAGCTTTCTTTAATGAAAGCAAATATCATTTCAACTTTTCTGTGATTACTGTTGAACAGTAGTGTACAGACGCACCATACCGCACCATACCGCACCCCCCTGTCTGAGAATCTACATTTGGACTGCAGTAACCTTTATGTACCTGTGTTGGATCTTTTCAGGCATTGGTTATCAGCAATGCGGCACGACGCACCTCTACTGTGGGAGAGATTGTCAACCTGATGTCAGTGGATGCTCAGCGTTTCATGGATCTTATCACTTATATCAACATGATCTGGTCTGCCCCTCTACAGGTGGTTCTAGCCTTCTACTTCCTCTGGCAGGTACAAAAACACGAATAACAATTTACCTTTTCAGTGAACTGTGGCCAAGGGCACCACCCATGGCTTTGCTCATAGAAGTATTAGTTCGATCTCCCAGTAAACAAATAAGTGTTTACTGGGAGACCCTAGATAGAACTTCTTGATACTGATGTCATAATGCTCAATCAAATGTTGGAATGGGTTAAAATTATTATTATAAACAATATGTTCCAGATGTTGACTGCCTTTCTCATTCATTGATTAGGGTAATGGGATGTATTGTTTTTGTTGTGTAGAACCTGGGGCCATCAGTGTTGGCTGGAGTTGCTGTGATGGTTCTGATGGTTCCTGTCAACGCCGTCATCGCCATGAAGACCAAAACCTACCAGGTGAGACTCCAAAACAGACAAACACTGTCAATGTTTTCCTTAAGGATATAGAAATAGTCATACTGTGTCCTATAATTTTAAATGTTGCATTCCCTTTACGTATTTTTTTTCTTTGAATTAAACTTTGCATTGATTACCCTTTTAGCTTTATTGCGTATGTTTTGTGCATGTGTGTTGAACAGGTAGCCCAGATGACCAGTAAGGATAACCGCATAAAGCTGATGAATGAGATGATGAATGGCATCAAGATGCTGAAGCTGTATGCCTGGGAGCTGGCATTCAAACAAAAGGTGTCTGCTATTCGTGAGAAGGAGTTGCAGGTGCTAAAGAAGGCCGCCTATCTGGGTGCTGTATCGTCCTTCACATGGGTCTGTGCACCCTTTCTGGTGAGTCAGCACATAGCAGAGACCACATCCATGCAATATAGTAGATACAAATGTGCACACTCTCACTCTGACTCACTGGTATTTGCTTGACTTGACTAACTAGTCTAGCCTGTGCAGGCAGTATAGCCAGAGTGCAGGCCGGAGTGTACTGTAAGTTGGTTGGAACACTTGTCTAATCTAGCAGCACTGCTTAGAGGAGGAAAGCTAACTGCATCAACTCCGTGAGGACTCGTGAGGCTATAATAGTGGTATTTTCCAGACTAACCAATCTGACAAGCCCACAAGAATTATACAGCGGTATTGAGTGCAGTTTGAAACAGTCAACATCTGAAAGGGATTAGGGAGAGTCCACCAGATGAGGACAGTTCATGTTACCTGAAGATACTTTACCTGTGTAGCTCAGTAACTGACAAAGCAGCCACCTCTATGCCAATGAAATAGACTGAGAATGACATTGGTAACTGCAGCTCAATGAAGTCTGAGCATTGCTTTGTGTCGTGCTATGAAGATTTTGTAAGACGTGTTCAGTTGGTGTCGTATTATATATTATATACATATTATATCCTCGGATACGTTGCTCAGGTCACAAATGTGAGTTGTTGTGACTTTATGCCGATTCCTGTATATGTAACCCTAGATAAAAAAAAATAAAGAAATCCCAACAGTTTGATTGTCATATGCAGCAAATTAAGTAAAAGTAAAAAATAAGTAATGCCTAATGGCTAGCTTTAAGATGCTGTACTAGTTCTGTTTTTCTATTTGGCATCAAATTCATCGAACCATTGTAAGCTCAAATTTGTTTGTCTTTGACCCCTCCTACCTTCTCTAGGTTGCTCTATCCACTTTCTCTGTGTATGTGCTGAGTGATGAGCACAACGTCTTAGATGCCCAGAAGGCCTTTGTGTCACTGGCACTCTTTAATATCCTGCGTTTTCCCCTCAACATGCTGCCCATGGTCATCAGCAGTATTGTACAGGTTGGTATACCTACACTGTCACTTGAAATGATTCCACAAAGTAGCCTGACCATATCATTACATCAGCTATACAGAACATTTTCTTTAGAAATTGCTGCACAGTTGTCTGTTTTAGGTTTTCGATCTTAACACTAAAAAGAGATTTTTCTGTACCTCTTCAGGCCAGTGTGTCTTTGAAGCGTCTGAGAGTGTTCCTGTCCCATGAGGAGCTGCAGGAGCAGAGCGTGGAACGCAAAATTCTAGCAGGCTGTGAGCATCTTTCTTTTGCTTTTGTCATTTTTCTTCCATTGCCTTCCACTTCTTTGTCTCTCAGAAATGTGCAGTTCTTTCCCTCAAATCTTGTCAAATCTTTAACTGCACTCGCATTGTGTATGAGAGTGAAGTTGGCTCAGCCATATTCTTTAGTAATAAAACAAGTGCCATTTGTAAGTGCTGCTTTTGTGCTGCTAGCACATTAACAGTTTTCCACTGACGATGTTATCAGCTCACTTCGTAAACCTGTCATGTGTGGTGTTGTTTCATGTAGGAATGTGGGTGCAGCAAGTTTTAATTTGATTAATTTAGTTAAGAATTATCAACCACAAATGTGTTTTTGTAATGAGCACAAGAGCATTTAAATGATAAAAGAGCTCAAGCTGAATGTTGTTGTGTAGAATACCAGACGATTTGTAGCACAAACGCAGCACCAACAATTGGCAGGATCTTTTCTTTTATATATTTTTTTTTGTTATCTGAAGAATGTGGCTCAGCCAACTTCACTCATCCTGTGTGTGTTTGTGTGTGTTCAAGCTTTGATACAAATATATTCACATATACTCCTTTCTGTTCTTTCCTCCATCCTCTCAGCTCAGCACAGTATCTCCATTGTGGATGGAGTTTTCAGCTGGTCCAAAACTGAACCACCAACACTCAAAAGGTGTGTGTTACGTCATTCTCTTAATCGTTGCAAGCATTGACTAAAAATAATAACCATATTTTACCCCAACCAGTAAGTTGGCAGCATTCATGTTAGTTCAAAACACAAGACAATAGTTAGTCAGTCAAATTACTGCTATAGTTTTCGATGCTGTCTACCAAAGGCATCCTACAAACAAATATAAAGTTTGCTTAGTGCACTGATCTATGGTCACTTTCTCACCTGCACCGGATACAGAAACATTTAAACCCTGACTCAGCCCAATTTCAGGGAGGCAGCCAAAACACTATGTAATATGGCTGTGCTTGGCTTGTGGCTGACGCACATCTGGCTTTTGACTGCTTAACAAAGCATGTGCACAAAGATTTAAAGTGTCTTCTTCCAGGATGACGATATTGCAACATTTTTGTAGGTCACCTTCCTCAGACTGAAGCAGGAGAAGCTGATAAGTAATGATAACTTTTAGCCTTTTCTGTCAGCAGACTGAATGTGTGCATCCCAGATGGCTCCTTAGTGGCTGTGGTTGGACATGTGGGCTCAGGAAAGTCTTCCTTGCTCTCTGCCTTGTTGGGAGAAATGGAAAAACTAGAGGGAACTGTGGCCGTCAAGGTTGTTGCTGACTCACACTCACACACAATACACACAGGCACACAATATAAAACAATGTAACAACTTGTCGCATAACTTAATAGAAATAATGAATTTCACAATGGCGGTCTGGCATCTTGTGATGATAACAAATGAAAATCCTTCCTGCAGGGTTTGGTGGCGTATGTTCCACAGCAGGCCTGGATCCAGAATGCCACCCTGAAAGACAACATTATGTTTGGCCAGGAAAGACAGGAGGCCTGGTATCAGCAGGTGCTGGAGGCGAGTGCCCTGCTGCCTGACTTGGACATTCTGCCTGCCGGAGATGACACCGAGATTGGAGAGAAGGTACCAACACACTAAACCACTGTCTGTCTGCATTGTTGCTACACTCTACAGCGAGTAAATGTCTTTCTTTCTGCTTTCATGTCCACTGGACTTGGTTGCTCTTCCTCAGTTACACTTTTTATTACTTCCACATTCTTCTTCAGAAGTAGTACAACCAATGAGTGTTAAGATAGTTGAACAGTGGAGGCCAGCCCACAAAAGCATGGGTGTGTTTTTCTTCTGTCTAAAAATAGCTTTATCTTGTTTATGTTTCTTTGTCTCACCCTCCCGTGTATAGGGAGTTAACCTGTCTGGAGGGCAGAAGCAGAGGGTGAGCCTCGCCCGGGCCGTGTACTGTGACCGTGCTGTGTACCTCCTGGATGACCCCCTGTCTGCAGTTGATGCCCATGTAGGAAAGCACATCTTTGAGAAAGTCATTGGCCCACAGGGATTGCTGAAGGACAAGGTGTGACCAACTGTTTACACTGAATATGAACACATTCAGCACTGACTTTTCATTTGCAGCTTATTGCTTATTGCTTTTTTTACAGCTGGAAAAACTCTTAAGACCCAGGAAGTGATGGGTGTATGTTGTTGTTACCTTTCATGTGACCTTTCAAGTTGAAGTCCTCACCTACAGTTTACAGTGCCATAGTGTAGTCGTATAGGTTCCTTTACTTATGACATCATCCAAAAGTTAAAGTTTTGGTATTCAATTGGTTAACAAGTGTAGAAACCATGTTTACTATAGTGGTACATAACCTTTAGAGCGAACTGTAGATAATGGTAGACATACAGTATCCTGTTTTACACATGTTAGATGGTTGCATGGCGTTTCTTGCAAAATGTGTCAGTGTGTGTTATTGACTTTTACAGACACGCATCCTAGTGACCCATGGATTGAGCTACCTGCCCCAGGTTGATCTGATCCTGGTGATGGTTGATGGAGAGATCACAGAGATGGGATCCTACCTGGAGCTGCTTGCCAAAGAGGGAGCCTTTGCTGAGTTTCTGCATACCTACGCTGTTGACCACACTGACACTAATGGTACTAAGATACACACAGCGCCTCATTAGCTGGATGAGGAAACAAAATTTTGGATTATCCAGCCTTCTGCCAACAATGAAGGATTTTATCATAAAAAAATCCAGACATCCTCTGAAGCCAAACTGCTTCCAGCTAAGCTTTTCATAGGTGAAAGTCTGAGGGGCCAAAGCAAGGCCTCATTTAAAACACTGCTGAAAGTTGCACTTGTCAAATTCCTTGCAAAACGGGAATTTGCAAACACACTGCACATTTTGCAGAAAGGAGGATTTGGAGACACAGTTTGAAAAGCGGAGAAACTCATTAAAGTTCCATTCCATCTTCAACTGACACAGACTAGACTACCATGACAAGGAATTAAGTCAACTCATGTCACAGACGCATCTCCTGTATTACATTAACAAGAAATTGCAATGTATTGCACGTGTTTATTCAAAATGGGGAAATTGTTATGTTGATATTGCTATTTTTTGAGAGCTATCCAAATTAAGCATTGCTTTGGAAAGATGTCAGTTAAATTAATCATGTTATTTGCTGCAAACAATAAGGGATATAAGTGGTATCTTTTCTTTGTTTTCTTCCTCAGATTCAGAGAGTGTGGCAAAGAAAGAAGTGGGAGGACTGGAGAATGGCAGTGCAGCAACTCCTCTTGAGTGAGTCAAACTGAAACTAGAGTTTCTCTTTTTGTACTGCTTCAGTAGCCACAGTCAATAGTATAACCATCTGCCCCTTGTTAATGACTTCAGTATATCTTTGTATGTCACTAACCCTAGTTTAAAATGCATTCAAAAAGCCTCATCAATGTCCATGGTGTCCTGAAGATCCTGTACCTTTGTGTTAATAAGTCTTGTTTTCTTATGGCACAACTTATTTTTCTCATTTTAACTCATGGCGCGCTAGTTTTATTAAGACAGGATGTCACCCGTCATCTTCCATAGAATACACTTATCAAAGCACAATTTAGATGCTTCTCCTTTTTAAATATTCAACTTGAAATAAAGGAAGTATATCATCTTTTTTGTAGATTTCATTATGTTTATTGTAATAATTATTATACATACTTCCTCAGCAAACAGTCCAGCAGGGGCAAGGAGGGAGAGGAGCTGGACAACAAGGCCAAGACCACTGTGGGCAAGCTTACTGAGGCTGACAAGGCCAACACAGGACGGGTAGGTAGAGGCTTCACATGCTTAAACACAAGAGCCTGCCATCAAATGATGGATGGCATCTTGCCCCACCTTCTAGAGTGGTATAAACAGTTACTTTCTGACTTGGTATCCGACCACGTCGGACAAGCAAGAATCTTGATGATGTTAATCCTGAGAGCCTGCTTGGTGTTCTCTTTGCCTCCAGGTGAAGCTGTCGGTGTTTTGGGAATACTACAAAGCTATTGGGGTTGCCTTGTCCTGCATCAGTCTGCTGCTTTTCCTCACACATCACCTGGTTTCCCTCTTTTCCAACTACTGGCTCAGCTTGTGGACGGATGACCCTGTTGTGAATGGGACACAGCCCAACAGGTTGATGAGGCTTGGCGTGTACGGCACTCTTGGCCTGTCTCAGGGTGAGGAAACAGTGGGGGCGGGGATCAGAAAGAAGGGGGACATAACTTTGGTCAGCTTGAAGTGAAACACAGCAAGTTGGTGCCATGTTGCTTTGCCATTTCATGTGGCATATATCAACTTAATATAAGTCTCGATGAAATCTTATCAACAGTGGTTTAAATCTTCGATGGTAACGATGAAGACTTCATGTGTCTAAACACCTCAACGATCTCTTCCAGGTGTGGCAGTGTTTGGCTACTCCTTCTCCGTATCCATAGGGGGCATCCTTGCCTCACGCTACCTCCATCAGTCCATGCTGTATGACGTCTTACGCTCACCAATGTCCTTCTTCGAGCGAACGCCCAGTGGGAACCTGGTCAATCGCTTTGCCAAGGAGATAGACACCATAGACACAGTGATACCAAGCATCATTAAAATGTTCATGGGCTCACTCTTCAATGTCACAGGAGCTTGTGTCATCATCCTGGTTGCTACACCACTGGTGGCCATCATCATCCCCTTTCTTGGCCTCATCTACTTTTTTGTGCAGGTCAGTTGGGGGTTTCAGAGGAAAACTTTCTGTTTTAATTGTTTGACCACTGTTTACTCCTGCTGTTACAAAGGATGTTTCCAAGGAGACATGTTATGGACAAATCAAACCCAGAAGAATATGGATGCAGTGAAGAGTGATAGTTGTGTCTTAATAAATTCTCCTTATCCTAACTCGCCCTAGAGATTTTATGTGGCATCATCTCGTCAGCTGAAGCGCCTGGAGTCAGTCAGTCGTTCACCCATCTATACCCACTTCAACGAAACGCTGCTAGGCACCTCCGTCATCCGAGCCTTCGGTGAACAAGACCGCTTCATCCATGACAGTGACCGACGGGTGGACCATAACCAGAAGGCCTATTACCCCAGCATTGTAGCTAACAGGTCAGAGCTCTTGCCCAAATTATTTTCCCAACAATTCAAACAATCTCTTGTGTTTCCTCTTAAATTTTTTTCATGTTCTTGGATATGTGTGCTTGTGTGTCTCTTTGTATTTGCACAGGTGGCTGGCAGTGCGTTTGGAGTTTGTTGGAAGCTTCATCGTGACATTTGCTGCTTTGTTTGCCGTCATAGCCAGAGAGAACCTCAGTCCTGGCACCATGGGACTCTCAATCTCCTACGCCCTCCAGGTAAACTACACACATCATTTTATAACCTGCACCTAGGAGCTTCTGTCCCATTTGCCATTTTGACTCCTTTAGACTTTTACACTCCTTCAAACGTTTTGGTTGATATGGTGATGCCCTGCTGTCATTTAAAAGCAATTTCATCTTTTTTTGCTCATATAAACTGAACATTGAGGCACCGAAGCAAACTTAAGCTCTAAACACACTTT
Organism: Genypterus blacodes; assembly: GCF_046128005.1. Lineage (NCBI taxonomy): Eukaryota > Metazoa > Chordata > Actinopteri > Ophidiiformes > Ophidiidae > Genypterus > Genypterus blacodes. Next base: position 2,729,127 of record NW_027466841.1, read on the forward strand.
GTATTTTAAAAATGATTTTAATTACTACCCCCACATATCTCTCTGTGCCAACATCAGCCTGATATTCTATTCAAGTTCCTCTATTCTATATTCTGGCATCCCTGTTAATAGACAAGTACACCTGATACACAGTATTGCATAGAAACCGCTGCATACAGCAACAAGTCAAATAATTCTTATTAATAATCGTAGTTTAGGTAAAGAGTGGACAATGGCTTGATGTATGCAGATGCAATGACTTGCTCTTGTTGTTGCACAGCTGACTGCCTCTTTGACCTGGCTGGTGAGGATGTCCTCTGATGTGGAGACCAACATCGTGGCTGTAGAAAAAGTGAAAGAGTACAGCGACACAGAGAAAGAGGTACGGGATTGAGGACTTGTTGGCTTTATCCTTCACACAGACGTTAATCCTCTGCTTCTTTAGCCGATCTACCTGTGGATCTTTTTTTTCTCCTAGGCAGAGTGGAGACACGAGCCATCCAACGTTCCCCAGGGGTGGCCCACAGATGGCTGCATAGACTTTAGAGACTTTGGCCTTCGCTACCGCCAGGATCTCGATCTCGCCATCCACCACATCAGCATCTGCATTAAAGGAGGAGAGAAGGTCTGCATGCTGCTATTACAAGAGACATGAGCAATGAGATTTTGTTAAATTTGAAAGCTATTTATTCACAAAATTTAATCCCAAATGTTTGCTTTTGCAGTGTATCTGTCCTGTTTGGTATGTGTCCATGACCTGTATTCTGGAAAATTAGGTGGGTATTGTGGGGCGAACAGGAGCAGGGAAGTCATCCCTAACACTTGGGCTTTTCCGGATCATTGAGGCAGCTGAGGGCCACATCTTCATTGATGGGCTGGACATCTCTCAGCTGGGCCTCCATGAGCTACGCTCCAGAATCACAATTATACCACAGGTAACTTGAGATTAAATGCAGAAAACACAATGTTGACAACCAATTATTCAGTCATCTGCTCGGAATGACAGTTTGTTTCACTGAAAAAATCCTACTGTGAGTGATTGTCCTGCCTGAGTGATGGGTGTCATGTCCTTTCATCTCCTCAGGACCCGGTTCTGTTTTCAGGCTCTCTGAGGATGAACTTGGATCCCTTTGACAGCTACTCTGATGAGGAAGTGTGGAGGGCTCTAGAACTGTCCCACCTGAAAAACTTTGTGTCCAGCCTGCCAGACAGACTCAGCCAAGAGTGTAGTGAAGGAGGGGAGAACCTCAGGTATGACCAGCATGAAGCATGGTCACAGAGGTTGTGATTGGCTGGTAAAATGAGATGCATGTCATAACTTTTATAGTGTTGACACCAGAGATGCAACCATCTATTTAAAAAAAACCTTAATAATAATTGACTAACCCTTAACACTACCAGTCCAGCTTGAATCAGAGTCTAGAAAAACTCACTCACTTTGCTGCTGTGGTTCTTGTGTATCTTGTCTGTGTTAGTGTGGGTCAGCGGCAGCTGCTGTGCCTGGCCCGAGCTCTGCTCAGAAAGACAAAGATCCTCGTCCTAGATGAAGCCACAGCAGCTGTAGACCTGGAGACAGACAATCTTATCCAGTCCACCATCCGAATTCAATTTGAAGACTGCACTGTCCTCACCATCGCCCATCGCCTCAACACCATCATGGACTATGACAGGTACAATTTGCACCACACACACAATCTAATGACTCCACTAACTTTAGATTTATGCAGCACTTTAACTTTTACCAAAAGTTTTAGTATTTAAATTTCTGCAACATTATGATGAGTGGTGTCTTGCTGTAGGGTCCTGGTGTTGGACAAAGGGCAGATGGTAGAGTTTGACTCACCATCCAGTCTCCTCGCTCAGAGAGGAGCCTTTTACAAGATGGCCAAGGACTCTGGGCTGGTCTGAAACTTGTTGGAGGACTGATGAGAAAGATGTTGGATTGACCAGCTCCATCCCAACGTTCAGGTTGTTATTTGATAAAGCATGCAGAACATAAATGATACATACATTCAGCCAATATCAGACTTGCTCTCTAAATTTAGCAAGTTTTCCCGGAAAAGGTTCAGGCTGTGGCATCACCCTTGGATGCGGTCAAGCTTGTGCCGGGGGCAAAAAGCTGTTGTCACAAACCAAGGACACACTCCGGACAGAGGAGTACACTCTCTGCTACAAACTACAAACTGCTACAAACTCCCCAAATGTCTGGGTTTGTTGCTCAGTGTTATATTTTCTTGTCTCTGCTGTTCAGTTGGGTGGTTGTTGTCTTAGTTGAACGTTGAACACAACGTTTGCGAAAATGTATCTTGGTTTCTCTACGTTCTGAAGATTTATATAAACAAACTGTGAGAATGCGTTCTTCACTCCATTTCCAAACCAGAGGACAGAAGCACAAACATCCACGGTGTTAGCGCACAGAGCTGCTGACATAATGTTATCATAAACGTTTTCTCTCCTAAATCTAAGAATTCTAATGTCTTGTGAACGTGACATTAGCTGTGTGCTGAGTGAAGCGGTTCCTGCAAACACAATCACAATTAAATCAATTAACAGTGTTGCCAATGGATGAAAACAAATAAGAATGGCCCTTGTGAAATGGTATTCAGCAGTTCTGTGTACTGTGTCATCTGCGCTCTTAGGGGTAGATTTACTAAGCACGATGCAAATTACCAGACAAGGTGCAAATTTCTTCTTTCCCTTCGTGAATGTGTTCAGGTCAAGCATTCAGTTTCATTAGAATCTCCCTCCATCGCTTTATTTTACATCAGTATACTTCACAATACCATCATTTTTATGTGAACATGTGTTTTATCATTCAGTAGGTTAATATAGTTCTCATTCTTTGTTTACATTTTTATTTTATTCCATGGGATCTGCCACCATGTTGACTGATGCCAAAGAAACTGTTTTTTCAAAGAGGTGAGAGGTATTATTCCGGATCCTACTCCTACTTATTCGGCATTCAATCGCTACGATTGGCCAGGTGCCCATGCTCGCGTGAGGCAATGCATGAGTGTTGGTTTTGACAGCTGCAAGACTACTTTAACTGCCATCATTCCATCAGCAATATGCTTCCTAACATAAAGGCGAGTTCAGCTTTAAGCTGGCCAACCCTAGTGTGTGAATGCTACGTGGTCAAGAACAGTATAGGGATCCGGATTAACGCAGATGAGTTCAAAAATCTATTCATATCAAACTGAAAAACATGGAAAATGCTAATATTGCGAGACAAATAAGCAGCAGATCGGTATTCAATTCAGAAACACTCTCCTTCTAAGAGACAGATGTTATGCCTACAGTCTAGGGCCGCAAAGAAGTTAACACCTGCTTTTCAAATACTGTAAATAGTTGACACAATTACTTTTGCCGCAACTTTGACCAGCCATGATACATCAGCCATAGTGAGCCATATGCAAACGTTTCCATTCTCTTCCCTTTTTCTCGTTTTAGCAGCGCAATCTCACTGATGCATCACGTTAGTAAATATGGAGAAATGGCATTTTTTCTCATTTCCATCTGTAAAACCTCACAAACGCCTTGGTAAATCTAGCCCGTAAGGTTTGGAAACGGAGTGAAGAGCACATAAGGGTAGATGCCGTAGAGACAATTTGTACGTAATCAATAAATAAATCTGGCATTTAAATATTCTAATATTATTAAATTTGAGGAGCAGAAAATGTCAAAATCTCTATCAACGACAAATTTTAGAGCTATATTCCAAACATGCAGGTAGTATGTTTCATACAAAAATGGATTTTGGGTCACTTTAATGCTGCCTGATGACATGCCAATGGACACCATCCAGAAAGTAAACTAATCCACAGTTTCATCCACTTTACCTCCAGTGTATTTGGTTTCATTTGCTAAATGTAACACGGCATTAAATGAATCTGTTCACACCAGCTCCTAATTATGGGAGAAATAAATGCCATCACGCTGGCTGGATATGGGGAAATTCATCATTACTGCACCAGGAGGTTTTAAAGGGATTATCTACTGGCATCTCCTGCAGTGACATACAGGTGTGAGATGCTGAGGGCTGATGTATTCCAGGCTCACGCGACGGCATTTCTGAATATGTTTAATTATGGAAATGTGTTATATTTATTACTTTTTTATTTGTTTAGGTGGTCATTATTAATGTAAGGATGGAGCACATGTTTGATAGACATCATGCCAGCGTTCATTCATATATTATGAATGTTGAGTGTTGCACTGATATACTGTATAACTGACAATGGGTCCTCCACCACAATGGAAAAAGCTAAAGTATACACTTTATGGCATTGACCTTCATAGCTTAAGGGCATCAAGGAGGTCACAGATGAAACATCGAGCATTTAGGACGCTGTATTTCATTGTGTAAAAAAAAAAAGAAAGAAAAAAAGTGAGACACCTACAGAAAGTCACACACATCATCTCACCTTCTAAAAGGGGCTTTTCAGACTGTGATCTGAAGTGTGTGTGTTAAGCTCGAGTCACTTTTTGTACCACATGTGCTGATTTACTGCACATGTAGGTTTACTTGTGCTTGTGTTTCATTTTTATCACCCAGCTGCTGCTGCAGATACTTTCACTCCAATCTCCACTGTCAAGCTTTAGTTGTTTTGGTTGATCTTGTAAAAAATAATATTTGGGTTGTGTTCCTGTGAACATCATTGTAAACAAGAGTTTAAAAATAAAGTATGTATATGCTCTTACTATGACTTGATTATGACTATGATTTCTGAGATAATGGTTTTGGAATATCATCTCATCAATACATCTATTTTTAGGCTAGAACACAACAATACAATAACCATTAGGTGGTCAGTCAGTGGCATGGAGATCTGTGCATGCAGACACCTTTATTACGTTGTCATCTACACAAATTCATATAATTACGTGGTTAATTTTTGCCGTGTTGCAATGGTATTTGTACAGTTTAACATATTAAGATTTAGAAATATCAAAACAACAATGTAAAGGGGGGGCCTGCCAGCAAAGAACACTGTGAGCCGTTAGCCAGAGCGATGCAACGTTTTAGACTTTATAAAGTCTGCAGGCTGTCAAGATCAGCCAATCGGCAGCAACCACCTCTGCAGACTGCTTCTCTGCTCACCAATCTGGGAATTCGTTCACAGTGAAACAAGAGAAGAACAATACAATACCCCAGCAACCACAGGTGTTATGGTGAGACATAGTTCTGTGCTCACCTTTCTGTAAGTTACTGTATGACTATGGAAACTTAATGACACCCACATAGATGAAACCATAACATCCTAAATATCCTTGTCTGCATCTGCGCCAGGTCACTATTGGAGGATCACCATGGGATATATGCCTGCAATATTTTTGTCCAGATGCCATCATTTGTTTAAATGAACCAAAAGGTAGAAAAATACCTCATCTCAAAACAAACAAAGTCATGGATCCTGATCCAGATCACCTCCTTAATGTAATGGGTTCTATTCCCCACCATGATTCAGGAAAATCGGACCTAAGCAAACAAACATAACTACCTTGTCCAGGTCAATCGAAATATGAGAAATAATTATTAATTTCTCATATAATTTGAGGGGGGTGGGGCGTAAACAACTGCGTTTCCCATGATCCTCCGCAGCCTGATTTGGAAGGGAAGGAAAATGGCGGCGATTGATGGAATATGGCTTTTGTTGCGCTTTCAAAAGTGAGGATCGTTTTAATTTGGTGTTTGAACTTGATTTCATGTGCTACAATGAATAACGGTCCATGTCCGGCAGATGCTTTGATCTGGGGCTGAACATCCACAGACCTTCAGGTGAGTCAATCAGACGAAGCTACTGTTAGCATGTAGCTAGCTGGGAGCTGTAATTGTTCACAGGATGTGGCTGCTCTCTCGTTCAACCTCACTAAACGCTCAAAGGACGAAATAGGCGGCGTGTACGGAACTAAACACGTCAATTCAGAGCGATTTATGTTTCGGTTAACATTCAATGATTATGTTGTAGTTAACCTTCTCGGTTCTACTGCATTTCATCAGTCAAATACTAAACATGTTAGCTAGATAGCTGCTGGATTTAATGTTTTCAGAAATCACAACCTGAGGAAAATATGTCACTTAAGAGAAAATACAAGAAACAACAGACACCTTAATGTCCTTAGTGTGGGTCTGCAGCCAAAGGGGGCGGTTAATGCGCCTTTAAACAGTTTAATTTGTGGATGAAGGTCTCCTCTTCAAACTAATGTCTCAGATTTGATAATAGTTGTCTGTGCCAAATATACTATCATATGATGCCACAAACGGTTTTTATTTGTATGTATAATGTGCATACATTATAGGTAACTTCTTATAAACTGCAATTATAAAGAGATCTTAAATCAAACCAATATTTGTAGTAATAACTTTGTTACAGAAAGGTAAGCTGCAGCTTGTTATCATCAGGTAGAGCCTTCTTCTCTTAGGTCCCACTTTCATTCTGCAGTGTGAGGAACTGTAAAACAAACCCCCAAAATTCATTTGTATCTTTAACAACAAATGTTATTAAAAACAATATCAGTATCACTTACTTACATCACAATTTAATCAATGATTAATTCCAGACAAGTTCATAGCTAATATTGAGCATATAAAATATTTACGAACCTACAAAGGCAATAAATACCTGGTAACATATTCAGTCTCATCCCTGCGTTTAAACCTCTGCCAAACTCAGCTCTGATTAGGACCCAGCGGCAATCCAGCCTTCTTCAACATGTCCCAGCTAAATATAAACAAAATACTACCCTCAAACTCAGGATAGTGTTGTTGTTGTTGTCATTTATAAACTTTGCCCCACTCAAGTGGCAACTTCAAGTGAGGAAGAGTATGAGGTGTCATCCACAGTACTTTGGGTACTTATGAAAACTCTATTTAAATAGATAGAAGGATAGACTTAATTCATCTCCTTGGGGAGATTAGATGTCAAATGGCTTTGCCCACACCTGGTCTAAAATCTCCTATTTGTATGGTGTATGTAAGCTAACTTTAACCACAAACAAGCGATTCAACTAGAGAGCAACAGTCCAACATGTGAGTGTGAATCCAGAATGCGTGTAAAGAAAAGCCCTTCAACATTTCAACGATGATTAGGCATCTTCAGATTTATCCACTTTGGAATGTGTTTACATTTTCAAATGGAAATTAATGCATATGGCTGATTTATCATGGCTGGTCACCGTTGCGGCAAAGCTATTTGTGTCTCTGATTTATCATCTTTGAAATGATTTGCGGTCCCAGATTGTAGACATAGCAGCTGTCATTCTTAAGGAGAGAGAGTGTCTGAATAGAATTGATCAATCTGCTGTTGCTTCCTACTTGTAATCTTTTGCTTGTCTAGCAATATCAGTATTTCTGGTGTAGGAGAAACAAAGCTATACTCCTTCGACTTCTATCTGCACTCGTCTGTGGAGTAGATAATGCAGGGAAACTCCCTCCTTCATTTAAGTATAAGTTCAATTAATCTGCAGGCCTGCCCAATGGCAGCAGAAACACAGCTCTCTCAACTATCTTCTCATTCTAGCGCTGTCCTGAAATTTCATTGACTGGTATTGGCTCTATGGTTTCAGTGATTCAAATTTGACTGTTATTGTTAAGTGAACGTGTCCTGTCCTTTTTATTTTAGGTTTATTCCTGCATTCCACCTGTGCGGTATTGTGATTCTCAGTTCCACGTTCCTTGTGTCCTTGCTCTGCCTCACTGACATCGATACCACCTTTAGCCCATGGACTTGACTTCAGCCTCAGGCTTCAAAAGGAGGCCTGCTGCTTCCTCTCCCCCCTATGAAGTTGCTGAGATTAGCAGGAGCCTTCGTCCCTGCTCTGCTTCCTTGTCATCCTCATCTCCTTCATCTGAGCCCTCGTCTCCCTTGTCTACATCTTCGTCCGTCTGCGCCAATGCATCAGTTCACCATAACCATGTGAAAGGTCGTTCCCTGAGGATGGGCGTTGCCAGGGTGTCCTCCACATCTGCCTTTCTAGCAGGACCATCTCTCTCCAAACCAGCACCCAACACCATCCTTACGGATTCCTTCTCTGTCACAGACGTGGATGCTCAACAAGCAGACAGAGAGAAGGACATGTATGATCCCTTCTATCCTACAGAGGGAGACAGGAAAGGAAAGATGGAGGAGTATGAGAAGGAAGGGGAGAAGTATGACCCTTTTGACCCCACTGGCTCTCCAGCCTCAGATGTTGGAGAGGGCAGTGGCAAAGTGAGATGTATTAAGAGAAAGGCTGAGAGACATGATAATGAGATCAAAGGGGAAGCCCCTCCAGATTCCACAGACACACTCTCTGTCCTGCCAGCAACTTCCCTCACCACTCAACTCCCTCTAAGGAGGAGAGTAGACTGCATCACCACCAGAACCAGAGAGCGTAGGGAGAGGATTGACTCTGATGACTCAGAGATAGAGGAGGGGGAGATTGTTGTGGCTGCTGATAGGGAGGGAAGCAATAAAAAAGTTGATGAAAAAGTTCTATCTTTGAATTCTCCCAGCACATCTTTCTTTGGCCCAAAGACAGAGCGCATCCTCAGGGTACTGGATGGGGATAACTTTGTATCAGTGCGGGCAGAGGGCAACTGGGAAGCTGATCAGGACACTGAGGATGAACCTGAGGTTGGGGTGGAGGACCTAAGGAGAAAACTAGTCAATAGGCGTAAAGAAAGATATCTCTCCTTTCCTGCCTCCAAACCCCTCTCTCCGCAGCCCCTACCACCTCCTTCCCAGCCTCCCTCTTCTCCAACCACTTCCCCTGTCAATAGCTCTGCAGAGCAAAGCAGCAAGGCCCGCAAGTCTTCTAAGAGTTCGAAAGACTGTGACAGGCGCAAGGGCAAGGATAAGAAAACAGCGGAAAAGGAGGAGAGGAGAAAGAAGAAAAGGAAGGAAAAAGAAGGAGCACATGAGAGAAGCAGAGAAAAGGAACAAGGGCATAAAATAGTTAAAGAGGTTAAAGGTAGGAGGAGCAGCAGAAGCAGTAGTCGGAAGAGAAAGAAAAGACAGCACAGCAGCCCGGAGGCCTCTCGATCCAACAATTCCTCAGGAAAGGTTGTCCATATTGGATCTCTATCTGATGAATGTGACAAAGAAAGGGAACGAGATAAAGACAAAAAGAAAAATAGGGACCGCGATAGAGATAGGGACAAAGATCGAGACAGAGATAGAAATAAAGACAGGGAAAAAGAGAAAGACATGGCTAGAGATAAAGACAGAGAAAAAACTCGTATTAGTAGCCATAGAAGGGACGAAAGTGAAAGAGACTCAAACAGCAGAAAGAAGGATAGGGAGAGGGAGACAGGACAGCATTCAAGTAGCAGGGAACGAGCCAGCTCAAGGAGATTCAAAAGAAACAGAGAAGAGAGGGTGGACGATAGAGAAAGAGAGCAAAACAGGGAACGTGAACGAAGACGCGATGGCCGCCCTGTTGTCCCGCCGTCAATCCAAGATCTCAATGGTTCTGACCTCTTTGCCATAAAGCGAACCATCACAGTCACCACTACCACCACTACTACCACTGTACCTGGTTCTCCAAGACTTGCCCCAAGCACCCCAGTTAGGTCCATACTGGACTCTGACAAGCCCCACAAGAGGAAGAAGAGAAAGTGGCACTCTGTTGGAGGGGAGGAGGACAGGGGAAGTTGTCATAGCCAATCACAGTCCCTCTCCCCACCAAGGTATCGTAGCTACGAGTCTGATCACTATTCAGACAAATTAGAGATAGATATGCTATCTTTGGATGGAGAGGCTTTAGACTCGGACTACCCATCTTTGGAGGACACACCACCTCCTGTCCCACCCCCAGAACCCCCCATCCACAACCCTAAAACTAAACGTGTCAAAACTGAAGAGTATCACCCTAAAAACAAGTCTCGCTCATTAAAGAAAATGGGCCAATCTGAATCATCATCCTCCTCTTCTATTGCAACAAGAAGCAAATGCTCCTCCTCGCTAACAGGCACTTCAGGTTCTGCTCTCAACACGTCTGCTCTCCCCTCAACAAAACGCAACAGGAAGTTAGGAAAAGACAAAGACCGGGAAAAGGGCAGCAGAAAAGAGGCAGGTATTTCTGGTAAACCGAAGAAAGAGAGTGGTGGCAGTCGTAAAGGTAAGCTTCAGTCCAAAGTGTCAGTATTGGTCCGTGAGGGTGTCAGCAGCACTACAGGAGCTTCAGTTGGGTCAGGGAAGTTGGGCATGGAGCTCCTGGGATCAGGAGGTACAGCAGGGAGTGCTGGGAGCTCTGTTGTGGGTGGCTCTATTGCAGTAGTGTTCTGCAGGGACAATGAGAGCCGGTCACCATTCCTCAAACCTTGCTCAGAGCCACTATCACTTAGCAGCAGGGGTAAAGATCTGACCAGTATAAGCAAATGCAGCAGTCTAGCTGCACCTCTGTCCTCCTTAACCAGTCCTGCAGGATTAAAATTGAAGAAGGCAAAGCCCAGCTCTGTTACATCCACCTCCTCCTCTGCCTCCTCCCCCTCATCATCTCTTGTAAACAAACGCCGCCGTCGCCTGGGGAAGAAAACAAGAGAAAAGGGCAGGGGTGTCGCATTGACAGATGAAGAGGGCAGCCAATCAAAAGCCACTTCTGAGGGCTGGATTGGTGCCTCCTCTGAGGTTCAGTCAATTGTTGGGGATGGGAGCAAGTCACTGAGTCCTCATACTGTTCAAGCTGGGCCCACACCCTGCTCTTCCTCCTCTTCCTCATCAACCTCCACCTGTGCTCTTCAACCTTGCTCTTCACCACCCCACACACCTCCTCCCTCTATGGGGCCTCCGCGGGACACCAGGGAGTCCTCTCCAGACTCTCAGACTGTGGACAGCAGCTGTAAGACTCCAGAGACCTCATTCCTGGCTGAAGACTGTCCAACCCAGACCAGCCCTGCGCTGCCATCATCCAGTCCTGTCAGCTTGTCCACTGCCCAGGGACCCAGCCTCACTGTTGCCTTGTCTACATCTACGGTGAAGCCCCTGCCTTCGGACGATGCACCAAAATCCCTAGGCTCACCTCCATGCTTGTCCTCTTCTGCATCTATTGCACTGCCTCCATCTTCTTCAGACCCCTCATCCTCTTCGGTGTCCTCCTCGTCTGCTAGTAAGGCTCCTCCTCCTCCCCCTCCTCCTCCGACAGCTCCTGCCCTCCCTTGGAATCTGCAGACTGGAGTGGACTGTACAACTGGAGGAGTCTTGGCATGTGAGTTTGAGTATGTTGCACCTGGAGTGAAAGCGAGTCAGTTTCTGCAACCTTTTAGGAGTTTTCTAAAAAACGAAATGTATTATGTTAATTTTTTATATTTAATACAGCATATCATATATGATGGGATGTAGGAATTTAGTTTTTTTGCAATGTCATTTAGATCAATTGACCTCTGGCAAGTTTGAAGGTGCCTGGATAATGAATAATTCACAAATTTAACATTGCAGCAAGTCGTACTCACCTTAAGATGAACTCCTATTAGGTGCAGACTCTTCTATCCATTTTCCATCCTGTTGCTATTGAGAACAGACAGAATGTCTGCTAGTCACTGATTAGAATATGATGATGGTACAATTATGATAATGTGACGATACCTGTCATACACAAGTATTTAGACATAATATTGATATTAATGTTGTATAGCCCTTTCCTCAGCTCTATGCTCCTTGTTTCTTGAGTCGTGCCTTGCATATCTTTTTCCTTGTAGAATAATAGTATATTGTTCTTCCATTTAGTGACTGCCCTTCTCTTCAAAATGGAGGAGGCTAACATTGCCAGTAGAGCCAAAGCACAAGAGTTCATCCAGGCTACCAGCCAGGTGAGATACTGTCTGTGTGTGAGGCTGAGGGGTTGATTGTGAGGTTGCGTCCCTGGGTTGTTGACTTCTCCAAATTTAACATGTACCTCTTAATTTCTCAGATGTAACTTTGCTGGGTCAAGGAATATGTAACTTTGCTGGATCTTCAGGAATTTCTGTCTGTGTTTTTGCTGTGTGAAAAACACCAATTGGAATATTTGCAATAAGCTTTTACTCAATGCGTCATGTCTGTCTTGCAGATCCTCTCTCAAGCCAATCAGAGCCAGTCTCAGCAGCATGCTCCTTCGTCTTCAGGATCCTCCTCTTCCTCGCAAATCCCTCCCCCTCCATGTCTACCACCACCTACTGGTCTGAGCCCCGCCCAGTTCATCCTCCATGGCTCCCACCCATTGGTTGGCTGCACCAAAACCCCACCCTCTCACCTGCACTCCTCCATAGGGGGTGGATGTGCACAGACCCCACCGGGGTCTGGGATGACTGGGAGCTCCGCAGAAAATGTATGGGATGTTGAGAGCAAAGATCCAGATAAGGTAAAGAAGTTGCTTCTTCTTCAGCCCTGAGTGAAAACTGGATTAAGATGCAAAAACAGGCCCCTCTGTCACATTTTCACTCATTTAGAGAGTGTGTCCCACTACTGGTACATGAATTGAAAATATCATAGGGTACAATCTTAGTAGACTTTGCTGGCAAAATGCTTCTTATCCTCTATGAAGAGTAAAAGATATATATATTTTAACGCTTTCCTTTTATTGCTTTCTTTCTTCAGTCTTTGACATTGAATATTGGTTATTTGTCACACATGTAATTGATAATAAATCCCTGCAGGAATTTTCGGTTGAGGAAATGTTCATATTAATATTTGAATTGATTTTTTTTTTCTTCTGTGTATTCCTCAGTATCTAAAGAAGCTGCACACACAGGAGCGAGCAGTGGAGGAGGTGAAACTTGCCATCAAGCCTTACTATCAGCGCAAGGACATAAACAAAGATGAATACAAAGACATACTGAGGAAAGCTGTACATAAGGTCAGCCACAGCACACACCTGCGCAACACTAAAGCAACTTGTGCACTGTAGTTCACTCTCACTTGAATGAAAGTACAGTGATTCTGAGTACTGTGATGAGTTTCTAAATACACTGTGTCATTTCTTCAGATCTGCCACAGCCGTACGGGTGAAATTAACCCTGTCAAAGTCAGCAACCTGGTTAAGCTGTATGTCCAACGCTACAAATACTTCCGTAAACATGGACGCAAGATGGACGAGGAAGAGCGAGAGGACAGGGAGTCGGGATTACTGCACTGTTAGGAGACCTTTTTTCTTTTTTATAGCCTTCACTTCTCCCTGTGCATGGACAGATTGTTTTCTTCGAATGTTTTTATTGTTTTCATATCCCACCTTGTCTGTGGCCTCATGAGATCTCAGTGTGATCTTGTTGTAAATGGAAATCTGTAATGTATCCAAGGTGCAGTGGGTGGACGCCTTCATGAACACCTGTGTAGTCTAATCAATCTAATACTAACGATTCTGCAATAAATAGCTTCTAATGTGGAATTTTTCATTGTGTCTATCATAATTATAACAATATTTACAAAAATCCTAATAATTGCAGGAATGTTGTATAGGTTGTGGATATTTGATCTGACCCATTAGCTGTAAATCAGAAGCCAAGCTGAGGGAAGATGTGATATGAACTACTACATACTGTCAGGACCCAACAATACATCCCGCTGCCCTCTGTCTGTTTGCAAACAGTATGGAAGCTGAATGTGTCAGTGAATTGGACAGCTTGACGGAGTACGTTTAAGTTGACACTAGTGGACTTCTCATTTGTTGGACTCTGCGACCTGTGTTTTGTGTGCATGTGTGTTATTAGGGCATATACCGTTGCTAAATATCTTTGTACATTGATTTGATCAATAAAATATAAAGGTTGCTTGAAAATTCAATTAATTAGGATGCAATTATTGTATTTATTGATTGATTGAATCTGTCTTCAATATTTCTGATACCTTATGCCATTAAATGAAGCCAGGGGCATATTGGCTCCCACGACCACAAGTGACATCCGTTCTTTCAAGCAGGCCTGCAGACGGCGAGAACCGAAGTGGCATCGGACCAAAATGTATTCATTGAAAGTTTTTCAACTTGCCTGGTCTGATAGCTTACTCATTTATAAAATAGGCCTTCACTCTGCTCGAATTGATCAATGATAAGACGCTAACCCTAATTTCTTATTCGAGAGTGAATGTTGAACCATGTTGTCTTCTACAGCGGTGCAGCTATTTTCCTGTTTGGCTTCTTCAAGACCAGTCAAAAAGCACTTATTTATAATAATGACAACTCGAATAATGGCCAATGACTTATAGGCCCCTTCCATAACATCACATGATGTGATGTGACATCATTCATGATTGTCGGAGTAGTGTGTATCAATGATGTCATTAACAACTATGATACTGTATGTTCATAGTGAAGTTGTCCATTCACATATCCCACCTCCCTCCCAACATAATTTGTTTCTTGCAAATAAAGTACAACATAAAATATAAATGCCAATGGAACCCTGAATGACCATTAAGCGGGCGAATACGTCACAGGTCAAATCTACTTTCTGCATCTAGTTTGTGTTGACACTTGTGATTGGAACGACAGGGACATTTATCCCCCTGTCCAAAGGGGGGCGCTACCGCGACATTGCCCAATAACTAGCGAAGAAGTCGGCGCAGTGACGTCAGACGTCGTCGAGGGTAAGATATACCGCCATTTTATTTAGGAGAACACAAGTGTGTAAGAATTAGCTAGATTATTTGTCTCCACGCGGTGGGATTTTTCCCGTTTGCATCCACTTTCCTTTGAGTGAATTTGTCTAGAAGAACTGGAGGGATCATAAAGCGCCTTCTTGTGACCCAGTAGCTGCGAAGAGGCTGGCGTAAAGGTAAAGCGTTGATAATAAAGGGCCGTGTTAACACTGTCATCTCGTTTGCTAACGTTGTGAACATAAGAAGCTGTTCGTGGTAATTTAGATGAAAATTGCGTTGCGAAGGTTTGCTTTGTCTGCTTAGACGCATGAGAGGGACACACTTCACCTCAGCACGAAACTTTAAATGGAATACAAATCTAAACCGAGAACTTTTTATTATCGTATTTTGCAAATAATAGGGAGGATAGCATATCGAGCTAACTGTTAACATGAGCCGTCTGTTTCCACATAACGATAACGCAGTGAGCATTTGGCTGTGTTAATCATTACTTAATGTATTTTCTATATTTAGGTGAAACATGACGCAGTTTTTACCTCCTAACCTACTGGCCTTGTTTGCACCGCGGGACCCCATACCGTTCCTGCCCCAGCTAGAGAAGCTTCCCCATGAGAAGCACCACAACCAACCGTACAGCGGGATAGCTCCGTTTATCCGCCACTTCGAGGTAAAATATCGTGATGTCTGTTATTTGTATAGTTAATTAAATGGACGATATCTTATGTTGGTGTCTTTCTCACCCCTTTTCAATGTAACGACTTGATCAGGACCCGAGAGATGCTCCTCCACCAACCAGGGCAGAGACGCGCGAGGAGCGGCTGGAGAGAAAGGTACGTTTCCGCTTCAAGGTTAGGAGCTGGGGTTTAAGATTTAATTGTCAAGTCCCTAATGGAAACTTATTACGAGAATTTGTATTTATATGTAGTGTTACATTTCCAGGGGGCCTTTTTGCCTGTGACATGTAGCAAGGTCACATGCATGCAGTGTTGTACTACTCCGGCAGAGCCGAATGAATTGTCTCCGTACATTCTGAGATATTGTAAATCCCCTTGAGCCATGAGTCACGGAGATTCCGTCTTATTTCAATATTTTTTATTAGGAAATCAAGCCTTAGTTTTATGACGCAATTTATGGGGGACCGCAGCCGGTTCTCATTTAAATTCACGATTTGTGCCAAAGTAGCAATCACTTGGAACACAGCTACTTAAAACTTCAAGTTCAAATATAAGTTCAAAATTCAGACTGCTTCCTCAGTTGCACAAGTCTTTCCTCTGTGTGCTATTGAAGCCTCTTGGCAGTCACTTCCCTTCGTGGCTTCGTAACTATCTTATGGTAAAGGCAACATGGTATAATGTCTGCTAATGCACCGTTTTCAGCCAGGAGCTCGTTTTCATAAAGCCAGTCACAAGAAATAAGAAATGGTTGTGGATTTATGTCATTCTTTTTGTTTGTGTTGTAGAGGCGAGAGAAGATTGAAAGGAGACAAGCCGTGGTTGAGACAGAACTCAAGCTCTGTACGTTTGTAAGCAGCACAATGCAACTCAGTCCATAAAAAGGTGGCTCCGTCATTAAAAAAACGTCTTGTTTTGCATCTCACCAGGGGATCCCCATAATGACCCTAATGCACAGGGTGACGCCTTCAAGACCTTATTTGTTGCCCGAGTGGTGAGTGAGTCTTTCCTTCAATCTGTGGTTTTGACAAATGTGATGTCTTGTGATATTTCTTTAATGCTTCCTGGTATTTTGTCTTTGTAGAACTACGATACAACAGAGTCCAAGCTTCGCCGTGAGTTTGAGGTCTATGGCCCAATCAAACGGGTATGTTCTTCTTTTGCACGTTTTACACTCTACTGCATTGTGCTTTGGGAAAAAACTATTCACTTTTTTTTCTTTGTTTAGTAATCAGTCTTACATTTAGTATACAATGGAGAACATAAGCAGTGGCACAGCATAAATCACACTGGACTTATTGGCTGTGTGATTTCATTTCCATCGGTTGTCAGCAAATGGCTGGTATTAAATGCTTAGATGTGAAGTTGGAATATAGAAAGCTGTGACCTAAATTTGATTAGATGTTGATCAGTACTGTACTCAGTACATTTTCTTTCTCGCCTCCATTCTAATGAAAGTCACTAAGTGACAGAGAAACACTCATTGTGAAATCACTGTGGTACACGCAGGATGTGTAGATCAAAATGACGTGTATGTTCCAGAGCTCCTATTTCCCAGGAGCTCAGTCAGTGTCCAGGAAATTGATCTGGTCTGTTGTAAACATTCTTGTGACCTGAAGTTCTTTTATCTACCTTTGTTGAACACACTTATTGTAAGTCGCTTTGGATAAAAGCGTCTGCTAAATGATCGTAATGTAATGAACAAGAAGACGCGAGCGAGAAGAAATTTGACAAGCCCGTCCATTCCTTATCAGACATTACAATTTGAAATGGTTTCTGATTGGCTGAGCTTATCCAGTGGGATACGTCGACACCATCATAACACGTGTGTGTGTGTGTGTGTGTGTGTGTGTGTGTGTGTGTGTGTGTGTGTGTGTGTGTGTGTGTGTGTGTGTGTGTGTGTGTGTGTGTGTGTGTGTGTGTGTGTGTGTGTGTGTGTGTGTGTGTGTGTGTGTGTGTGTGTGTGTGTGTGTGTGTGTGTGTGTGTGTGTGTGTTACACGAACGTTTGTGACAACTTAACAAATCACCAGCGAGTGTTAGTCCAGATCTTTCGTCCATCGTTGTATCTAGCGGAAATGATCACGAGCTCTGGAACACTGTGCCTGTATGTGTTTATAATTGTCAGCACTAAAGATCTTATATTTGTCACGTAGATCTACATCGTGTACAACAAGACGACCGGGAAGCCTCGGGGCTACGCATTCATCGAATATGAGCATGAGCGCGATATGCACTGTGAGTACCGACTTCTATTACTGAGTTAAAGTGATGAATGTGTGACCACTGTTCTCCATATTTTAGGTGTCTCAATTCAAACCTCCTTGCATGCATTTACATATGCAGTTTGTCGTAATGACAATGGGGTGGGATGGCGACACTCTGACATCTTGAGAAAGTGGCCGAACAATTTGTTATTAAAAGTATGAAAACAAACACAAGACATTCCCCATATAATCCACAATTTGCATGGTTAAATCCAAGTCTGGTGGTTGTGATGTGTGTGTTTGGTGTGTGTCATCAGTTGACTAATAGTGTGGTTTTGGAGGGAATCTGCTTCAGTGGGGCATCATGGGGAAAGTGTGAGGACCCGGAGGTAGAAGTGTCTGTTTTTTTCCTCTGTGAATATGAACATGTCTGACTGTCACCGGGCAGATTTTCTTTCTAACTGGTAGGAGTTGTAGCTCTGTGGAAGAGCAGGTCTCCTGGTTGGACTGTAATGGTAAGCACAAGGTCTGATTGGTCACCCTGAATCCAATGGACATGTTTTTTCCTGAGAATGTGTCAAGGATAGGCTCATCAGCTTGTCTGTCACATATTTTATCAGTGATCTTCAACCCTGGTCATGGAGAGTTAACCATATCGGTGAGACAACGTAGTAGGGCTGGCCCCTGCTGTTTAAGTGTTCAAATATTAGATATAATTATCTTGAGTGCACAATTTTAGTATTGTTAAAAAATATTGTTACTGCCTCGGTTAACTTGGAATAACTTAAGTCTCTATCATGCATCCATTTTTGTGTGCCATCAGGCTACAGTACATCATGGGCAGAACACAGTCCAATGAAGACATTCACAGTTTCACCCCTTAATTTACACCTGTAACTTTGGAAAACAGGTTAAATCATCGCAGAGATTATCAAACCCTTCTCTATCCCTCTGAAAGTCGTGGATCGTTTATTTTGCACAGCAGTCACACAAGTTGAAGGGAAATCTACCTCCATGTTGGAAACGTCACATTATTGGCTACCAGGCCCAAGTGTTGTTTGTTTGACTACTGTAGCTCGTCTTTACTGAAACACAATGTAAACTGAACCCATTGGCTCTCTGGGTTAGAAGCACTGACTTGTGTTTTGATTAATCTGTACTGGTCATAGAGCATTTGAATACGTGTTAGAAACATTTGAATCCCTAAAATACATTCTTAAAATAGTACTCAGGGCCAGCCCACAAATCTTATCTGAAACCCTGTTGCGAACATAAAGTTGTGTTGTCCCAGTTGAAATGCAATGGTGCCATCAGACCTCTGTGATATGAGTGCTAGCAGCTCTTCAAGACCAGAGTTGTTGTATCACTGCTATGTTATCATAGCAGGGGTGAACTCTGAGGGGGAATGTGGGGCTCTATGGTATATTAACTGTGTGTTGTTCTCATTGCCACTGCAGCCGCCAATCTGTGATGGCTATTGGCCAGAGCTGGCTGGCAGATGATGATGATTATGATACATCTACACCCTACTACCACAGCTCAGTATATGGTTGGTATAATGGGTTTGTATGATGGGTAAGATTTCTTTCCACCCTCCATCTCCTACATAGGGAAGAGGAGTTACGTTCAATGGGAAAAGCCCCAAAGAGTTTTTTCACTGCAGAAGCAGAGTTTTGATGCTTTGTCCGTTGAACGCACCCCGTGCCTTTAGTGCATTGATGGTCACCCAATGATTCTGCCCTTTGTGTTAAAGCCACCTCAGTATAAATAGAGCTGGTTCTTATAGCTACCAATGTAGTTTTTTTTTTTCTTTCAAAATTGAATGATCAGAGGTAAGCAAAGTGAACCAACATCACACAGCTAGTTTGCTCAGGATCGTATGTAATTGAAGTTGCAGTTTGGACTGACTGAATTTAAATTTTCTATAGCTTTTCTGAAAAGTTACAAACAATTTTAAAGGAAAGTAAGCAATTGCTGTGCTTTAAAAAAAGAAAAAAAACGGATAATCATAACGGTGTTTCAACAGTGAACACTTATCTTGGTGGGTAAGTCTGGAAATCAGGAGTGCTTGTAAGTTCATGGTGGTAGTTTGTGATAGGTTGCCAGCATTTGCTATGAGATTCAGCCAATATCATTTCCACAAGTCACTTTTCTATGACTCACCACCACTGCTTGTGTTAATGTTTACTAGATGCAGCTACAAACTAGTTTATTTTAGGTGTGCTTCAGCAAACAAAAGTACAAGCCTTGAATTTGGCAATCCTGCCCACAGACTTTTTTTCCAGTGCTCGTAGAGTATGCTGGCATGACTCGGGCCGATTCTTGTTTTTGTTTTTTAAATGAATAAAAAATGGAAAATGGAGTCAAACATTTGATTCTAAAAACTAAAATTAAGATTAATATATAATATTGCCCAAAACGTCCAAAGCCAGTAAACATTGGCGTCATGGAACATGACTGTAGCAATATGATAAGCTGCTGGTGCGGACCAAGAAATTATGACTATAATCAAATTGGAATGCGAGAATGTACCATTGATGGTGTTTGCTGAGACGTTTGAGCTGGCTTCAATGGAAAAGGCTGATGAGGGGAGTTGCTTGGTAATTCTGAAATAGGCTACTTGTACATTATTGAAATCACAGTACACAACAAAAATGAGAAACTATTATGTAGTGTTACAAACTCAGATCATAGAGTTGTGAAGATTTCAAGCACATGGATATTACTGTTGCAGCTTATAACATGTCACTAAATAAGCTTAGACATTAGAAATTGGATAATTCAGGTATTTCGGCATAACGGATATTAGATTGAGCTCTTACAAAAATATCAGTTTGTAGCCTTATGTGACTTGGCTGACAGTTGTGAACTATCTGAAAGCAGTTCTGATTTAGGTTAGTTCATCTTTCATTGACTTGGCAGGGGTTTGGTAAGGCCCTGTCTTTGGATGGGATGTTGTCATACTCATTGGTGAGTCCAGGATGTGGAAGGGTTCTGGTAAGGCCCCTGATATTCCACAGAGATGTATGTGTGTTCTGGCAATGAGGGATTTGGGTAAGATCCTAAGACTAGATCAGGGACTCATAAGGTCCACGAGTTGAGGGATTTGGTAAGACCCTCAAACAGTGTATTATGTGTGACGGGTTTTGGTAAGACCCTGAGACTGTGTGCAATGAGCAGGTTTTGGTAAGACCCTCTCCTTGGACGTAAAGGCCAGGCCCTCAGGGATCGTCACCACAGCAGACCAGTATAGCAGCCAGGATGGGTCATCTGGATATCTTCGGGAGTTCTTCCATCCTAAAAGATGGGTTGCAAGACTGTTGTGTGGAATAATTGGATAAAGTGCAGGACTGAATCAGGAAGAGCAAGATGTTGTGAATAATCCAAAGGAAGGATCTTATTGTGGAAGATCTTTAGTGCTGGTGGTTGCTTATAGCATGTTACTCTTGGATAAGGATGGTGGGACGCTATTTAAAGAATTCAACAGACTTAAGCATGGCTGTGACAACATGAACACTCTGCTAGATATGATGGAAGCAACGCTTGTGACAACCGCTACTGCTCAACTATAATTGTGCCAGTGTATTTCCCTTTGAACTATAACTTTCATTTGACTGAACAAAGCACTGAATGGGCAACCAGTTATTTGGATGGAAACATCAACATAGCACTGTTGGTTTATGTTCCACCGATGCAAATACAGGCGGGAACAAATGGATCACCCAAGACTGAAACTTGAATGCACTCCATTTTGTGTGGCAGAAAAATGTTGTTGCAGCCTACATAAAATGGTCTGTTGCTATAGTAACCACATTGGACCTTTTTGTTGAACCAAAGCATCCATCAGGGTGAAAAGCCCCAACAGCTGTCTGATGTAAATGCACTCAGTGAAGAGACCCGGTCAAACCATCGCTCACACATCAGTCATTTGATTACTTACATACTCATGTGAATCTTTTGCAGGAGTTCAAATGTGTTTATCTTTAAACATCCAATTTACCTGTTGGCCAAATGGTAAAGCTGGAGTCGGTTAAGTCTGACATCAACAGGGACTTATCACTATTCAGTACCTTTGCATTTATACCTTGACAATCACTGATAACTAAATACTGCAAGCTCAGTGTTCATGACACGATTAAGCAGTCATTGACATTTAATGGTGATCTGTGTCTATAATATGTTTGTGTGGCTTCTTCTACTGAAATGTGGAAAACACTACAAAGAACCCATGAAGTAAATGTTGACAATTGTCCACTGGGCAACTTGGGAGTTCTTAAGTCACCGCACCTCTCCGACATTACTGTAGTATGGGCCATTGGTAAGGTGGGTATATAGAGGATGCAGGTAAACGCGTAATGTATCTATTGCCCCTCGTGTTGTGGAAGGAGCTCAGCTTCCGTTATCCTTCAGCTTTTGCCCAGAGAGCAGCCATCTCGGCCTCACCTGCTCCTGGTCAGTATAAGCACTGTTTGTTTCCTTGGCCACATTGATGCAGTCATACTCGTATCTCACCACCTCATCTCCCTCTCCACATTCCTCTCCAGCTGCCTACAAGCACGCCGATGGGAAGAAGATCGACGGCAGAAGGGTGCTGGTTGACGTGGAACGTGGACGCACAGTCAAGGGGTGGCATCCTCGCAGGCTAGGTCAGCTTTTCATTATTGGCTTCACAACTGTAAGCCCGGTTTCCTTCATGTAGTGGATTAAAGTGATATGACCAAAGAAAGAGACGGACTAAGTGGATAAAGACACCAGAATTGTTACTACAAGGAGTGCATCCCAGTGATCAAATTAAGAATTGAATGGTGTAAGTAATGACTAACTAATAACTTTCCTTGTGATGCCTTTGCTTTTTCTCCCAACTAGGTGGTGGATTGGGTGGCACCAGGAGAGGTGGAGCTGATGTTAATATCAAGCACTCCGGCCGAGATGATGCCTCACGATATGATGATCGCGCTATAGGGGGGTGAGTAATTAAATGAAATTCTTGCAATGGAATACAGATTATTTGTGTTGAACAAATGTCTGTAATCAGCAAAGACACATTTCTTTATATGTGGTGTACTGCTTGTATTTTCATAGTCCTTTCATTCACTTGTCCACTCATAGTGACCGGGAACGTGGTGGAGAGAGACGAGAGCGCAGTCGGGAGAGAGCAGGAGCAGGAGCGGGAGGGGGAGGTGGTGGAGGAGGTGGAGGAGGAGGAGGAGGTGGGGGAGGGGGAGGGGGAGGAGGAGGAGAGCGGGACAAGGATAGAGAACGCCGTAGGTCCCGATCACGTGAACGGCGTCGGCGTTCCCGGTCCCGAGATAGAGACAGGGAGAGGGAACGACCAATTGCTGTGGGGGATGAAGGCACGCCGAGTAGCCGGCGGCGAGAGCGTGAGAGAGAGCGTGGGGGGGCACCACCAGCAGCAGCAGGAGGAGGAGGAGACAGCAGGAGCAGGGAGCGGAGTAGAGACAGGAAAAGGAGGAGTAGGAGCCGGGATCGCAAGAGAGACAGGGAGAGGGTCAAGGGTCTGGATGGGGAGGAGGCTGGACAGGGAGATGGTGCCACAGAGGGAGGAGAACGAATGCCTGAGGAACATGAGGGAGAAGTCGGTGAGGGTATGGAGGAGCGCACTAGAGAACGGGACAGAGACAGGGACAGGGACCGCAGGCGCAGCCACAGAGACAGACGCAGAGGCGACAGAGAGAGGGACCGTGAGCACAAGAGGGAGAGGGGAGACAGAGAGAGGGGCGGAGGGGACCGCAGGGAAGAGCGTCACGCCTCTCAGCGAGATGACACGGGCCCTCAGGATGACACGGGCAACGAGGATGAGGGTGACGCACCGCCACAGATTGAGGAGTACAGTCAAGATGGGATGATGATGGACCAGGAGTCGGTCCAGTCTGGAGAAGGATATGGGTCCAACGAGAATGGCTTCAAGATGGAGGCACAGGGAGATGAGTACTGAGACGGTCACCTTCCTTTTTATTGAAGACATAAAATGTTTCATACTGTAATTACATGTAAGAATCTACTCGGCCCTCATCATTTAAGGACTTCCTCACGATCAACCTTTTGCTCGAGTTCTCTGTCCAATGAGAATTCGTCAAAAAGTAACTGCATCAGCGTCTCAGTGGCAACTTCCCTAATTTGCCTCGCAATCCACAACGTCAAATGTCGGCACATTTAGCGTTTCTGTCCGGTCTTTCTTTTTTTTCACTTTGTGGTTTTTACCTCGGTGGTTAGTAATGAGGGGGAATTCAGAAACACAATTGTTGGGATGCAGATTGTAGATTTGTCTTTCATTTTCCAATTCCAGACCCTTTTTTTATGCTCTGTTCCTACCACCTCCTGCTTAATGTGTGTGTGAAACAGACGACATGTAGTGTTTTGTCACCGTGTGTGGACAGATTCGAGGACTTCCACTGTAAAAGCTAATTTGGGATTGTTCTGTTTAAAATTCGGGAATTTTTTTAAATTTTTTATTTTGACCTGTGTTTGAATTCTGTGTCCAGACTAATATTTTCATAGAACATGACCTGAAATCACATATGAACTCGACTCTTTCTGTATATTCTTTGTGGTTTACCATACGTCATGTACAGTTTCTTATATTTTAGTACATTTTGTGATCCTTTGAAGCTCTTACACTGTAATTCTGGGCTGTCCAAGGCCAAAGATGACAAATGAGAAATGTAAGTTTTTGGTCACAATTAAAAATACAAAACAATGGTCCTTTGTCGCACTGTTATTCAAAGACGGGGCGATATTTCGGCATTGCAACTCAAGAGACCCTCGGACAAAATTCTGATCGATTTAGATTTAGATATAGGATGACATTCTCACAATCGGAGCACAGCTACAACCCACCTCTACTGAACAGCCACTCAGTGACCAACCGTTCTCAGTGTGTGTACTCATCACACCCTTGGTCTCACACTTCACTTCACTCTGAAATTACATAAAATAAGACGCATACAGACCCACACAGATCATGATCAACAGGGAAATCCCGTTTTACTCATCATCATGCCTAACCTCTATGGAGGGTGAACCGGAGCCTCCTGTGGCCAGATGCATCTCACCGCCTGAGAAGCTGTCAGGTTTGATTTTCCAGTGAACATTCATCCGACATCTTGGCTCTGAGCCAGGAGAGGGCAGCAACACATTTTTTTATTTTTGTGTACTCTGTGTATGAAAGAATAAATATAGTTGGGCAGGATTGGCAAGGGAAACATCTCTTAACAAGATAAGATGCCCTAGTGCGCTCCATCACCAACATGGCGGGACTTTGAAAGAGCTGGTTATGTACCTGATCGCAGACAGACGGGCAGACGCGCACACACACACACACACACACACACACACACACACACACACACACACACACACACACACACACACACACACACACACACACACACACACACACACACACACACACACACACACACACTTGGGAGGAAGACACTCAAAGGAGACATTTTCAATCCCTCACTTCCATTTGTCACTGAAATCAGGCCCTGACCTTGGTGACCTCACAGCTGGATATGGCCATGGATCCATTCTACTGAGGCAGAACTTGGTTTAATGTTTTTTATTTTCTTTCTCTTAAAAGCAGCATGTACACTGATAAATAAAGTTAAATCTGATTCCTGCACAGAGCATGGAGTGACAAAATACCATAAAATGAAGGAAATTGAAGAAACGGCAGCTTTCCGTTTAGAAAAAAATCTCAATTCTTTTAAAAAGGCTTAATTGACTGAATTGAACAAAGCAAACACGTATTCAGTAAACTCGCTTATTAAACTACTATATATTCCTCCTTTGAATTACGATTATAACTCACAAACCACTCCAGCCTACATAAAAAGGTCAAACAAGGACAGGACAGCGTTGTGCCTCTAAAGCGACCAGGTCACGTATGCAAGTCGCTGCTTGGGGTGTTTAATACAAAAAAAAAAAATACTTCAAAATCTCTTCTGCGTGTGAAGGAAAGCAGATAAATGCAGAGTTTATGATTGAAAACGTGCGTATTCTCAAAAATCGATAGCAAATGTTAAACTAGACTCGTTAAGAATGATCCCAGTGGTTATTTATTGCAAAGATCTTGTATTGAGGTGCAGGTGGATGCAGTCTAGCGGTGAAGGAGTGAAGCTGCTGCGTCAGGCGGCTCACAGCACCAGGAGATCTCACGGCACCGGATCATCCTCCATCCTGAATTTGACGCCGTGTGTTGATTTCTGAGGATCGCGTCCCCGACTCTTGAGCTCAACATGATGTCTTCTTACTACCACCCCGCCAAGGATGCCGACATGGCGGCTATGTCAGAGCCGCTGTGCCTGGAGAGAGGTAAACGTTTGGGAAGCCGCTCATTGTTGACGGCAAAACGCCAACCCGGGCTGCGATTTTAAAGGGTTAAAGTCACATTACTGTAGCAACGAAGCCGTTAGCATTGTTGTCAATTGGAGATGCAGCTTCGTGTGTCGGCCGGGTTTTGTGTCGCAGGCTCCGTTTACAGTCTGGGCCGTTAAGTGTTCACTTCCCCCAGTTAATGAAAATAACGCGCGGTCACGATTTATTACAGAAACGAGTGAATTAAAAAGGATCTTGATGCCATGAAACACTCGATGTGTGATGTTGTCGTATAACGCAAAGGGACAAGACCTTCATGACACCAGTAAATCGATGTTGATGTATTTTACACTAGGAATTCCCTACAAAGATATAATGAAGTATTTAATGTTAGAATACGGTCAGAATACGGTCGGCTGTGGGCCTCGAAGCGGCATCGGTACCGTCAGCCCATCCGAACATTTATACCAGGATCCCGTTTCCAGTTTCTCTCTTCTAGCCGCACATTCCCTCTCTCAGGGTAGCCAAGATCATCCAGATGACGTGGACGTCTTTACGTTAGATCATGAATGTTGGTTGCACAGTGGATTAATAAACAGGTTGATGCAGCTCAGTGTAGGAGCACAGCAGCCGAATCCAGATCTAGACTCAGATCCTGGTCCATCAGCATCTCCCCACTCTGCACTCACGGGCTTCACCGGGTGTCTTCATCCGTTTGATTCCTCTCAGGTCTGAATTGACTGATTTCACGAATCAGTTCAGAACAGCGAGGGATGGAAGATTTACACTGCAGAGGAATTTGACTGTAGGATTTAGATCAGTGGTTCTCTCAGCACCGTGCACGGTGCACCTGTGAGTGTGAACACAGAGGTCAACACAGCTAATTGAACCTCATGCAGAGACAGAAGCAGATGAAACTACCAGAACTGGGGCAGGTTAAAAAAAAATGTAATAAAAAAATTCTGGGAACAACCTATCAACCGATATAAAGCGAACAAAAGAGTTCCTGTTCTGAAAAGGCAAAAATTAACCAAAATAACCAAATAATGATTGCAAAAAATAACCAAAATAACCAAATAATGACTGGATTTATGCCTTTTTAAACTGGGAGTTTCACTTCACACAGCAGCAGTACAGACGGACACTTCTACATTAGTGGCGCAAAGCATTAAGGGAGTAATTCCTTAATGTGTTTATTTTGTGTTAAGTAGTGTTCATATCTGGTAATGTTCTGTGTGTATTTACTCTCGTTTGAGTTTGTTGCCATTTTCTGTTTGATTGTTTGGACCGTAAGCCAAAGTGGCATGTAGGCGTGGAATCATGGAAGCTGAAGTCAAAGTGTGCTGGTTGGACCGTTCTGTCTTGTCTCCTGTCAGATGTATGCAGAGTGATTGAGCTGCTAGACCGGCTACAGAGGAGCGGAGAGCTGCCTCGTCCTAAACTACAGGCCCTGCAGAGAGTCCTACAGAGCAAATTCTGTGCTGCTATCAGAGAGGTACAAGTCTCAGATCATTCCAGGCGTAGTTTACAGGGCAAGTGGTTCTCAATCTAATTTCTGTAAAACGTTTACTACATTCTCTACTTTAGAATTCACTATTCTGGCTTTTTCCCCATAAAGATTTTTGTTTATCTTTTATGCACAACAATATAATAACGATAACATGTTTAAATTGTAAGGATTTTCAGGACAATAACAGCCAAACTGGGTCACCTGTTGGAATATCTTAGAGATGTTTGGAGTTCAAGTCTAGCTATTCTTTCATAGGTATACGAGCAACTCTACGACACTCTAGACATTATTGGGGGACCAGAAGTGCGAGCACAGGCAACTGCCAAGGTACGAAAACAATTACACTTCTGCTGTATTGCAAAAATTACTAACTGTTCATAGCTTATTTAGCCTTTCTTTGTTATTAGCAAACAAGCTACATACAAATACAACACCAAGTGGTTTATCTTGTTACTGGTCATGCTGGAGTAAGGTTTGATTCCAATTGGTTTCATTTCTTTCCTACAACCTGTAAATCAGAGCAGTTTGGAGCTGTTGAAAGATGTTTTTTTCACTTTTGATTAAGTTTGCGTTTCTTCCTCCTTCCAGACTTTGTACTAAACTATAACAGTCACATCAATGTATATCATAACTGGTACAACTTTGGGAAGGAAGGGAAATTGAGGAAAAATACTGAACCCCTCTTGTTTTTTGTTATTTTAAATGGAGCCATTTTTGAAGATGTAGGTTGTCTGCATAACTAAACCATATATCTTTTCCCTGCCTGGTTAGGCCACTGTAGCAGCCTTTGCAGCCAGTGAAGGCCATGCCCACCCAAGGGTGGTCGAGCTGCCCAAGACAGAAGAGGGTTTGGGCTTTAACATAATGGGGGGCAAGGAGCAGAACTCCCCCATCTACATCTCCAGAGTTATCCCTGGGGGGGTGGCCGACCGCCAAGGAGGGCTGAAGAGAGGAGACCAGCTGTTATCTGTCAATGGAGTGGTAAGAAGCTCTGATGGCCAGTCAGAACAATTGAGGTGATCCATAGAGATCTTCACAGCTCATCCGGAAAGTGTTGAAGTAAAGGGTGTGTGTGCTGCATTGATGTCCATGCAGAGCGTTGAGGGGGAACACCATGAGAAGGCTGTGGAGCTGCTGAAGGCTGCCCAGGGCTCCGTCAAGCTGGTGGTCCGGTACACCCCCAAGGTCCTGGAGGAGATGGAGGCTCGTTTTGAGAAGATGAGGAGTGCCAGGAGAAGGCAGCAGCACACCAGCTACTCGTAAGACTTATTAGTTTGCATGTAGTGACTCTTTACATATTGATGCATGGTTGCAGTAGCACCTGCAATGTGTGCGGGTGCTGCTAGTTTGTGGTAAAATGATTGATCTTCCACCAAACTGTTATAATTCAATCATAGGATTTAACAATCGTACTTGAAATTCATGTTGACTCAAAAAAGGGTACAAAATGAAGTAGAGGAAGCTCTCAATATTTGTCATGGTGGTCACGCAGGATTGGTCAGTGGAAAGTTTAGACTGTATTAATCAAAAATGCTGGGTGACATTTGTGTCTGTAGCAGATGAGAGATGATGTAATGTGGATTAACATCCTGAGACCCGGCGTCCTCTTATGTGGACATTTTCCTTCCTTAAACCTGTTGTCCTCATATATGGATGTTTTCTCACTGCCCCCTTTATGGTATAACTGCCACTTTGGGTTGCTAGAAAACAGCAGACAGGACGTAATGTATTAAACTCTTTGTGTTCACATGCAGTACACAAATGATCACGCTCTTCACTTTTTTGAATTAATAATCCAGGTCTCCGGATGATATTTATAAATTAGATGATGTGTTTGAATTTGTAGAGGTCTCGCTCTTTCCTTGTCCAAGATATGGGCCTTTTACAAAATTACCCATTTGGTCCATTCTCTCTTTCTCTACCTCCAGATCTCTGGAGTCCCGAGGCTAGTTCCAGCTGAGACTCCACACAGCTCATCAGCCAACTCTCCAGACTTCTGCAATGGAAAGCAAGACCTACAAGAAATAGAAAACCAAAGTAGCCTACGAACACCTGTTACCTGAATGTCTTAACAAAGGCAAACACTGAATATCAGTCTTTTCTCCCTTGTCTTCATATTTCTTAGGGAAATGCAGATTAATATTGTTGTCAAACCATAACTGTAATTTCATTACGTTTACAGCAACCGAGTATGTGAAGTGTGAACTAGAATGTAGTATTTATGTTCCTGAGTCTTAACCTTTTGCATTTTCATGACTAAGCGTATGCTGCTGTGGGCTCCAGTATAGTTTATGTGAGGTACAACACTTAGTAGCAGAGTACAATGAAAATTAAGTGCAGGAAACCCGCTGTTACATACACAGCTAGAGGGCTAAACAATAACTTTGATCAAATTGAATCTGTGGCTGCAGGTGGCACTTTTCTCTGAGCACATTTGGAGATTTGTGATAACGCATGTCTTGATTTCCTTAATTTATTCATGAAATAAAGTTTGAAGTGTAAATTGTATACTGCCTCATTCCTGTTGCAGATTATCAATAATATAATCAATTCAGCATTCAAATCTTTTACTTGAGTAAAGGTATCAATAACATTGTGTAAAGGCAGATTTACACCAGGCTAAGTGAGGAAAATCAACCCGATAGCGTATTTTATCAACGTGTACAGCCAGAGACAGCATTGGAAGTTCAGCAAGGTGAGACCACCACTGAATTTACATCTCTGGAGCCATGAACAGAGCCTTGGAGACCTCGTACCCCAAATTGAAAGAGCTAATCATTTTCTCAACAACAATAATAATAATAATAATAAGAAGAAGAAACAAAGAACTACATTTCGCCGACATTCTTGGCCCCCTAACAATGGGCCGCTCCATCTGTGGGCCGCTCCACGAGCATGAGGCTGCAGCATGCGGCCGATCCGTCAGTGGGCAAGCCGTCTGCCATGTGCCTCTCCGGATTAGTCACTCCAGTCCTGCCCATTTAGCTTGTGGAATGTTTTTCTCTTTTGATCGCTACAAAAGCACTTCACCTTAGAAAAACAATTTCATCAACAATTTGTTCTTTTATTATGTCTTTTCTGGTTTTCCAAAGGTTACCAGTTATGTTACAAGTTCACATTCGGTCCTTATCAAGCTCAGTTTGGTTTCAGACGCTCCATGTAAACGGCACTTTGAACACAAGAGGCACTCTTGAACAGATGTGACAACATGTTTTGGTAACGTTCCATTAAAACCATAAAAATAAATAACTATGAAATAAGTTGGAACTGTTTAACGTTATTGGCATTCACATTTCATGGAACTGACACTTTTTTCGTATCACATTATTTTAAATAATGAAACAAATGACCTGGGCAAAGAAATATGAGGTTATGGGTCCCAATAAGTTTGTCCAGACTTTTTTCATTTGTTTTATATATTTTAAATGTTAAAGGTAAAGTGTCAGTGCTATTATTAATGTGAAATATAGACTGGTGGATACCAATTACGTTTGTCAGTTTCTCTTATTTCAGAGAAAATTTTGGGTTTCGTAATTATTGGTGCTAAGACCTTTGGGCACGTCTGCAGTTTACGTTTAAGTTACAAAAGAACTTATAAAGTGGAAGCAGATTAGCAGCTCCTTAATCTGTTATTTGGTGTCTGTGACAGAGGATAGACTCTGATTCAAGTTCACCAAACATGATGTCTGCTCCCCTGATGCGTCTAGAAAACACAGTCCACAGTTCCTGACACACGCAGAGGGGTGTGTGTGTATGTGTCCATTTGTTGTAGTTGTATCTGCAAAAGCACAGTTCTTGATATGGGACTAGAAAGCCCTCTGGAAGGTAATCGGGGGTGAACCCACACTGTTGGGGCTGCAGAGGTTCGGGTCGTAAGAATTGGGTGTCAGTCCCACAATCCCCTCAGTCTGCGGCTGCTCCCCACACAGGAAGTCGTCCTCATCCTGCCTCGATCCCTGAAGCACACAGAGTAACACACATAACTAACATTTAGGGACTTACTGGAATGTAAACATGTCTATATATATACACCTGCATAACAAACACAAATCCATTCATAACAGACTTGAGACTGTGTTGAACGCCACTAAAGGTTCATTAGCATGTCAGTGAACGCATCATCTCACCTGCTTCCCTGTGTTCGTGACCTGCAGTTCTGTGTCTGCTACTTCCTCCCAGACTTGGTAGAGAGGTTCAACCAGACGACCCGACCTACACACACACACACACAAACAAGGCTGAATCCCTATCACCATGCCATTGAAGCACTTTCCATGTACTCTGGAAGATGTGACTTAGACGGAAGCCTAGTTACGGGCTTTGATCCGTACCTCTTCAGCAGGTATGGATCAAAGGGAAAGAAGCTGTCCAGAGGGTTTGTGTTGGTGGTCACACAGTCGCCCCCTGTAGAGCTGCGGACCACGGGCAGCACGTGCCGGTTATTCTTCTCGATGATGGTATAGCAGAACACCACCTGATATTTCCTGCGACACAAACAACAGCAACAGTGTTTCCTACAACTTTAGGGAGCTGAGAGCTGCACATCAAAATGTTTGTGCTGGGAGCGACGCTGCACCTGGTGATGGCAGCAAACATGTTGGTGACCGATGGCAGGCAAACTTTGAGGGGATTGAGCTGACACATCACCACACGCTCCAGGTTCAGGTTCTGCATGTACTCTAGACCTGAAACACACACACAAGCACACACACACAGGAATATCAATTCTACAAATCATTCCCAAAGACACTTTTAACTTTTAATTTAGCCAAGTTTCCCTACACATGATGCAAAGAAAGTAAATGTGCTTTAAAAATACATTAGCTCAATTTCATGTTAAACACTTTCTTCCTTTCGCACCTTTCTTCATGTTCTCCTCCAGGATGGCTCTGTGTCTGAAGATGAGTGTGTAGAAAGCTGCCTGGCAGGCCGTGTAGAACGGCCCGTGCAGGCTGATGTCACAGCAGGCCTGTCTGACGCTGCTGTCCTGGCTGTCGATGTAGCGATGGATCCACGGGAGCAACAGGTCCAGACAGGCTCGCACAGTGCTGCAGGGAGAAAGGGAAGATGGTGGGTAAGCACGTTAGATCAATAGTCTGCAGTCGAAACGTCGCACATGCTTTAGTAGAAAGAGCGAAACGGAGGAGGCTGAGGTGGAGTTACTCACACCGCAGGGATGAATTTGGCCCGAGCCAGGAAGCTGCCCAGGTATCCAGCAGCCGCCTGGCGGAGGACGGCAGGCTGGGACGGACACTGGAGGATCTTCCACAGGTGATCCAGGAATGCCTCTGCCAGGGCCTGCAATATTCACACACACGCAAATACATACATAGAGCCCAGATTCATCTTGCCAAATACACTAAAATTACCAAATATGATATGTTATGATTGTGCCACGACCATTTGTAGCGGCGCTGCTGTTTCCTTTTATTACATTGACATTGTTGTGCCCACTGACCAGTTTGAAGCTGCAGAGGTAAAACATGATGTACTGGACGTGACAGGAAGCGTGTGTTGGCAGAATGAACTTGTCAAACACATTCAGCAAATCTCTGTACAGGTCCTTAGTCTTTTCCACATTGAAGGAGCCTGAAGAGAGAAGAAGATGAGACAGGGTTAGTGACACTTTGTTGGATTTGATTGAAGGCCTGAGATGTGGGTTGCTGGTGTATAGGACTGTTTGTCTACCGTTGACATGGCAGATGTCCTTGATGTACGCCATCAGCACAACCATGAGTGTGTCCAGCCGCTCGGCCACAGGATGAATCATCACGTCTGCCCCGGAGGTGGGACAATCTGACACGTCCTCATCCTGACAAACACAACAAACAGAGACCATGTGATTCCTGCCTGGGACTGGAGCATGAAGCTGGAAGAAAATAAAAACACAACAAAGATGACAGCAAACCATCACACACACACACACACACACACACACACACACACACACACACACACACACACACACACACACACACACACACACACACACACACACACACACACACACCTTACCATTTGAAAGAGCCCTTCCTCGCTCGGTTCATCTTTCCTGTGCACCGCTTGTTCTTCTGCCTCCTCGATCTCCGACCCCGACGCACCGACCTGATTACACACATTCTAGTTCAGATTTTCACACTTATTACGCTGCGATAGATGAATCAGAATGAAGCATTAAAGAGAGACACAGATTTATGGCTATGAGTTGAGAACAGCTGTGTGGTGATTATGGTAGGGAGCTAAACCTCTCACGTCAAGTTTGAGCATCTTCTCAACGATGACCCCCAGTATGTCTCTTCGGATGGACGGCATGTAGACTGTGACCCTGAGCAGGTTGTGCACATAACACTCCTGTAGAGAGCAACACACACACACCACAACACTTCACACTTCAGATTAATGATACAGGGAACAGGGATCCATGATCACAATTCACAACTTCTCCCAAGAACTAGTGAGGTTAAAAAAATACAAAACAAACTAAACCCAATGTGACTCTATAGCACCTAAGGGTCACATGAGCAGGTATTCATTGGTTTCTCACCAGGGTTCTGGAGGATTTCTGTACAAAGGGGAAGTTCTCCTGTAGAATGGGCATCAGGAAGCGACTGGTGCTGAAAGATGACAACTTTTACTAAACAACACATTATAATAGAAAAGGTATAAACATATATGTATACAAGTGAGTGACTTACGATGGAACATATCTTGTGATGATCTGCAAGGCCTGGTGGCTCTGGTTAAAGTTCCTGGGGAGGTCTGAACAAATCAAAAAAGAATAGAATAACAATCTATTCCAAAACGAGAGACTGAGAGAGAGACACACACACACACGACACCTACCATCATCTTCATCCTCCGAATCAGATATATCCACCCCTCCTTCGCAGATCGTCACTCTCTCTGGGGAGAAACACACAACATTCCTTCAGCCATTTCTCAAAAACTCTAATACTATAATAATAATGACATCATCTTATAGCCATTAAATCATTGCGGTGCCAGTTATTGAAACCTACTGGGAGTGAAGTGTGAGACCACCATCTTGAGACAGGCACACAGGTAGACAGTCTGAGCTGAAACCAGGTTACTGAGGAAAGCCAGGTACTCCTCCACCACAGCAGGGCTCCGTCCCACCCAGGGGACCCTCTGGACAAAGCAACAGGAAAGGGAGAAAGGGAAGTGTGTTATAGACCCTACCTAACCTAACCCTAACCCCAAACCTAACCCACATAAGAAGATGATCTGCACCACTGTCTATACTCACCAGAATAGTGTAGATCAGCTGTTCATGGTCTTTACTGAGCAGACTCACACAACTACGGAATTCTTGTAGCCAGCTGATCATTTGAGCATCCTGTCAGGAAAGACAATGAAATAGAAACAAAGAATGAACGTCAAGACATCCTCTAATATACTGTAAACATTCAGGATTCCAAAATAAAACTCATATATCATGTACCTTAATCTCAGGATCGGCCAGTTGGTGTTTAAGGAGCTCGTAGTCACCAGAGTCTCCCTTCAAAAAGAAAATATAACATTTAAACAGGAAATCATGCACAAACTGGTTCCATGTTTTTCTGAATAAGCTGGTTTGTGGTGTTTCTATGTTGTGCGGTGAAAGTTGGCCAACAGCGAAGTAAACATTTGTTTCTTGTACTAACCCGATTATATTTAGCCAGTGTTTCCACCACATTGCCTCCAAACCGGACAGTCTTCACCGGAGGGCTGTTCAGGAAATCAAGGGAGTCGATCTCCATATTCCACTGTTATAGAACGAAAACAGCGTGTTTGCTAAGCTAACGACACTTAAGATAACATTACACCGGAAGAGCCGATGGGCGAAACCGACACGTGTTGGTGACCTCAGCCGCAATTACATTATTTAAATACTTAAATACTTTGTAAATAATAACTACATGCTCTCAGTTGGAACACGAGGGTGAACGCCGAAGAAGCAAAGCATTTGTTTATGGAAGTGAACGCGGAAATACCGGATGTGGCTAACCGATTTGGGCCCGGAAACCTGATTTAGACGAAGTAAGCGCACCACATTTAGAAACGAAACTACATCCGGTCTCCCATTTCCGCTTGTGTGTGAACAAGAAAATGAGAAAAAGACGTGAAGAAAAAGAACGATATGAACAAGACAACAACAAAACAAAGGGGAAACAAGAACACTCGAACGAGAAAACGAGTAAAAAGAGGGTAATAGACCGAGAAAACGAGAAAGCATCCGTGTAATAATGTAATGTATCACTCCGGGTCTGTACCAAAATACACTGGGCCAAATGAAAAGAGAAATGGCTCCGCTCTCTCTGCCGGGCGGTGCAGTGAGACAGATCGAACGCCCAACATGTCTGGACTCGCTTGGAGACAGCCAATCACGTTTATTCTTTGTTACGTAGCACAACCTTGGCAAAACAACAGCCCGTCTCTTGATTTCCTGTTCGCTCTGGAGAGATACACGACCAAGCGAATGCATAAAATGTCATATTAACCATAATCGTGTGTTTGAAGCGGACGTCTCCATTCGTCTCTGCGTCGGTGTGCGCTGTAGACGGTGTGTTTGGTGGTAATCGGAGCCTCTGACGCACCGTTAGCTGCCCCCGCTGCTAGCTAGGCGGAGCGGAGAAGATGGGGTCCATCCTGAGCCGCAGGATCGCTGGTGTTGAGGATATCGATATCCAGGCCAATTCGGCTTATCGATTCCCACCAAAATCAGGTTGGTAAACAGTGACGTAACCGATCACCCTAGAGAGAATAGTTTCAGAGAAGCACCTGAACGCGTCGCGGGTGGATTCAGGTTCCTCTTCTGCTCTGTGTTTATCTGCGCTGCTAAATAAATCGCGAAATATTTGAAATAAGTTACAAAGTTGATACATGTTCCACTCGAAGTTTCCAGTCACATTTTTACGTCTTTTATTTAAAATACGATACTAGACTTTGTTATGATCATAATAAGGAATCCTCAGACTTTGTGACAACACAACAATCAGGAAATGTGTGTGTTGTTGTACGAGTGGCAGCAGTTCACTATTTATTTATCCAGTCTATGTTATCAAGTGCTATAATATTTATAATATCTCAACTGATACCAACATAGAGAGACGAATATTGAAGAAACACAGGTTAAAACTCACATTGCATCAGTTTAAACCTGTATGGCTGTAAATAATGATTATTTCCTCATTGATTAAGCTTTCACTTTTTATAACTAATGTCTTTATGATTTTGCGTTTATAATTCAGTTAACAAAGCCCAAGGTGACATCTTCAGGTTGTTTATTTTGTCTTAACAACTGTTCAAAACCTGAAAGACACTTTTAAAGGTGAAATATTAAAACAGAGAATCTCACCGTGCAGTTTTACTTTCCTGTCCCGTTATTTTGTGGCCACTGGAGTAAATTTATCCTGTATTATTTAACATAAATTTGCAGAGGGAGGACATATGAGCACATTAGATAAGACGATCATCCTGTAAAACTCGGCTATTATGGCTATAAATCCATAACAAACATCTGGAACTGTGTAATTACAGGGACTGTTAGGTTGTCACTTTGTTTTTATGTAACCTGTGTGCTTCTTCCTCTCCTCCCACAGGGAACTACTTTGCCAGCCACTTTTTCATGGGAGGAGAGAAATTCGACACCCCTCATCCAGAGGGATACCTGTTTGGAGAAAATATGGACCTGAATTTCCTTGGAAATAGGCCAGTGCAGGTGAAAACCCTCCTCATCCCACTGCTCCCTGCTCTATATTCATCACAGCTTTGAAGGAATTGTCCCCTTATGAGATTCTTCATATTATCTTCATTCCTTAGTTCCCGTACGTGACTCCTGCTCCCCACGAGCCTGTGAAAACCCTGAGGAGTCTCGTCAACATCAGGAAGGACTCCCTGCGGCTAGTCAGGTAAAAGACTAATGAGGCTGAGCTTTGATGGCGTACCTGCAACTTCAAACTGTAGCACAAGTAAAGCGAGGAGTTAAGAAAAGTTCTGCGTCGTAGGTACAAAGACGACTCCGACACCCCGCTGGAGGAGGGAGCCAAACCCAAAGTTCAGTACGGCGTGGAGTTCACCTTTGATGCAGACGCTCGGGTGGCCATCACTCTGTACTGCCAAGCGTTTGAGGAATTCTCCAATGGGATGGCAGTGTAAGAAACACATGAATAAGCTTTTATTTCATTTCTACAGTACTTACAGTTCTTACAGTGCATTTGGAAAATATTCAGACAGCTTCACTTTTCAGCCTGATTCCAAAATGGATTAAATTAATTTTTATTCAAAGGGAAAAACTGAAATCTCCCAGTGTTCAGACACTTGAATCTGAGCTCAGGTGTCTCACATTTCTTTATGATAAGCTAATGTTATGGCTTGATGGTATTCGATGGGGGCTGAGATTTGAGCCTTTGAGCACGTCGACTAGAATAGACACGTGGGAGATACTGTCTGTGGCTCCTTCGCAACCACCTGTCACCATGGATACTGCGAAAAAGGCCCTTAGAAGATGAAAGTACTAGTTGAACACGTTGAAGTTGCTGTGTTGAGATGAGACTGAATGATGAAAGAATGAATCACGGATCACACGCTCTGACCCACATGCAGGTACAGCCCAAAGGATCCAGGGATGGTCTCTGAAACCGTCCACTACAAGCGGGGGGTCAGCCAGCAGTTCTCCATGCCGTCTTTCAAAATCGACTTCTGTGAATGGAAAGAGGAAGACGTGAGTGTCTGAAACGTCTCCTTCAGTCTCAATGTCCTCAGACGCACTCCAAACCACAGTCGGCCTCGGTTTATAACTGTGCATCGTTAAATATTAACATGTTTATTTTCCTTTACAGTTGAACTTTGACCTGGACCGAGGAGTATTCCCCATGGTTATCCAAGCTGTGGTTGATGAGGGAGATGGTAGGTTGTTTACTTTTAATTGCAATTGAAGGCTGAAAGTCACATTGGGTTAAAAATTACTAAAGGTGACTTCTTCCTTCTTCTTCCTTCTTCTTCTTTCTTCCTCCTTCTTCTTCCAGATTGCCTCGGACACGCTCACGTACTTTTGGCAGCGTTTGAAAGAGTACGTATACTTAAGGAATAAACATCCTTCAACTTCACAGCCAGATGTTGGTATTGCACTGAAACATTTGTTCTTACCCGCAGCACGTTGACGGCAGTTTCTCAGTGAAGCCTCTGAAGCAGAAGCAAATCGTATGTCGCCTTTTCCTTCTTTACTCTTTTTTCACTGTTTACAAAATGCTAGAAGCTGTTTCCATTCACGTCTGCAAATTAGAGGTCAGGAACGTCTTCTTCCTCCTCATCAGTACGCCTGGTCATTTAGAAACGAGTGTTTCTTCGTTTTTACAGGTGGATCGTGTCAGCTACTTACTGCAGGAGATCTATGGAATCGAGAACAAAAACAACCAAGAAACAAAGGTTAATAAATAATAAATATTAATCCAGCGTTGTGTAGCAATTCTGTCAAACTTCTGCTTATCGTGTGTGTGTGTGTGTCTCCCTGTGTCTCCCTCTTTCAGCCGTCAGATGACGAGAACAGCGACAACAGCAACGAGTGTGTGGTGTGTCTGTCGGACCTTCGGGACACACTCATCCTGCCCTGCAGACATCTGTGCCTCTGCAACTCCTGCGCAGACACTTTGCGTTACCAAGCCAACAACTGTCCCATCTGCAGACTACGTAAGAAGCGTTGCGTTCTTTTATATTAAAGCTGTGTAGTAGGTTAGAACTTAACTCTCTGGTCTCTCTCTGTCCAGCTTTCAGAGCTTTGCTGCAGATCCGAGCTGTGAGGAAAAAGCCCGGCGCTCTTTCCCCCGTCTCCTTCAGCCCGGTTCTGGCTCAGACTATGGAACACGACGAGCACTCGGTAGGTTTCCATTAAGGAGCTCCATGCAAGTGACACACATTTTGTAAATGACCCACTCAACAAATTAATCCAACAAATAAATCACACAGCTCCAGCTTTTCTGAATATTATGATTTTAATTACACGCAACAAATGCATCTACATCCATTTCGTCTCTCTGCAGGGCACGGACTCGGTTCCTCCGGGTTTTGAACCCATCTCGCTGTTGGAGGCTCTGAACGGGCTGCGCTCAGTGTCTCCTGCCATCCCGTCTGCTCCTCTCTACGATGACATCAACTTCTCCGGGGGCGTGGGCGGAGACGGCAGACAGCTCGGCTCCCCGGAGCATTTAAGCGACAGCGGCCTGCAGAAAGGCAAAGTCAGCAAATCACCGGACAGGTAATCCTCAGGCTCTTGGGTGTGTCGGGGCGAAGGCAGGAACATGAAGACATGGGCGGGGTTCTGTCTCTCTGTACTTTGGAGCTAAACTGTCTGTGCTGCTCGATTCACAAATCATTGAACAGATCAACCGACACGATCAAATCACTGACAAACGTTAATCAATCAAACCTCTCCTCCCTTCCCGCTGTCTCAGCACCCTCAGGTCTCCGTCCTCTCCCATCCAGGAGGAAGATGAGGAGAAACTGTCCGAGATGTCCGACGCTCAGCCGCACACACTGCTGTCAAGTAGCCCCGCCCCCACAGAGGTAAAGCTTCACCACATCACCGCCTTAACCATGACCTTTGACCTCTGCCTCTGCCGTAGCTTTAACATCTGTCTCACCCTCAGGCCACGGCGACCGAGGACGTGGCAGAGTCGCTGTCTCCAGATGACGGTGAGTTGTCTTGTTCTTTCTTACCTCAGTTGGAAGAGTAAAGCTCTGTTGCCTTTCGAGGGTTCTGATTGGGTGACATCGTCTTTTCTTGTCCACCCGGGTGATCCAGAGGACAGGATGCACGCCGGAGCAGACATCCTGCAGGATTGCAGCAGCGAGCACAGCAGCTTGACCAAAACGGAGAGCGACCCGCCAGGCGACCTCTCTCTGCCAGGTGAGGAACTCCGCTGCATCGCCTCACGTTTGCTTTCCTCTCATTTCTTTCCTCCTCCCGTTAGTCTGACATGTTCTTTGTTCCTGGCAGTCAGAACGTTTGCTTGCACTTTAAATATAACAAATATACTGCAGTCCAGCGTCATGGAAACTCCATTAAACCTGGATTGTGCGACTGTAAATGGTTTTATTCGGGTGTGTAAACGTCTTTAGGAGGAGTGTGTGTGTGTCCTCTGCATGCATGATTGCTACGATCACTACCATCATGTGTGGGTAACTCTTTTTAGTTATGGTCCTTTTTAGTTCAGGAAATTGTAGAAAATGAAACAAATATTTCAACAAATACATTGATTTCTCATTTCTCCATTCCATCCAGAATCAATGCCTTTTTTGCCCTTTTATTCTAACAGTAAGTGGACATTCCAATCTCCATCAAGCTCCTGTTTACATCCAATCACTAACACCTCGTCACCAAACCTCCTAAACTGAATGATCTACATGTATAATGTGACATAGTGTGTTTATAATATCATATATATCAGGATATTCATATCTCTGTACGCTCTGATGATGCAACCCTCTCAGTCATGTTGAGCTGCTGTCACTCTCCTTTATGTGATGGTGATGTCATCTACAAACTGTTGGCTGTTTGGTTACTTCTCCGGGTCAAATCTCTCGTTCTGGTATTCCGGCGTGACGTCTCTTCTCTTGTGGTTCAAGATTCCCTGCCTGTGATGTCGCTGCTCTGCGTCTAACCTGTGAGGCTTCTGTGTGTTTCCTAACTGTCTTCCTCTCTTCCCTGTCTGTGGCCCTGTCCCTTCCTTCCGCCTCTCTCTGGGCAGCTCTAGGTCCTGATGCCTGCTCTATTGGTATGGAGGAATAACTGGTATGTAAGGCTTTCCTCTCTGCTCTGCTTCTCTCTTTGTGCGAGCTCTTTACCGCTCCCACTGAATTGTCACCGCCGCAGCCACGTGGCTCACCTGCGCCGTCTTCTTCCTCTTCTTCATCGCAGGGTCATCAGAGTCGACAGAAAGCCTGAAGAGTCAGAGCACAAACTGCTCCAGTCAGCCTCTCCTGTGTGCTTCAAGCAGCCTTCACATGGAAGATGAGCATCTGAACCCTTGACTCTGGCCCAGCTGCACCCCCCCCTCTCCCATCCTAAGCTTTTACACTTCACCACACTCATCCTCAGTCTTCACCTCCTTCCACCCTCAGTCTCCAGTCTTCTGTTTCTGTGATCCATGCAAGCATCGGACCCTGAAAGGACAGGAGAGGACATCTCTGACACGTTAATGACATTTGAAGGACTCCTGCAGTAACACCCGGGTATCTTCTTACCTTATGCTTGCCGTGCTTAACAAAAAAAAACAAAAATCCAGATTGAGTCGTGTTAAGTGTGTGTGTGTGTGTGTGTGTGTGTGTTGAGTTGTGATCTCGTAATGTGGAGTCCAGAGATGTTTCACTACCCGATGCGGTGGTGCGTTTAAGCACACTTACCTGAACTTGCAGTAATAGTATAACGAGAGCTCGACACTACACTTTACGAACAACACTTTAAAAAAACATTACTTATGCATTTGTGTGACCATTTCGAGTGATTTTTGCACAAAATCACATAATATAATCCATTCCCTTTTTAAGGAGTTTGATGACGAGATGAGTTGTCACGGTCTTAAACATTTTGCTTCTTCCTGTATGTTTCTTTTTTGTACTTTAAACGGTGTGATATCCATGTGTAACAACTAGAACCATGTGTAGTTAACTTGCAAAAATTGTATACTTGCATAATGTGTAGGAGAGAAACAAATTGATCTCATATTCAATGAGCGGCACTAGATTCAGATTCATGCGCATCATTTCAGATTTTACATCCCAAACAGCTGAACTCAAAAATAGCTGAAGCCTGCAAACAAGCGGGCTGATCTATAAGCGCGCTTGCCGTTCTCGTGGCAGATCTCGTTTCCGTGGCAATGCCGGCGTCTGCTTAGAAGGGGGAGGAGTCTCTCTCTTGCCCCCGCCCCCTCCCGTATGTGTAGCCTCATGCATATAGATCTCTGTGCCTTCTATTGATATGGCTGCTTGTTGCATAGAGCGTTAATGTTCTTATCAATGCTACAATAAACAACCATAGACAGGAATTTTGATGCTGATGTATAAAGCTTGTTTTTCTATTACAAACTTCATGCTACTGAAAAGAAGAAGAAAAAAAAAAATCTTGTTATGGAGCAATATTGAACCACACACGTTTGTTGATGTATCACTTCTACATTTATAATCTCAGACGTCTTTAAGGTTGAAGTGAGATTCCCTAACCCTGTAAATTGGATTTGGAAGGAACACGTCCACTTCATTAGACGCAAACTTTACATTTGTATTCCATTGCATGTGTTAAACCTCTCGCTGCTTTTTAATGATGTGCTTATTTCGTCTCCCCCTCCTTCCTCCTCCTCTTCCTCTTATGTGCCATTTCAACTCGACACTGTGCCTTCCTGTTGCTTTTCTGACCACTATTGACCTGGTATCCAGGACTGTCCACATTAGGTGGTTCGTGGCTCTCTGTAAAATCAATACCTGTCTTTCCTCTTGTGTATAGCAGCATGTGTATAACAGTAAAGAACAAAGATTCAATACGCAGACTCACTTATTTATGATCAGCAGTAAAGTCATGGGTAAGCGTTCTATAAATCTTGACAATATGGTGATTGAGAAGAATCAGATTAAACATTTTCACTGCGTTGTCCTCTTGGATAAAAAATTCGCTTTTGAATTGTTGATAAATCTCACAACAATAAGATAAATGTAGAAGAATAAACTTTCCTCTAAAATCAAGTGAAGTCAAAGTAATTGAGGCAGCATATAAACAGCAGCCAGCAAACCGTCCAGTTATTTACTAGAAGTCCCTTTACAGCTCCTTTATTAATATGAAAGTCAGGCAGAAAGGTCATATAGGCCCTCTAGGTGTATTTATATATTGTTAAACTGAGTCACCAGTGGAGGATGAAAAACACTACATTTATGGAAATGTAACAGAAAAAGGAGGAAATGCCTTTGTGGCTCGTTGTTGAGGGTTTATTTTATTTTATTAAGATAATAAGAAACGTCCTATCGCCCATTTTATGCAGAACCTGCAGGTAAACAAAGCACCTCAGCTATAAGAAGACTGGAGGATTAAGGCCCAACTTGCATTAATTCGAGCTGACGCAGAGCCGAGTGGATCAATGCTTATAGACGTGAGGGAAAGGCTGATGGACACCCTTTTCTTTTCTACTATTATCATTAACCTATTTCCACTTTAGGAGAAGCCAAAAAGCAGTGAGAGCCTAATCAAATTCAATACGATTGATTAGATCCAATTGAATCTTCATGCTGATTGCCTAATGTTAAGTTTATATGATTTACTAGAGCAGAGAGAGCTGTGTGTGTGTGTGTGCGCGCGTGTGTGTGTGTGTGTGTGTGTGTGTGTGTGTGTGTGTGTGTGTGTGTGTGTGTGTGTGTGTGTGTGTGTGTGTGTGTGTGTGTGTGTGTGTGTGTGTGTGTGTGTGTGTGTGTGTGTGTGTGTGTGTGTGTGTGTGTGTGTGTGTGTGTGTGTGTGTGTTTTGGACGTGTTGAATCTGTAGCACCAATTGGGTTTCATTTAGTTTGAAGGCACTTAGTGATTTACTCTAACACCAAAAACCAGGAGCCTTAACATTAAGGACGTACATGCCCACAGTTTTAGGAGTGTTCAATCTGCAAATTAGCAGCTATGCGTCTTCATAGAACATTTTTAACCTCTGAATCCTGAGTCTAAAATATAAACGATTGCTTTAAACTCGGGAAAAGTGATGATAAATGGGACTTCCAGGTTCCCAGACTGTTAGCTGAGTGGGGCTCTAGCA
This sequence comes from Genypterus blacodes, assembly GCF_046128005.1. NCBI lineage: Eukaryota > Metazoa > Chordata > Actinopteri > Ophidiiformes > Ophidiidae > Genypterus > Genypterus blacodes. The sequence continues at coordinate 2,773,165 of NW_027466841.1, forward strand.
CTGGGCACATGGAAGGGATATGAAAGGGATCGTTACTGTCCTTACCTAGAGAAAGTTCCTCCCGAGGGCATGATAGGGAGCTCTGTCAAGGCTTAAGCCGAGTGAATCCAAATTCTTTCCTGAAAAAAATGCAAAATGCAGACAGTGGAACTTTTCTTTCTGTGTTTCTAAAGGGTCGATAAGCGGTCAGCAGTAAAAAGAACAATCGCTGTTAGACTGTATTGTTGAACAAAACAGAGGGTGACGTTTATCTGATGACCTCATGGGTGTTATCCTACTAAGATGAAGAAGATGCGGTCTTAAAATAAGCACGATTTCTCCTTCATCACCCAAGTGAAGACAAAAGGGACACAGCAGGCGAGAGAATGATCCTGGAAAAGATTCTATTTTGGTTTGATCCCCGCAAGTCACGTTGAAGAATACTGAGATGAAGCCATGAGGTCGTAGCATCGAGACTGTGTGGAGAAATGAATATGAAATTAAAGTGAAACTACTTCAGAAACCGATATGGATTCTTTTGTGTCGATTTAAAAGAATTCAATTTAAAAATCAATTAAACAAAATGTATCACTCTAGTCTTGTTCGATTACATTGTTGAGTTAGCAAATAACTACACTAAGAGTAAAATCCTTATTTGTTCGCTTTTATTCATTCTTTTGTTTTCTTTGTGTTTCGTTTGTGAGGCGTGTTTAATTACAGGGATTGCTTCCAGAAATCATATTTTAAAGATTTTTCAGCCTTCCCCATGTGTGTGTATTGTGTCTTGTCAGAGTGGAAGCAAGTTAAAGCTGATTGGCTGAGAGCCTCGCACCTCAACCTCATAAAATTTCAACCTCAAAAATGTGGACGATACACAATGCTCCGGTCTGCTGCCTGTTTTAATGCTGCAATGTTTTGAAACTTGAATTTTCTCCTGGCACATAACTTCACTTTTAACAGCAGAAAGCTCTACATTTTCCTTGAGATTAAATTCACGAGGTAGAACTATTAATTGTCTTCCCGTAATGAAATTAAATCTATCTAAAGCGAGCCTGAAAGCACCTTTCGAAATCCCACTATACCGTGTTCATTACCTTTAGTCAATGTAAACAGGTTTACCTCCGGCCGCACAAAGCAAACACTTTCTCATTTAATTAGTCGGTGCTAAACCTCTTGGAGGCGAGAAATCTCCCCCTCCCTCAATACGGCTCACTTAGCCCACATGCCCTTGATCACACAACACATCCATTAAGTACAGTGCATGTCCCAACATACATGTGCCATGTGCCATGTGGGAGCTAATCCTTCATCATCACGTTTGAATAACAACAGCTATTGGTGTCTTGAAGGACAGTGAGGGCTGGACTGTATTTATCCCCATCCAACCTAGTGCGCGGCTACGATACACTGAGCAGTACAGTATGACATCACCTGGTGGTAATCAGATAATATAGACGGTGTGAAAGGTAAAGTCTGTCTGTCTATGATTTGGATTGTTAGACATTCAAGAAGAGATCATTGAGAGCAACACGTGCAGGCAGACTGGGACTTTAGGATGTCACCTTTATAGGATCAGAGAGAGAGAAGGGGGAGGGGAAGAGACTGAAGGAGCAGAGGAAGAGGAGGAGGAGGAGAGACACAAGGGTCAGCATCTTCTCTACTGAAGTGAAGTGAGGAACAAAGGGAGAACACAGGACCTCCAGTTTTGCTCTTCGGCTTCGACTGCGTCCGTAAGACCGTCCATAAATCTCGCAAGTCCTCCAGATAGAGAGAAAGAAGCGTTTGTGTGGAGTGTTACCCGGGCACCATGACGCAGCAGCTCAGCAGCTCCCCGTTCCTCAAACCCTTCTTCCTAAAGACGCCTGTCGGAGGGGTGAGCCCTCTGCGGCAGAGGCGACACACACTCCCAGCCAGCGAGTTCCGGAACCTCACACCGCAGGACGCCATCAGTGTGTTTGAGATCGAGAGAGAAGGTAAGTCACTAACTTCTGGTGTACAGTATGGAGTATACATGACAGGATGTGACCTTATAGCTCTGTTGTCCATCTGTCCTGTAGCGTTTATCTCAGTGTCTGGAGAGTGTCCACTTACCTTGAATGAAGTCCTTAACTTCCTGGGCCAGTGTCCTGAGCTGTCCCTCGGTTGGTTTGAGGAAGGACAGCTGGTAGCCTTCATCATCGGCTCTGGCTGGGACAAGGAAAGGCTCGCACAGGTGAGACCAGAAAATCCATACTTAACACATTTGGGAATATAAAACAATATAGCAAACCTTATTATGTGACGTAAATGGATTGCACAGAATAGTAAGAGCTGTTGTCTGCCTCTCCTCTCCTCTCCTCTCCTCTCCAGGAGGCCATGACCCATCATGTCCCAGACTGCACCACAGTGCACATCCACGTGTTGTCGGTGCACCGCCACTGTCGCCAGCAAGGCAAAGGCTCCATCCTGCTGTGGCGGTATCTGCAGTACCTGCGCTGCATGCCGGGCCTCCGTCGAGCTCTGCTGATCTGCGAGGAGTTCCTGGTGCCTTTCTACCGTAAAGCCGGCTTTACAGAGAAGGGGCCGTCAGCCATCTGCGTGCCCAACATGCAATTCCAAGAGATGGAGTACGCGCTCGGTGGGCAGGCGTACACGCGGCGGAACAGCGGGTGCTAGTCCCCCCAAAACCCCCCCGACCCAGCGAGCTACCACCTACTCATCTCACACACGGACTCAGGGCAGCAAAGATGATCAAAACAATAGCGGACAATGGACTGCACAGGACCAGCATGCATCAGGGGCCTCAGCAGTGGTAAACAGGTCTTACAGAACAAAGAGAGCAGTCTGTGTGAGGATGAGAAACTCAGAGAGGTTTTCACCCTTTCATGCAGAAACACAGTCGATAACCTGGCAAATCAGCCATCACATCATTTTCCTTCTGTTACTGATGATTGTTTATTCCATGTATACGTCTGAAATCATTAGTTTCACGATTCCTAATGTAACAAGAGACAGAATTGAATAGAAAAATGTCCTGCAGTCGTGATGTAAATACGTTTCTGTTTTTGTAAAGGATAGAATTCCATCTGTCCATTCATTCACTTTGATTTATAACTTTGGATACACTCAGCACCTTTTTATCAACATAACTGTATTATACCACCTACACACTGATCAACACTTTGGGTTATATATATATATATATATTTATATATTGTATGATAGAAAATCTGTACCTATCTTAAATAAACAAAGTCAAAAAAAACAAAAGTTCCAAATGCATTTATAGATTTGTGTTTTTTGTTTATACTTTTCTTTTCAGTTACATGTGAGTAGGCAGGCAGCTAAAACACCACCGAGTTCAAAACCATCATCACTTCTCCAGAAGCGATAAACACATCAAGGAAAACATTCGAGTGCTCAGCATAATGTAACAAAAATATGGCAGTAGCTGGTACGTTTATCACCAAGGCACCAAAGGTATCAATAAGTTGAGTTTTTGTCCCTGCGTCTGTGTGAGGTTGCCTGAAGACCTATGTCTGGAGTGTTGAATGTAAATATAAAGACATATTCCTTCTCTCTGTACCGGCGCTCTAACCCCCACCTCAGGGTGCAGATTACAGAAGCCAAAGGAGAGAAAGAAGGGCAGCCGGGAGCTTTAACGAGGTTTCAGAAGTGCCATACTCTTGTTTCACTGGCGAGTGAAGAAGTGACAATGACCACAGGGGAACAGGAAGGAAGGAAGGTGATAATAAGTCTGTTTGATAAGTGGCATAGGGATTTATACTGACAAGAGTAAAAAAAACTAAACACAAGCATATCTTCATAGTTCACAGGGGAGCGCACCTCGGCTCCCCCGCCACACGGGGGCAGAGTGGAGACGCAGACACCGCCCGTCCGTCCGTCCGTCCACATCTTTTGACCTGATGCCCCCCCGCTGCCCCTCCCTGTCACGCTCTCACTCTCCGGGGCTTCAGTGGAGGTGAGCATTGAGGTCGTACTTCTCGCAGAATTTGTCCGTGAAGGGGATGCAGGTGAGCAGCTCGCACCACTCGCACTTGATTGGATAGACGTAGAAGAGCACCACGAGGCCGGCAAAGAGCCCGACGAACACCAGCAGGAAGACGATGATCTGGCAGCGTTTGCGGTACATGTCCATGCGGCCGAAGCTGATGTACGGTAAGAAGGCGAAAGACAGGAAGAAGCCGGAGATAAAACCCGAGATGTGGGCGAAGTTGTCGATCCAGGGCAGCAGACCGAACGCAAAGAGGGAGAGCACCACGCACAGCAGCTTGATGAAGGCTCGCCAGGGCTGAGCCAGGATCTGCCAGCTCTGGAACAGCTCCACAAAGAGGCAGGCCAGGATCCCGAACTGAGAACCGGCCGGCCCCACCTGAGACCAGAGCAGAGAGAGAGCAGTGAGCCTGAGAGCCACACGACCCCGACATGCACATAACACATCCACACATGCATCAGCATCTGGATGAGTTTACTCTCAAATATTAAAATCGCTACAATAAAGCTATAAAAAGGGTTTTGGATGACAACATTTACAGATTTAGATGATAAAACTTTGATTATACCGCCATTAAGGCAAAAAGTGCATTTTATTTGCATGTATTTGAAACGATAACAACATGATCGTTGACTGTGACGTGTGTGTGGTACTGATCACCTCGGCTCTGTACGGCAGGAAGATGGCTGAAGCCAGGTTGCCAGTAATGCCACTGAGGATGTAAATGATGGAGATACGCAGCCAGCCTGCCAGCTTTTCCAGGTCCCTCAGGATGGTCATCTGGAAAGCCACCGACACCATGCAGTGAAGGATCCTGGGAAGAAAATGGGAGGAAATGTTGACGCGTGTGCAAACTAACGCACAGGGAGTGAAAAGCTAGACTTGTTGGGCGGCTAATCCCTGTGGCGAGCAGGGATGACTTTACCCATCAACCCAATCTGTCTCTATCTGTGTGAAGCCTAATGAGTGCAGGCAGTGAGGGCACTTTGTTTAATTACCCTGGAGCACAGATAACAGAGGGCTGGAAGATGAAGCACTGCTCCTCTTAGCTTTAAGTACCAGCTCTCCTAAACAGCGTCGCCTCTAACATGAGGCCGGCTGGAAAGCTCCCATCGATATTTTATGGTATGAATTTGGATTTAACAACGATTAAAGCAAATTCAGCAAAACTCTGAGTCTTATACCCTTTGACGCTAAAAGCATGTCCAAACGTAACCAACAATCAACCTATTGTTCCTTCCTCATAGAATAGAACCTAGTAGAACACTGCTGCCTTCTAGCCGACGTCCCTGACCGCTCCTCACTCACCCAGCGTGAAGAAAGAGTGAAAGCCACAGCCTGTAAAACTGATCTGGGATCTCAGGGTTGAGGAAAGGCAGCAGTCCGCACACATCGTCCATGCAGGGCACCTGGAGGAGGACAGAGGACAGAGGTCAGAGGACAGAGGACAGAGCTCAGCACAGCGTCACACTGCCCCGTCAAAACTGAAAGTCACACCAAAGCAAGCAGCCCATCAATCACACAGGAAAGGGACAACTGAGTCAGTTTAAAGAAACACCTACTCCTACACACTTCCGCCAAGGAAATGTCGGTTTTGCACTCAGATGTTACACAGGAACACAATAGCTGAATTGTTGCACAACAGTCCTGATTGTTCCTTTAAAAGACTGCGCGGCAACAATAGACGGGGGTGGAAATTGCTGCGCGGACGGACAACAGACACCGCACTAAATACAACTCAGGGGGGAAACAATCTGATAACTCTGCATCGTTAGGGAGATGAACAAGAATGTAGAGTCAGCGTTTACATTCAACACTATTCTTCTGTCACACTTCCTTACTTGAGAGCAGAGAGTAGCTTCCTCATGAAAGTAGCCGTTCATGAAGTCACAATACTCCCGGGATGTGATTTCACACCTTGAACAAAAAGGAAAGAGAAGAAAACTCAGTGCCCTCCATCACTTGTACAACTTCTTATCTGCTCTTTGGAGGATGATAAACTCTCTCTCTCTCTCTGTCTCTCTCTCACCTCCCTTTGGTTCCGATGCAGCAGGGTCGCCCTGTGATGGTACAGTCTATATGAGGCAGGTTGGTGTGGTTCCCTGTGTTGTACCTGGTACAAATCTGAAGGAAGAACAGTCAACATGGTTGGAAAATTTGAAAAACTCTCACAAAAATGCATCAAACGCCTAAATTAAACCCCGAAAATAAATGATGCTGTAATCGTTTTGACGATAAATTCAACACCAGGCCAACATGTGACCTCCCATAGCTAAATCTGAGCTTTATTTGAGTAACTAAGCTTAATGTGATCCTTATTTGTTACTGTACAGCAAAATCATTAATGTGCCTCCTGTTGAAGCATTCTGTACATGTTAGTCCACCAGATCCAGCTCCAGGCCCAGGCCCAGGCCCAGGCCCGGGCCCAGGCCCAGGTCAGGACAGAATTGCACATGTTGTCCATAACTAACAGACTAAGTGACTGATAGATGCAGGAGACTGATTTGTCTGTAGTGTATAGAGTGTAGTGTATAGTGTATAGTGTATAATGTATGGTATCATTTGTGAGGGCAGCGGGTTGAGCTGGCAGGTCCTTCAGGTCCTTCAGTCAAGGTCGGGCCAGAGTTGCCCGAGAGGTCGTGTGTGATATCACATCTCTCACAACCGGATCCAGAATCCCACCGCAATGAAATACGACTCCCATATCAAAACAGCATGCAGGGTTTGGAGCCGTACTCACCGGCCACTTAGTGATGTCATCAGGCCAATCATGAGGTGAAACTGAGGCCGGCTCCAGACAGATCCTACAACGGGGAGAAACGCATTATGATTGCAAACTAGTTTCAGTTAATGAAGTTACGGATGGATGATTGTGTTTATGAGCGTATCTCACCTTGGATCCTGATGGCACACGGAGCCGTACTGTCTGTCTTTACCGTCTAACTGAGGTGTGCTCGAATGCCACGGCCACTTCACCCACACAGCCAGAGTACTCTGAAAGACAGAGCGGGTTAGACGACGCAGGCAGACGCGTGGATAACTTTGTATCCGGAGAAGAAGAGAGAGGAAGGCGGGGGCGGATTACGCACCGAGCATTCCTCCTCTGAGCTTTGGATACAGCCGGAGCGATCGTTCCGCACGCAGCAGGCAGAGTTGCGTTCGATCGCTCGTTTATCCCTGATCAGATCGTGAACCTGTTTGTCCTGCCGCATGCATGGAGAGAATTTGGCCCCCAAGTGGATCAGATCTTCCTAACAACGGATGGAATTACACACAGTGAGGAAAGATGTATTTATAGGCGTTTAGAGGATTATTCACACACATCAAAACTCTGCACAATACCAGACAAATGTGCTTACCGAACTCGGCCCGACCCAGAAGTTCTCCTGCTGTACAAACTTGACATTTTCATACACACCTTTGTTTCTTAAAACCTTAAAAGACAGGAAAAAAAAACAGTCTTTAAAATCACAGATCAGTCGGTCGGTGAGGCGACGGTGTGCGGACAAAGAAACCGATCCGACTCACAGAATCAACCGTCTCGTGCTGTGAGAAACCCACGGGTGCGATACCATAGATGCATACGGCCAAGATAGTGATCAGCAGATGGACAAAGGTGATCCAGTATGTGAAGAAAGGCCTGGAGGAGACAGAGTAGATCTTTAACAAGAAAAAGAACAAGGGAAACAGACAGAGAGAGAGGAAGAGAGAGAGAGAGGATGACAGACAGGAGTGGTGCAATACCTGTGGTCGTCCATGTCCTCTATCTGTCTCTTCACATAGCTGTCAATGCGCTTGCGGTAGGTGCGGTTGGTGAGCTTCCCCACCATGCCCAACCCATAGGGCCTCTTCTCTCTGGCAAAAAGCTTCTTGACAGGCACGACGATGCGCTGCCCCCGCCGCTGGCCGTTCACGCTCACCACCTCCTGACGTAAGGGCACCTTTGGAGGCCCGGCCGCGGTTCCCTCTTTGGTTTTTCGCCATCCTCGCTCCAGAGGTCTGGCAACACAGAGAGAGAGAGAGAGAGGAACTGTAATCAAAAGAGACACTTCAGGTCTTTCTACGGTACTTTCAATATCAGCAGGAACGCCTCCCTTTCTCGCAATCTGCTTCAGGCTTTCTTGATCTGTACTCACAGCATGAGGTGACTTCTCTCCAGCTCGGTTTTGTCTAAAGCGCTGCCTGTGAGCTCGGTCTCATCCTTATTACTGCTGGGCTCCAATTCTTTGAAGGCGGCCTCAGATGGAGACTCAAACACCTCGTCCGCATACGTAGACAGCTCCTCCTGCAGCAGAATGTCCTAGAGGTGGATGATGGAGACGTGTTAGAGGCTGTAGGGGCAGCAGAGCTTTGTTTACAGCTTTAAGTGTCTCCTCACTCTGGCAAAGAAGGACGTGTCCAGTTCATCAGGAAAGTCCATTATGTCCTCCTCCATGAAGCTGGCAGGTGTGAAGCTGCGCCTCTGGGCCCGTCTCAGAGTGCTGTCCCGCACTGAGCGCCCCTGACACACACACACACACCAGGGCAGGTTCAAATACAGCTCTGAGTACACAAAGTATAAACTGTGTAAAAAGTGGAAATACTAATATACATTTGAAATATTATAGCAGGGTATTTTGTATGTATCCACCAGGTGAACACACATCAATGAACAGATTCCATTTGTCCCCTGGCTCACCTTGACCAGCGCCGCCGCCGCCCTGAAGCTCATCCTAGCCACCGACTCCCTCTTGCGGCGGCGAGGCAGCCGGTTGAGACCTGAGCGGGAGCTGGTGAAGGAGCAGAGCGAGGTGGCCCCGGGGGTGATGGGGGTCTGGGGCACGCTGTAGCCGTCCACCTCCTCCACCATACGGAAGGCTCGGCCTCGCGCAAGAGGGTCCACAATCTGGGGACGTATGGACAGAGAGATGGAAAAGGACAGGAAGGAGGAAGAGACAGACACTGTGACTGACGGCTTCTGTCTGATTATGTAACAACCTATGGACGTTGACTTTGCTCTGACTTTACAGCATGTAGTAAAGCGGCCTATACGTTGCTGTACCTTTTGCATGCCATGCTGCGAGGAGGGCACGTAGAGAGGGGGCGGAGTCTCAGTGCTGGTCATGGAGATGTTGTCCTGGCTGGGCAGATCCATCTCTCTGATCACCTGCGGCTTCAGCTTCCCGTAGCGCAGGCTGCAGTGGCGCAGGCTCTTCCTCTGCCATTTCTGCGTGGCGTCTCCGTCCTTACTGACCCCGAACCAGTCCGCCGTGCCCCTGACACAAACGCAAACGCAGCGCTTTCAGGCCTGGACCACACGCCTCGCTCATTAGCAGCTGTTCCCTCAAACACATACTATATACATCACAGCTAAGAGAGATAATGAGCCCCTGCTAATGTCCCAGCACCTCACAGCCCTGATAACAACAACCAGGATGGAAGAAGTGCAGTGATAGTGCAGAACAAGTCCAGGCATGTCCACATCTCTCACACAGTCACTCTCACACAGTCACTCTCACACAGTCACTCACACAGTCACTCACACAGACACACACACACACACACACACACACACACACACACACACACACACACACACACACACACACACACACACACACACACACACACACACACACACACACACACACACACACACACACACACACACACAGCTAAACTGTCCTTTCCCTTTCTCTGCATCACTTCCTTCTAACTACAGCTGGTCTGCTGCTCTCCAAATGTGTGGCACTGATGTGACAGAACAGCTGACTTTACAGCAGCCGTTTGCCGTTGGTGCTGCAGCAGCAACCACGGCAACCTGCTAGAAGTAGTATAACATATACAGTACGGGTGCATAACTAGTTCTGTTTTAGGTGAACTAAATACACAAAAACTGTACTCTTCTCCATTATGATGTTTGTATAGTTTATAGCTTTGTCATGGTTGTAGGTGCTTATCTGTCTTTGTTCTCTCTTCTCTCTTGTTTTGAGTATGTTGCATTGTAGTACCAGTAGTTTTACTTTACAAGTACTTTCACGCATCCAAACCAACCCAAATGACCAACTTATAACTCTGCTTTGGTAAATAAACTGCACTCAAACTAAATAAGGAGTCGAATGCTGTTTGACAGATGTGCAGGAAGACGCCTCCTCCCACTTCCACTCTGGGTAATCACTGTAAATCTAAACAGAAAGGGATTTGTGACAGGAAAACAACAGCTTTGGGTTCGGCTGATATGATTAATTCACAAAGCCGTGTTTGTGTCGGTGACATGACTCACAGCTCGGCCACCAACAAGCAGCCAGAGTGTGAAAATCAAACTATTCTTCTGAATCTTTATATTGTTGCTCATCTCTAAATATCAAAGCTATATTGTCAGTCAATAAACAGACAGCATCAACAAATGACAACACCCGTGAGCTTCTATATGCCACATTAGAGGCACTGATCAGGAGACTGAGCCGCACCGAGGCTCACCCTGACCCTAAGGCTTTGCGTTCTGTACCTGAGCAGGGTTCTGGAGAGCGAGTGGTGCTTCCTGGTGCTGCGGCGTGCGGCCCGCTGGCCCTTAATGGGCACCGTGTTAATCCGCTCAAAGTGCACCCTCCTGCTGCTGCGACCCGGCAGAGCAGCAACACAAGGAAGGAGGAAAGGAAGGAAGGAAGAAAGAGAAAAGATGGCAGTGAGAAGGCAAAGTGCAGGTGGACAGTGCTGGAGCATCATGCAGAGGGAGCCAGGCAGAGAGTTAGAGAAGACTGGATCCCGTTTGATTTACATTAGAATATTACAAGTAGATATTTGAAGTTAATCAGAAGGTGCCGAAGGGTAAACGAAGCAGAAAAAAAGCCGTGAAAAAGTAGCCATACTTGTCTCCCAGAATCCAAAAATAAAGAAAAAATAGGGGCCACGCTTTTTTACATTTTATTTTTCTACAAGTGCATTTTGGGAATTTTTCCCGAAGCAGAAACTCTGCAGTCACACGGAGAGATTGTTAGTGTTTTCACGCCAGCATCTTCCATTTACACAGCGAGAATATCTCAGACTCCAAACAAACAAAGCGTTATGTAACAGAGTGAAAGCTTTGATCTCTGGTGGAGAATCTGCTCATGTGGGAAGTGAAGAATCTTTCAATTAGACCTCAGTGACACTTCTGAGTCATCCTTTGTTGTTTACAGAGTCTATATAAAATGTATTCTGTGACACTTGCGAGAATTGCCAAGCATCGTCTTACGTTTGTCACCATTAGTATAAACAGATTCATTTCCCGTAATGCATGTTTGAGCTATTAAAGTGTCAACAAGCCCGAGTTTGCATGCGGAGTGTAGCTGCTGACGTTAGAACCTTGAGGCAGGAGTTCACACTGCTGCTGCTTTTACCTCTTGATGGTTTGCGTGATGGAGGACTGACGTTGCAACGCGGGCCGGCGAGTCTCGAAGAAATCACGCGGCGGCGGCGACTGGAGGGAATGAAGGTGAGTGCTCTCTACCGGCATGCTGATGCTTCGCAGGAATCCCTGTCTCTTCATCGGCTGCGAGAGCGAAGAAGACCAAAGAAAACAAAAACACCAGACGTGGTGAAGAAAAGGACATTCCGACCCTGAGGAGTGAGCGAGTCAGACGAGGACCAGTGTGGGATTTGGTGTGAGGAAGAGTACCTGAACAAATGTGGGGGGCTCGTCGAGTGACAGCTGAGCGGTGGGAATGTCCAGTTTGAGCCATGGAGGTTTCTTCCTCTGCAGGCTGCTCGTGCTCTCCCGCCGTGGTTCAGCCATGCTCTTTGTCCCACCCTAGGCCTGCCAGCTGAAAGGACAGAAGAAGAAGATGAAGATTGTTATGACTCTACAAGACAAGTTCACTTGTTCACTTAGACCCCCCTGCCCCTTTGAAACAAGCCGACAGGACCCGCTATCAATCATGTGATGTGATGTGACAACAGAAGGATCACAGTCTTCTCTTCCCCACTAGAGGGCGCTAAGGCTCATTCTTTGTTTCAGCCACAGGCGTCTGCATTCCTCCATCTGTTGCTTTTTCTGAGCGTGGAAACAGAAGAAAGAAGCGTTTACAGCCGTTTTCTCATTTCCAAAAGCAGCAGGTAGACTCGTTCCATCTTAGGTAATAAATATTTACACGGACGCAGTGAGGAAGTTTGCGGCGTTTGTGCTAATCTCAAAATTTGACTCTTTCAATCCGACTTAATCCCCGCTGTGGATAAAAAATGGTTCTACTTCCAGCAGACATCTATTAGAAATTTAATGAGCACGTATGCGTTCCCATGGAGAGGCCCGGGGACCACAGGAGCTGCAGTGCTGTTAGCAGCCATTTACACCATCTAACCTCACTCCTGCGCGCCCGCTGCTTCATTTCCTGTTCTTTTCTTAATTGCAGCTCACATTTGCGGCTGGGGAAACTGAATTCTTTTCACCCCTTCACGCTACATTGTCATCGGTTGCACTTCAAAAGATGTGTGAGGAGCACATGTGGGTGTTGATTTAAACGCTGTTTCGCTGCCTTTCTGGGGAGCACTAAATGTGTAAATTTGTGAAAGAGGAAGTTCCCCTCAGCTGTGGATCTATTATAGAACCCAGCCAATGTGACAACTCCTTCGGGGCGCTTGTGTTATTTCAGTTTCAGTGTCATTTAGTCGAAGATGACACTGTTACGAGCTCAATCTCGCATTTACATCTGAGGCAGTAAGCCGAGGTCACACCGGGTCACGGCTGCACTTCTCCCGTTACATCTCATACTTCCTCCTGGCGTCCACAGCTGCTAGTGACCAAATCTGCCATTTTGACACGCCGCAGGCTTCTGTTTGAGCCCCAAACCATGATGGAGAGTGATCGGTCACCGTGTCAGCAGGTCTTCACACAGACGGAAGGAACCACTCTGACTGGAGCCAGCGGAGGTCAATACCAATGTGTTAACATTTAACCACAGGCGACCTTTGACTGACTGATACGCAGTCCAGCAGTTCACAAGAGGACATTGATTGAGAGAGGACGTGCTTAACCGAAACTCAAAACAGACTGACTGTGCGGACCTTTGGGTGCCGTGTGACCTCAGGCAGTTTCACAGTAGAACATGATACAAACTTCTACCCGTAAGTTCAGCGAAAGAAATAGGCAATTAATTTTTCTCATAAGTGAAGAGCGAATGTGATGACAGGATCTCAGCTCTCTGGCTCGCCCTCGGCATAAGCACTCCATATTTAATTACATTGTAATCACCGGCGTCGTTCTGTCTGTCTATCACAGCGAGAACTTCAGACTGTTGCCGGATCAAATATGGCGGTCGATAGGCGTGAGGGTCAGGACCTTCAGCGTTTTTGTCCCCGTTAAACCTGATGGTGGCGCAGTAGGAGCTTTGACGTCCAACATTTATAACCCTGTAAGTTTGGATGGATGGATACTTAATAAAATTTACCGTTTCCATGACAAAATTCTCCTTCCACTTAATGCTCCTTCTCTCTCCTGCCTCCTACTCACTTCTCTGTCACTTGCATGTGGCCTACAGAGCTTATACACGCACACACACACACACACACACACACACACACACACACACACACACACACACACACACATATTAAATTATGTAAATGTGTAGTGAGGGCAAATCTGACAGCTTGAGGATCCAAGGCATTTAACTGATCATGTGAATCTCTGTCAGGTGAGACAGAAACACTGCATGCCTGAAAATGTTAAATGATTTACGCCACATAGAAACATCTGAACATACATTTGATGCTGGAGCGCACACACACACACACGCAGCTGTTGCTTCGCCTGTGGATCAGTGGGCTTTTACTGCATTTGGTCACAGCCCAAACTTAACCACCAACGTCGGAACGAAACAGCCAAGAGAACGCTCTCTCTCACACACACACTCACTCACTAACGTCTCTTTCTCTCTCTTCCCCCCCCCTCCAAAGTCAACATGGCAGCTGAACTGGCATAAGCTCGGTGCCTCGTGCCGAAGCTGCAACACACACACACACACACACACACACACACACACACACACACACACACACACACACACACACACACACACACACACACACACACACACACACACACACACACACACACACACACACACACACACACACACACACACACACACACACACACGTCTCCATGCTGCTGCGGCGTTTAGAGATGACGGCGCTCAGGCTGATAGGACTCAAGGCCTTCAGCAGCACAGATCTATGCAGAGGAAGCAGAGGAGATTGAGTTTGGTGCTTGGCGCTCATCCAGGCGGTGGATTAGTCCTCCCTCCAGTGTGTGCACGTTATCCGTTCATGGTCAAGTTTGACGGGAAAAGAAAATTAGCCTTAAGGAGAACGGTCGTGCTGTGGAATCCTGGAATTCAAATCATCCAGCCAGGCCACATGAACGCACCGTGATGCTTGATCTTTAAGTCAGCGTGAACAAGCCTTTCTCTCTGGTTGACATGTTGTGGTGTGAGTATTGTAGAGAAACAATTCCAAGCGTGTAATAGTTTCCCACAGTGATTACATTGCCACTGGGTTGCGCATTCTTCTGACCACTATAATCTAATCTGTACAAACAATTTGTTTTGACTTCAGGATTCACATCTAAACAGGGAAAACACCCACTCCCGCCCCTTTGCAGCGCCTTGAAGAAACTAAAACAACTAAACACTTCCCGCTCTGTTGTGCCACCCGAACCGAAGCTGGCGTGGATTGTTTTAAATTTTTGCGGCTAGAGCTGCTTCTCTCCGCGAGGCAGGAGAAGACAGACAAGCAGACAAAACACTGAGGACGAGCTGAGGTCTCTCCAGGTGCAGAGACCTCCAACAGGCTATTATTAGGGAGGGGGTCAAGCAAAACCTACAAAAAACCACTTTCTCTCCCCTTCTCCCTCTCTCTCTCTTTTTGTCCAGGCAGTTGCAACCCATTGTAGAGTGAACTACCCACAAACTGTCACCCGCTGCAGTTTTCTATTCAGGGTTTAATACTGTATGATCACTTGGTAGTCATGCAGAAAGACGCTTATGACAACAGAAGTGCGTCTGTGACAGGAGAGGCTTTGACTCAGAGACAAGGAGACACAAAGTGCCACCGTGAACACGTTCAGGTGCTGCTGGGCGCTTTGTGCGACTGAACCAGTTCCTCTGACTGGTAGCGAGACATCGCTGGCCCATATTCTGTCTCAAATTCATCATAAATAAAATATGAATCTGGCCCGGCCTCTTTTCTGTTGATTCATTTTCCCAGCAGAAGCGTCTGTGAAGAGTTCCAGTCCCTTGTTACAGTCTCAGTGAGAAATGCAACGTCTATAACGGCGTAAACGTCCTGCAAATTGTCCGTTCAGGGACGTCTCTAATCCCACGTGGTGTCGGACCCACTTTCCACAAGATCCCTGGCTTGAAAATGCACCGAGCAGGAAATGGCAGGAAACCACATGAGGTCCCACATGAGGTCTAACCATAATGGACAGGAGCTGGCTGATTTCCGGGCACTTTGTGTGTGTGTGTGTGTGTGTGTGTGTGTGTGTGTGTGTGTGTGTGTGTGTGTGTGTGTGTGTGTGTGTGTGTGTGTGTGTGTGTGTGTGTGTGTGTGTGTGTGTGTGTGTGTGTGTGTGTGTGTGTGTGTGTGTGTGTGTGTGTGTGTGTGTGTGTGTGTGTGTGTGTGTGTTCTCTCCGCTCCATGCTGGGCCGTGTCAGTGCTGCTCACAGAGCCTCAGGTGTCCGGGCCAACCAGGGCTCCGCTCGCTCCAGGCGGGGGATCGTCAAAAAGCGACGTTGGGCATTGAGGGTGGAAGAATTGCTGCACAGTATGCACGGGAAGGAGCCATGATGGATGACCTCATTATTCTCCATGCTGAAAGGTCCGGATACGTCATTCCAAAGAGCCGCAGCACTTCCTGGCCTCTTTCATCCTCTCTTTCAAACGATCTTTGGACTCTTACTTACTTTCTCCGCATTAACAAACTTTAACAGATCTTACCGTCCTGCTGCTGAGCTGATGACACACACACGCAACGACGACTTCTCCCCATGAGCTAACAGTTAGTCACTCACTACAAATGCTGCTACTATGCATTGTTACTTGTGTCTCTCCATGCTGGAGGCAAAACAAGTCACTGGAAACAATAGAGGGAAACTAAGCTATTCAGACTGGAACTCTCCCCTTCTCTCTCTCTCTTCCTCCCTCTCTCTCTCCCCCCCTCTTCCTCACCCTGCCTCTATCTCTCCCTCTCTTTCATAAAGCACAAAAGTAATTGTAAAGCACATAATAGATCACAACCTTGCCTCAGATGCCTCCGACGTCAATTGTGAAATCGATTGCAATATGCAGTAGCTGTTGTTTGTCTTTGTAATGGATTAAAAACACACACACAAACACCCCCCCCCCCCCCCCCCCCCACACACACACGTCACGGCCGTGTGATTGGAGACCTGTGGTAAACATTATGAAGAATCCAATGATCAATCCATAAAGCAAACACGATTTGCACCGGTCGTACTGCTCATGTTGCTCGTGTAGCTTCTCAGCATCTGAGCTCCATCTGTGCATTAATTGCCAAACGTGGCTTTTGATCTTTATATAGCACATCCTGTCTCCAACCAGGGTGAGTTAAGACGCTGACGAAATTGGCAACGCTGCTGGAAGAAACAGAAAAAGATAAAATCACTAAAATATCAGTATTGGAAAGGGATTCAACCTGGGGACAGTTTGTGTTTGAGTGTTTACTTTGCGTCTACTTCTCTGTCCTGCTCTGGATTTGTGGTGACAAAGAAAACAGTGTGACTCTGACACACAGCTTCAACACACACACTGCTCTTAAACGGATTGGGGGCGGGGGGGGAGGACACATTCTGCTCAGGTATGCAGTCCAAACCCAAAGCCTGGCAGCTCCACATCCTCCTTCTCTTGTTGTTTTTCTTGCAGGAGGGGAAAAAGGCGAAGTGCCACCGAGTGCCAGTAAAGCTGCAGTCATCTGAATTGACCCTGGCGACATGTGACAGGCCGTCACACTAAACTGGCCCTTACGACACACACCCACACCCACACCCACACCCACACCCACACACACACACACACACACACAGAGAGAGGGAGAGGGAGAGGGAGAGGGAGAGGGAGAGAGAGACAGCAGAAATATCCGACGCAGCTGACCCTGGGATCAAGTGTCATGGCTGGTCGGGCGGCCGGGCGAGCGAGCGGGCGGGGCTGCCGTTGCACGCCGGGTGCAAGTTTATGCCGGCATAACTGACGGGCTCCATCAATGAGGGTGGGGAATCCTTTTACTCTTTTTCTCCGTTTTGTTGTTGTTGTTGTTGTTATTTTCTTTCCACCGACCTTTGGGCGGCACAGCTGCCCGGCTATTTTACAACGCCGTCTTAACCTTTCAGTCCCGCTGCTCTGGCTTTCGGGAGAGATAGAGTGACAGATTTGTACGCCGTCCAAAGCTGAGGTCCCTCACTGTCATAACAGTGTTTACGAAATGACATGATCAAATGCCAGAGATATGAATAGCTGCATCAAAGTATAAATGGCCTTCTAACAGTGCGTGAGTGCATGTGTGTGTGTATTTATAGAGCTCCACTGCAAAACCTACAGCTGGATAAAACTCTTAAAGTGATATAAAAAACATCCTGCTCCCAATCTGCAGGCGGTGGGCTGAGCTCCTACAAAACGCAAAAGATGTAGCCGCAGCTCCTGCACGCTCGTTTATCTCCACGGCAGAAGAAATGAACAGCATCAGACGCGATATTGGCAGTCCCACGCTTTCACATGGCTCCTCTGCCAAAAAAGCCTCACACACTGCCACCGAGCCGACGCAGAGAGGGAGGGAAATTGCGTCGGGGGGGTTGCTTTATCAGCGACAGACGCGGAGTTCCACCGTGCAGCAATATCCTCCGCAGGGAATCAATAGGAAGGAGGGACGAGATGGGAAACAACTGCGCGCGATACCAAGATGGATACCAAGAGAGACGGTACAATCACTTTAACCTCAGCCTGCTTAGGAGCAAAACCACGGCAGAAATCAGCTCACGCAAAAACGATCTGGTCCCCTTTACATGGGCGGCTGATTCAGGACTTGAATTATTTAGTAGATCTGCACAGGTGAATCTGGAGGGTTATACGGTCAAGTCCCACAGATCAGACGTCTCCTCTCTCTCTCTCTCTCTCCCGGTGTTCACTTCAGTGGAAAAAATGAGCCAAGTTAACTAAATCTGGACCTCGTCTCAGTCCAGAACTGTTTGTGCCTCTAATCTTGAGGAAGCAGCTGACAGTAAAACTCCCTCGGCTTGGTCTATATATATATACACACACACACACACACTACACTACACACACACTTCCAAGACTAGACGTGGTTCGGTACAATAACAACAGAGATGTGTGCATACTGTGTGGCCACTTCAGTACGATCAGGTGACGCCCCCGTGGGACCGACGCGGCGGTGAAACGGCCTTCACCGCTCTGGGATAAAAGCGCTCGATAAGCAGTTTTTTTTTTTTTTTCGGGATTCGACTCCCAGCTGCCACAGCGCAGACCTGAAACCCGTTTGTTTTCCAGAGGCTTATCTTCAACATGGTGTGCATGTCCAGCTGGCCCCCTCAGTGGGAACCCGCTAGAGGAGAGCTCTTGAAATCCAGCGTGACGGTGAATCTGACGTCAACCACGACTCCAACAAGAACCTAGACAGCCACCAACATACCAACATTATAAACGTCAAAGATGCGACTTCACGCCACGATCGGGAGCTCACTAACATTGGGGTTCATCTTGCTTCCAAGGCCCAGTGTAATTTCAACCTCTTCACCTCCCCGTGTTTTGTCGTAGCATTTTATGAGTTTCAGGCTAATGGGCGTTGCTGCTTTAGACCAACAAAGTAAAGTGGAGCATCCTTCTCCCTTTGCAGACCTGAGTACTCCCAAATGAGTCCTGAGACCACAAACAAGCAACCTATTGTCCGTGGGAAGTTTGACATTCTCCCATTAAGTGAGTAAGAGGAGACTCTCAGCAGCAGCAGCGTGTCCTGACAACATGTGATCCCGTCTAAATAGTTTCCAGCATGATATCAGCCTGAATCAAACCCACAAAAGGCCGCATTGTCCGAGCGTCGGGCTGATGTGCATCGGGCTGAACAAGGGTCATTGTGCAGCCCGACTGTTTCATTCCTTCATCAATGGAAATTGTGGATTAAGCAAATTCTGAGTTGAGATAATCACTCAGGGTGAGGCAGAAGACCGGTTAACCCTTGATGGTTCACTTCATATCCAAGCAGAAAGTCTCTCTACGCTGGTTTATCTTTGTGTTCAAATCAATCAACAGGATTAAAAATACATCACAAAGGAGAGCGGCCAGCGGCGTGATGTCACATCCTCTCTGGGAGACCACCAGCACGGGGAGGTCAGCTCGCTGCTTATACTTAAGGGGGGAGGGGGGCTGGAGGGAAGGAAGTGCTGAGCAGAGGAGATGAGGAGGCAGGAAACACACCGCTGAACGACGGCATTCTTTGTATCCCCTCCACACACACACACACACACACACACACGCTCGAGCGCAGGAAGCGACGTATGCTCCCTCGCTCACATGCACAGGAACACATCCACACCGGCGCACGTAAACACACACATCCCATCACTGGCAAAACATGGAGAATACGTCACCGCTAAGAGAATCATGTGGAGAGTTGTTTGATATCATCTGTTGAGTTAAGAGTTAAGGAATCTCCACCCAAAACACTGGACAAAGAGAGTTAGTGATGTAAATGTTACAAAAACTAAACTAAACTCTACCAACTCTTTGACACTGAGGGGTTTCTGATGCAACTAGAAAGTGAATGAATAATTCAGTAAGTTGGCTGATCCAATCTCTCTCTCTATAACAAGGGGGTGCCATTACAAATAAGTTGAATATAAAGGACATTCATATAAGGAAAGCTCGAATCAGCAACATTCACTGGTGATGACATCAATCAGTTCAGTCATTTCAATGCTCTTAGTCAAATTGCATATTAGAATCTCCCTCCACTGTGTTTGTCATTCAAATCAAAGCTTTCATAGTTAAGTCGAATACATTACATTAGTATTCAACCAGTACAACATCAAGGAGACATTTTCTGGGAAACGTCTCCTTGAAAGACTTCCTGGGAACGCACGGGCACAATACAGATTATTGATCGACTGCATTGATATTTGCCGGTGTAGGCCCTGAATGTAGTACGTGTGTGTGTGCACCCGTGGGTAGGGGGAGCAAGTGCACGATTATGTGTGTGTGTAGGTTTCACAGTCAAGTCAAGGACGCCGAGGAATAAACGGACGTCTCGGCAACAACACAGGACATCCGTGGCCCGCAGTCTGTGTCTGTCACCGATCGCATTCTGGGACGCATCAGCAGAAGCTCGACACTCTGAAGAGGCAAAGACATGTTTGACTTACAGGAGCTGCAAACATGAGAGGCTTTTCTGCTTCCCCTCTTGACTGGAGGGGAGGGAAACGTGCACAAAGTTTACACAGTTGTAGCACTGCAGCGTTTGGTTTGACAGGTTAAGTGTTTACTCACGGCTGCAGTGTGTGTTCTGCTTCCCACACACACACACACACCAGTCACAGATTCGTCAAATGCAATCATCTGGCCAAACTTTGGAAAAAACTAAAGCATTGCAAAACGGTTTCCTTCTGAAAGATTATCCTGACACGTCTTACACAAAAACACAAATCTGTGTGTTTGCAACAGGCAATTTTGCAATCGCGGGGGGGGGGGATTGCAACTTCCAGGACTTTTCTGGAAGTTGCAGAGTTGTGATAGCGGAGCAGTGACTCAGATAAATGTGAGACCAAAACAAGTCAGGATTACTCATTAAGCCAGTTCCTTCCCTTGACTGCAACATGTGAGCAAAAGTCCCTCTTCAGATTACATTTAACCCAATTTATTCTTAAAACGTTATCATCAAACAACCAAATGTGTTTGGATAAGTGAGTGTAATCAGTCAAATGGTGTCAAGTCTTTCTCTCCTTTCGGAAACTCCCCTAGAGTGAGACAGTGAGACAGTGAGACAGTGAGACAGTGATAACATCTCTGAGCCAAACCTGAATCCTTCCGTGGTTTGGCTGCCCAGAATACAATAACAACAGATTGTGTTCAACTCTGGATTCATATCATTCAGGAACGTTATTTACACGCCTGCACAAAAGATTATTGTACCGGAGGAGAACTCTGCTACAAAACAAGCGGAACCTCATTTCCCAGAGTTTCAATTCTCTGGCGTCGTCCCTCTAAGGCGTCTCACACGTGACACGTCGGTCGCTTGTTTGATGGATGACGATCCAGACGTTTCTGCTCTGATAAAGGGCCGAAGGGAAAATGTAGAGGGCAGGGGGGGGGTTGAAGCCATTCATAAGCCGCTGGACTGTGGGATCTGTGGAAAACTCCCAACACAAGCACAGGAAAACTGGGAAGTTTGGGGCAGGACCCATGGGACGATTACAGGGGGAGGTCTCTCTCTCCACTCTGCTGTACTGGAACAAAACATACAGGCTCAGGCCACAATGTCCTCCAGGTCACAGTGGACACAGATTGGGACACTTCCTAAATCTGCACACAGCTTTACTCAATACCTAAATAAAGTGTGGAGTAAGTGCAGATATCAGGATGCGCAGTGAGGAGTCAGTGCGTTTCACTTAAGCAAGAAAAGGGAAGAGAAACTGAGTGAGCAACACTAACAGGCGGCAGGCGTTCAGATGTGTGTTTGTTTCATTATGAGTGAACATGGCACAACGCATATTATGGTTACAATGTGATGCTTTCACTATTGCTGGGTGTGAGCGAGTGGGCAGCAGAAATGAGAGGCTTTACATCATTTTCCCTGGCACGAAGCGTTATACACTCTGTCAGCGGGCAAATTGAAGGGAAAGTTGGCATGGGCGCTCAGAGAAGCAGAGGCAGCAGCAGAGGACAGGAGGGGACGACGTTACAGGATCTGGAACTTGTTCAAATATACCAAAAGGTGGCTGACGTGGCTTTGAAGGCACCACAGCCCTCTAGACTGAGGAATATTAACATCTACTACTATCTAGTGCGCTGACACTGAGCAACGTGCTCTCCAAGATCCACCTCTTCTCTTCTGCAAAATCCGGTAAGACACAAGTCACGGACGAGTCCAAAACACACCCTTATTTCTTCATTTCTGGGAAAAGCTGCTGGATCGAGTTTGGCACACGGAATGTGATGTTGGTGGGACTGCTGAAGCTCTCCAGATATAACCACCCATGTGTGTGTGTGTGTGTTTGCAGTTCCATTCAGCGGAACAGTCAACTTGAGTTTAGCCGTCTGGTACACAATGAAGTTTCACAGCCTACGGGTATGACGACTTGCTTAAGCCAAAGATAGAGGTGGGGGGTGGAGGGTGGGGGGTGTAGTGGGCTTTCCTATTTAAAACCGCACTCTCACGAGCAATGTAGCATGGCTTGGATACTGTATCCAGTCAGCGTGGTTCCTTTAAGTCGTTCCTCTGGCCTGACAATGATCTGAGATGGAGTAAACAGACACGACGTGGTGCATTCATGAACGCAACGCAGGCCTGAGCTGCCTGATGACACTACAGCCTCCAATAGACACGGCTGAATCTAGCAGGTCTGTAGACGGTCAAAGCAAGAATAAAACAAATACTATCTGACAAGGTGCGTGTAAAGTGAGCACGGAGACTCATCCGACTTTTGACCCGGTTGTGAAACGGCAAAAAAGGCGAAATACCGGCTGGACGCATTTCTGTCCCGTGGCGACGGTGTGGAGGGATTTTACTGGGTTAAATAACTGCAGACACGCCCACTCAGCGCTCTTCACACTCGCAGAGGAAGATCAAAGTTCAAGGAACCACTGCGGCTCCTCTGAGCTCCGTCCTTCTGGGGGGAAAAAACGCTCTGCATTCCCACAGCACTGAGAATGAGCTTTGCCCCGAGGTTAACCAGTCTCAGACACCATCTCAGGGAGAAGCACCCTGTAACTACCAAAACCCTAAATTAGATGTTAACGTATCCGCTCCAGCCCTGAAGGCAAAATACATTCAAAAACAATTCACCATAACCTTTATTTTTCAAGTGGGTCACACCTACAACGTTTGTTAGTCAAAGCAAACCAAAGTTTCTAGGAATTCCCGTGAATACCGAGACCCAATGCTGCTTCACGTATGGCTGTCTAGCGTTTGATAGACGAGGTGCTGACGGAGAGAAGGGCAGAGTGACATGCTGGCAGACTGAAGCCTCGGAGGCTCAGAGGTAGAACCAAAATAGCTCTCCGCCGTTGCATTACAACATTACATCACATGCTGACTTCACCGTCATGGCTGCGTCTGCATCATGCCACCGCCGACATGTCATGGGACCAGAACAATTGATAGAACGACTGTGTCAGACAAGAGCACAGTCGACGAGGGGGAAGCACTTTGAGATCGTGCAATACCTAATGTGTTTTCAGACACACAGAGAGGAGCCATGGGAAACTGATCTGAGGCTAAGGACCAACACCATGCTTCCCTTAGCACAATTACAACCAATACACTATTTCTTTGCCCCCCTCCCCCTGCTGAACGAGGAGAATGTGTCTGCGTACATTCTCCATTCTGCAGACACAACACGGTTTCTGTCCCTCCGCAAATACCTCATTAAATATGTAACATGGAAGGGGAAAAGAACAAAAAAAACAATCTGACATCTCAATCCAGACCACAGCCACATCAAAGTCAGCACGGTGCGAGGATCGGCCCGCGCCGGGATCAAACACGGCCTTTGGGCTCCCCGCCGCCATCAATCCGCCCTAAAAGTCGCAGCGGACATTCTTTAAAGGTGTCTGTCGTTTCAGTAGTAAAGTATCTACTACGCAGGAGAGCGTGTGTGTTGTCTCTGAAGCAGCAGAACAAGTTGGGTCACATTTCTGATTTCACGAGAAACTGCTGCCGTGCCCAACACACACACACACACAAATCAACCGGACAACCATCTTGAATGTAATATATTTCCTCTATTAATTGGTTTAATTGGATTGCTGACAAATATGTGTGAGCAATTCCATTATATACCACAGAGTCATTAACTTGTTACTGAGTACAACGTCAACAAGCAGGTGAACAGGTGCATCTGCTGCTGCAAGGTCATGATGAATAGTCAGCAACTGTTTACACCTGAAGAATAGTCATTTAAATATGAGTCATTGTGCCAAAGGTTCCTAAGGGATAATGTATATTATTAAGGGATTGTGAAAGAGATATTTTGAATTATGGGTTCAAATTGGACCAGAATGTGAATATCGGGAATACCTTCATGGAAATAATGTATTTATTTATCATACAAGTAATCAAAATGAATTAAGACGTACTACTACTATGACTACTACTACTATTACTAATAGTATGTATAATGTATATAATATCCTACATTTCCCTTAACTATGAACTAAATTTAACAGAAATTAGCAGGTAGCATGTCTTAAAAGTTTCATCTACAGCTAAATGTTACCTGGTGTGTGAATAAAACTAAAACTTGTTTGTGAACAAAAACTCCCCACTGAACAAACTCAGAGTTGTGATGTAGACGTGTGTGTGCGCTGATGAATGTACCTCAGGTCATTAGTAGAAGCATGTTAGTGTGTGTGTGTGTGTGTGTGTGTGTGTGTGTGTGTGTGTGTGTGTGTGTGTGTGTGTGTGTGTGTGTGTGTGTGTGTGTGTGTGTGTGTGTGTGTGTGTGTGTGTGTGTGTGTGTGTGTGTGTGTGTGTGTGTGTATGTGTGTCTGTGTCGCCCTGCACACATGGAACTGCTCAGCCCTGTGACGCTTGTTTGGTCTGAACTCAGGTCTCTCGGTACAGAAACAGAACCAAATGACCAACAATCACAGAGGCAACACCCAGGCCCCATAACGAGAACATTCCAGCTTACAGCAGATCTATGCCAGGAAATCTATAGCCGCTTTGTATTTACCCTGCCGACTACGTCATCTCATCAGCGGAGCATCAAATCTACAAAGGGAGCCCAATCTGGTCCTAGTAACTGTGTCCTGCTTGGAGATAGATCATCTTGAAGCAATTACACCTCTTATGAAACACACCAGCACGGTGCTATCGCCTGGTGCGCTCGCCGCTGCAGGCTTTGGAAAAACAATAAAAATAAAAAGGCAAGGGAAGGAATCTCGCCTCAAAAATGGCAGGTAGAAAGTAGGATGGTTGGCTGATAACACAACCGGTAAGATTCATTCTCTGTAACTCTTTTGAATGCAACAGTGTGTAGCGATTGCGCAGGCCTGTGGAGTTGAGTTGGCCAGACTGACAGATAGACAGTCACCACGCCATGAGTCACACAGGCATGACTACAGCGTGGCCCCCTTCAGCAGCCCCCTGAAAAACCCACATACCAGCCAGTCAACACAGGCCAGTCTGGAGAGTCCACCTGCCTCAGCCCAGCGACTCCCAGTTCCTGTATCAATATCACGTAGCCACACACACGCACACACAGATAAACATTCAATTAAACACACACACAAATAGCAAAATATTCCCGCTGGGTTCCTGTTGGAGCAGACGCAGAAGATGAGCATGGCTGCCAAAATCACACATCAGGGTCCTGCTTTATCGGTGCCATTACATCACCCCAAAGCTCTGATCTCCACCCCCCCTCCTCCCCTTCTGCATGTGATAATGTTTCAGGAACACTGGCCACACAAATCAGGGTGAGCCATGTGCTCTTGCGTTCTGTCTGCCAAAATAACTCAGCAGTTTCTAATACAGTGCGTCTCTCCTTTCACTTCAGTCTGCCCAGGTATTGGAGGACACTGGAGAGCGTAACCTTTCCCATGTCAACAAGACGGCGGTTTGTTTAAGTGTGAGCTGCTTTCCTAGAATGGCCGACCTCCTGATGAGTAAACTGGAGGCGGTTAGGTGGCCTGCGCCTAATTTTGTGGAATTTGTGTCCTTTTGTAACCGTCTTCCGTGAGTCATTTTGAGTCACCCTGAGCCGGTGCCTCACGAGGGCTGAAATTCAGAGGAAAACAAAGATCCACAGAGGGAATATGTTTAGGTTCAGAGGGTCAAGAGCAAAGACGGCAATATGAGAAACACATGGGGTTTGCTGCTCTTCTCCTCCACATCCTTTTTCGCCTGAATTATGTGACTTTTGTGTGACACTATAGTAAAGGAAACGTGTCCTGTCGGTTCACAGAAACAGACTGTCTGTGAAGGTGATGCTGACAATGACCAGAAAGGAAGAGGAAGAGGAGGAGCAGGGGGACGACAAGGATGAGTTAGACTGCTGTGTTATTTGACTCAACAGAGCCATTTCGCCACTAAATTACATTTAGGTCAGAATATTTCCCATCAGCCTCTGATCACATGGGACCATCCAGGGTGTTAAATTATCTTCAATAACTTTAAACCCATCAAGCTCAAACAAATTAGGCTACGTTCTAATTAAGAGTTCAATAAGACTTTCTTTTTAATTATATTTTTCCAAGATCATATTAATTTCCCACCTGGTAAATTCAATTTTTTTTTTTTTTTTTTTAAATCTCAGGAATGTTTGTTTGTATGTATGATTCAGGATCCAACACTTTAAACTGAGCTGGGCCTCAGTGAGGCTTTAACAGCCTTTACTTCCAATAAGAAAAGTCCAGTACAGGCAGCACAGGTGGCCCCAATGATGCTCCAACCTGCATCTCACATCTCATAATTCATCGATTATTTAAGCAAATAAATAATCGCAATTAAATGCCCCCCACCACCACCACCACCGTCCCTCCCGCTGCCGCCTCGCGTGCTTGAGCCCACAGGAGAGACAGTCACGATAAGAATGACACAACGTACCCTTATGACAAGCGGCTCTGACGGTCTGCAGCAATGAAACAAAATCCGGATTCACACAGATTCTCCCGGGGAGGGGGGCGGGCGCGCGGGGCAGAAGGCTGATTTGTCACATCATCCTGACAGCCGCATGAATTTTCAGCCCCGCGGATGAATTCAAAGCCGAAGCCGGTGCCGCGCCACTAGTTCTGCTCCTCGCACTCCGGGGTGAGCTCCGACTGCTGTGGCTGCCGTCCGCGTCTCGTCTTCCCTCCTACGGACAGAGCATTCCCGCACTCCTCCATGGATCGACCCGGGCTAAGTTTCCCTCTGCCGGTTGTAGCCTTAATTCAGTTTGACGGAGACTCAACCCCGCCCTGGACCGGACACGGGCTGTGGCGGAGGCGCGCGCGTCAACTCGGCAGCCAATCAGCGCGCACACGAGGAGGCGCTGCTTCACCCGAGCACTGGCGGTGACTAAGCGATATGGCCAAGACCGGGGTGTCCAAGGTGGGGCCCGGGGACGCTGCAGGGATCCCCCAAGGGAGATCCAGGGAGGCAGAGTCTAAAGGGGGAGAGACTGCAATCTAGGTCTCATTCTGTCCACCTGCTGGGACTCATAACCGCAGACATCTTCCCCTTTATAAAATCCAATTCTTAAAGGGGTTGGTTAGGTTCTGGGAAATTAAGAAAAATCACCTTTTCAATCTTTTTCTTGGAGATCCTGTAGACCTAATTGTTTTGTGTGTGTGTGTGTGTGTGGTCTGTGGTTTTGTTTGGTGTTATGCCAACATATTAAAAAAGTTGAGAAAACAGACATCCAGGTTGTCAGTCACAGGCCAGAGCAGGGATCCAGCAACGGCACAAAAGTGCAAAAAAACACACAAAAAAAGTGTGAAAAGTATAGCACATCAAAGTTTGGCAGGAAAATAACAATCTGGGAAAAATAACAAACTATACATTTCTATAAGCTAAATTAGTCGTGCACTCACACACTCACACTATCGTTCACATGAAGTGTTTGGTACTCCGTTATCATTGACCCATTTTGAATTCATTACACAATTCCCACAAATCTGCCTCAGGATAGTGAGCGCCATGTCATATGACACTTAGGTTTGGGTCTGCTGATGTTGATATGACTTGCAGAATCCGGCTGAACACTGTGTGTGTTCATTTCTAGCTCATGTACAGTGTGTGTTTATTTTGTCAAGAGCTGTGTAGACACCAGCATAAATAAATCAAAGGCAATAGAGAAGCGTGTGGCTGAGAAACATCTGCTCATAGGGAAAGACAGAGCGAGAGAGAGAGGGAAAGATAGGGAGGGAAATACAGAGACAGACAGACAGACAGACAGACAGACAGACAGACAGACAGACAGATAGATAGATAGATAGATAGAAAGATCGACACAATAGTTAGATCTGCATTAGTAGCATTCCACAGTTTTCACATGAGTGTGGATGAGATTCCTCCCATGCTTGCCTGTGTGCCCTGGATTCTGCAGGCATACCTACATCATTATTCACACCCAAACCTCACGGGCATTTCCGAGCGTGAGGCCATTCCTACAGTAACTGGATAGAAGGCCATTTGCAGCAATTATCCTCAAGACTGCACATTTTTACTTGTTAGAGGTATTAATAGCGCAAAAAAAGTCACATTGCTAAGCCAGTCAGTGTTTTCCTGAGGAGTTTATTTTATTTTTTGGGATTTTCAGCGTTCATGCTCTATCAGCTATATTCATTCTGCATGCCTATGCTCACTCTGCACTTTACACGACTATAAACTAAATTGCAAGAATTTCTATTTCAAGAACCCTCCGTTTTATACTGTGAAAGTGAGATTGGCAGTAGAGAGGAGTGCAGCTGGAGTGCTCCTCCACAGTGACAGTCATGCTGCTGCTCCAATAATGAAAAGACCACTACAGTGCATTCCATCATGGTTCCGGTGAAAGTTCATACCCACCAGGGAATATTCAAGAGGGGAGAGATGGATGTTGGGAAGCAGAGGGTTTCTGAGGTGCTGACAAGGGGCACCGAGTACAGGGGCTTTCTTCAGATGAGGTCGCCGGGCACGAGAGGCCCGCCGACTCTCTGGAAAAATGTACTTCACGGCCGCTTTGATCCACCTCTCAAAAAGCTCAGTGCTGAATCTGGAAGATAATGTCGATATCATTTCTGCTCTTAAAAATAAAAGCAGACAGTATGGACTTCTTTTTTATGCTGATAGAGCAAAGGATGATTTGATTTAGACTGTCTTGCCACCAGAAAACGAGGACACACAGGAGTGGCGGACGAGTTTTAGATTTAATATTCTTGTCAGCTTGTCAGCACTTTCTCTGCGTTCCTGCAGCATATTTTTTTTTGTTCCTTATGTAAAGAAGCAGCTCTGATGCCGGTAGAGTAATGGAAATAGCAGATTAATGCAGTTTTCAGTAAATGATGGTTATTCGTGTAATGCCCGGGAGCCCATCATCCACATTCGGCTACATGGGAGGTATTGTTTGGCGCAGTCTGGAGGATCTGTGAAAGCTCACTGAACTGACAGCGGAGTACAGCTGCAAACCTGCGTGACTACTAAGCATTTGGACTACTGGAAAGCTCCTAGTAGCACAGCGAGAAAGCACCACCCATCTCATCACCCATTGCCTACAATCAACGCAGAATTTAACTGATTACAGTAACGTGAGGGGAGGGGGGGCAAACTAGAGCACAAACAGCAGACAGGTCTCACAGCAGCTCATGGTAAAGCAATAGATTCCTCTCAGACTGAGGCTCCCCTCGTGGGTCTTGTCCCTGCCAGTATGATTGATGGCAACATTACAAATTGAGCTGATTCAGAGACATGCTCCTAAATTAGGCAAAGGATAGTATTTCCACCAAGGCGAACAATTTTATCGGACATCATCCACTCTGTTGCATGTGCCCGTCCATGTAAGGGCCATTCAAGTGGCCAACCGGGAATTTCTGATTGATATACCATGAAGTCGCAGTAATTAATGGTAAAGTTTCCCCTGGGAATTACAAGAGGGAAAGAGCAGAGTTGAGGTTGGGGCAAAGGCAGCAATTAGGAAGCAACGCCAGTCCTGTAAGAGCACTCAAGGCCCCCTGAAGCCCCATCAATCAGACACAGATAAAAGGGTTGAGTGCAAGGGTAATGTTTAACCAAAAGGACACTGTCAGACGGTCCATAAACGGTTTCCTCTTTTGCCCAACAAGCAGAGATGTAGAGGAGAGGCCATAATTTCTTCTCTAAGGGAAGAGAGTTTATTGCTCATACGCGGGTTACATGAAAGAAATCTTCAAAGAGCGAAAACTTTGTCTGTTATGAATTTTATCTACAGATGTTCATTTTTCAATCGAACACCACCAAGGCAGCGTGTAGAGCAAATCAAAAAGGGCAGAAGGGTTTTGGCTGCAGTCACACATTGTGCACTTGTTGAGCAGAAGTGAACTCCCCTACTTTGAGATAAGAGTCGAGCGTGCAGACATTCCAACCTCCCTCCCTCTGTGATTCAACGGGGCTAGTTTCTTCTGAGAGCTACAGGTGTGAGCTGAGACAAGGAAGCTGTTATCAGAGTCAACTGAGAAAGGTCAGTAGGTTGGGGATTTCAGCTTTGGCTTAATCAATAAACTAAACAGTTCAAAACCATGAGCTTGACATTAAATGATTTACCAAAAGAGCTCTCAGTCAGTTACTGTAGTTCTCATTTACCCTTAACTTAAAGAAATAACCCAAAAAGTAAAAAGATATATGTTTACTTTCCTGGCAGGTCTGGATTCTGGAGTGACAGTGAAGAGATTGTGCAGCTGCTTCTGTTCCTATGTCTCTGCTGAATAGGTGGAGGCGGCAGCTTCTAAATATGAGCCTCAGCTTCACTGTGACATAAATAACTTTCTGAAATTCAGTGCAAACAGAACAGAAATTATGTTGATGTAGGAAAAAAGACTTTCAAAAACTCTCAAATCCCAAACCTGCGATTATATGCTTGTGATTCCTTGAAAACTGTGAGTCCCAGAGGCGCAAAAAGACAAAGCTGTTTTTCCATAAGTGTACCTCTGTTGTGCAGGTGTGTAATCCTATACATATAATCATGCTTCCCCCTCCCCGCCAGGGGCCGGCCACCTGCAGCACATCGTATACCTCTGCAGCAAACAAGAACAGAGGCACATTAATCATTTATTGCCATCACTTAATAATTCATTTCATCAAAGCCTGAGGATGATGGCCTGGATCTGCTATTCACAGTCTGTGCAAACAAGGAGAACACAACAATGATTGTAATTATAGTTCTTTCAAAAATAATGAATGGGTTCTGTTGGTGTGAGCATTTTGACCAGGATACATTTATATTTAACATGCACATGGCTGCTGATACAGTATGTAGGACTGCAACACCTCTAAGGCTTCGAAATTTATCAGTCAATACCGATGGCGCTGGTAGAATAAACAAGCCAGGACAAATCAGATGCAATGTTTTGGTTGATCTGTTTTAGTTGTGCGTCTGTACTTTCTTACTCAGAGGTAAACCAAAGATAAGAGAGAAACATTTCATTGTGAAAAATGGTTACATAACATTGCATTTCATTAAAGTAGGCACAACCTTTTTCATAATTTAACATTAGAAATTGCTTCTTTCCTTACGGGGGCGATGAGCGGATAAATACTGTTCCCTGAAGGTTTTATTTCCACTCATCATGGTGTTGTAAGATATTTTAAGTCTCTGCATTCTGCTCATCCATCTGCAGGCACAGATGAATCTTTGGCGTTGTTGCTTAGAGGCTCTATCTCCGTGCTGATTGCATGAGTTGAATGTATTCCAGAATGTGAGCGCAGGCCAAGCTGTGGCTGCTAAGATTATCGATGGCAGCAACAATGAACACTGCAGCCCAAACCTCACCATCACTGCTGACACACACAGTGGAACCACATTCCACAAACAATGACCTGTAACAATCCACCAGCACCTAAATCAACAACACCATTACATGACTCTACCCGATGAGCTCAGCAGACCTGCTGTGTGTCTGGCTCCTGTCCTCGGTCAGAAGGTCGGGCCAGGACTATATGTATATAATTACTGAGGTATTGAGGTCTTTTTGTTGTGCTCTTTTTCTCCCAGAAATAGAATTGTTCTGATGCAAGTGTGTTACATGATATCTGTCAATAAGCAGAAACAAAGTTCTACTGCATGGTAAATAGGCAAAGAAATGATATATGTTCATAAATGGTAATGGAAATGTAATAAAAAAAACACAGCTATAATAATAAAGCAATTTTGGTAACACAACTGCGAGTGATAGAAATAGTTGCTTCAAATAGTCGCAATGACATCGTAAAAAGGAACCGTGCAGATATTTAAACCGGGAATCTTTATGCAACTTTTTAGTGTTGCTGCTCAATATCAGGTTACTCTCCATCCAATGACATGTATCCTTCACTTATTTCTGCAATGCCACGCACATCAGGCTGTCACCTCAGAAGCACGCGGTCTTTATGGGACCTCTCCACACATGGCTGGCCAAGTGTGAGGCCACCGCAAGGAGATTCTGATATCACAGTAGCATTAGTAGTAGTATTTCTCAAATTTCTTACTTTGAAGGCAGAATGGTGAACAAATTATCTGTGATTCATTAATTTGATGGTCCCGGACTTGCTTGGGGAAATGAAAGGAAATGTATGTGCTTATGTATGCAATTTAAATGTCAGTGATAAGAATTCTTCACTCTGAACACATGGAAAGTCGTTTGTTATTCTTGATATATGAGTAATACTTGGATATGATTTTAGATGTCTTTGTGTCAAATTGACCATTGAGAGTCCCTATACATTTACTGCCAATGACATATTAACTGACTCTGGCCATCATAGTCAGTTTTATTATCTAAGTATGTTTGCAAACTGTGAGACAGTGAGATGAAGGATAGAGCAGAAGATTACTAATAGGGCCATCTTGGTCCCCAGAGCATTATTTTGTTATGGTAGAACTCCAGGTGACATTCAGCTCTTCAGTTACATTGAAGCAGAAGAATGCACATGACTGAACTTTGCAATATGATGTATGATATGAATGATTGTAAAGTAAATAAATTCAGTGAACAGCCATTTTTCTTTTAATTTAAAGGTTAATTGACATTGTTAGTGTAGATAATCTGGGTTAAATGCCGGGAAATGCTTGTACCTTTACTTTGCTGTAATGAAGTTGTCATCTGTGGTCGGACCGTGTCACACTGAGTTTGCCAGAAAGCCACATGGACCAGCAGTTCCTGGGGTCAAGCTGGCGCCGTCCACTTCCTGGGCACAGGCGGGCACGAACACAGCCCATCTATTTATATCTTCTGATTGGAGGGGACTGATTTCAAATGAGGCTAAGGAGATAAGACAGGGGCAGGAAAGGGGCCACTGCCTGGGGACTCACACCCAGCAACACTCTGTTAGGTTAAGAGGAAGATGTGAACCTTTGGATTGGAGGTACATGTCTGAGGTTTTTGTTGAATAATCACATGAGACCCAGGCTCTTACATACATTACGTCATAATAAACAGCATATAACACTGCCTGATATACAATAAATAGCACACGGCTCCTTTAAGACATTCAAAACAAACGCTCTCTTCTTTCCTGTTTGCACTCGCTTCAATACAAGACAACAATCAATCGATTTTTTTTCAACAAATAACGCACACATCCACAAATTTACGATTGCATTTAACTGCCGCGTTATCGTCTTTGTTCCAGTTTATATGCCTCGAGTTTTGCTTTATTTTGTTAACACTAACTAACCGGATGTTTACGTTAGCCTCAGTCGCTAATAGCTGCGGTGCCCTGGTGTGACTTTACTGATACTGCACTGGTAGTAATAGTAGTAGTAATAGTAGTAGTAAATAGAATAAGTTGTAGGATAATGAGTAGCAGTCGTGGTAGAGGTATAATAGGTAAAAGTAATCAAAATTAGTGGCTGTAGTAGCAGAAATAATAATAACGAAAACTAGCTAGCTAGTTAGCAAAACAAGATCACAATCACAAAACTGGTTTAACAGTTGTAGACAAAGTTTGAGGTATCGTTATCGTCGAAAATGACTTAGACTTGGGTTATTCTTTGTAAACGACATATCTCGTCATCATTACTCAGTAAATAAATTCACAAATAGGCATTTAAATGACTGCAATAAAGGGTTTGTTTCGTCAGTGAGGTTTGTGGCAAAATCATGGCAGGGAGGAAAAGGAAAGTAGCTGCGGCAGGTGAACAGGCAGGGTTTGGATGTGAGAACCAGGCGGCTGTCAGGTTCTCTCCTCCTGCCCCGGCGAAGAAGAAGAAGCCTGTTGAGGGTGTAGAGGAAGAGCAGAGCCGCTATTTCGGAACAAATGATCCAAAACTCAGACTGGGAGAGAGTTTCTTCCTCCAGCCCTGTGTCAGTCTGGCTAAAGCATTTCTTGGCAAGGTAATAGTTCGGTTATTCGATTGATTGTTAATGTATTGTAAATGGTTCAAGGGAAGGATTGGTATTTTTGGTCTACAGCCATTTTCAGCTGCATTTTGGCTCACGGTCCTGCAAGCTGCATGAATAAAATGAGTCAATCCTGAACTGTTCTGCCCCACTGACGTTTGATTCAAGTGTGAAAACAAACAAGTCTTATCTGTCTGGTCTGGGTCCTGTGCCAGGTGCTGGTCCGCAGGTGTGCAGATGGCGCCGAACTGCGTGGAAAGATAGTGGAGACTGAAGCTTACCTTGGGGGGGAGGACAAAGCTTCACATTCAGCAGGGGGCAAACGCACTGAGAGGAACACTGCCATGTTCATGAAGCCAGGCACTATCTATGTGTATCCAATCTATGGCATCTACCTCTGTATGAATGTGTCCAGTCAAGGTAAAAACATTATTACCCACGGTCCCATGGATCAGCTACTACCTCTGACATCACATCACAAAGCAGTTACACTATTTGTTTTGATCATAAAACAGCCTTTTTGCTTTTCCAAGTGTGTCAGAAACCTACAGAGTGGTTTGTGTTCTCCATTGTTAGCTAGTAAAGGGCAGAAGGAAGGAGACAGAGTGGAGCCTTGTTGAATGATGCATATTGTGTTCTGTGTTGCACAGGGGAGGGTGCTGCTGTGCTGCTGCGCTCCCTGGAGCCCCTGCAGGGTCGACCCGTCATGAGACAGTTGCGGGCGGCCAAACGCAGAGCCGGAGCAAGACTATTGAAGGACAAAGAGCTCTGCAACGGGCCCTCAAAGCTATGCCAGGCTCTAAATATACCCCGCAGCTTTGACCGTCGGGACTTGGCCTCAGACCAGGAGGTGTGGTTGGAGACGGACCCCAAAGACGTCCCACCTGAAGCCCATGATGTCGTATCAGCACCCCGCATTGGAATTGAGTCGCATGGAGAGTGGGCCAAGAAGCCTTTACGGTTTTATCTTCGTGGACACGCCTGTGTTAGTGTGGTGAACAAAGAGGCAGAGAGACTCATTCTGTCAGGATCCTTAAAGAACCAGGCTCCCTCACATACGCAGTGTGACACAGGACAGCAACATGCAATAAAGACTGAACAGGATCTTTCCTGAGACTATTCCTCCACGTTTTCCCTTTGAAGACTTCAGTTTTTAGGCTAAACCTCAGATTTTCCTATTTCCTTTGGTGGGACACACTGTAGAAACATACACAAGTCTTACTGCATTTTAAAGTAATTCCATTAATATTCTCAGTTCTGTGA
This sequence comes from Genypterus blacodes, assembly GCF_046128005.1. NCBI lineage: Eukaryota > Metazoa > Chordata > Actinopteri > Ophidiiformes > Ophidiidae > Genypterus > Genypterus blacodes. The sequence goes on from NW_027466841.1 coordinate 2,808,632, forward strand.
ATGTCAAAACATCTGTAATCCATTTTGTAAATTGACTATTAGATGGATAGATTAGATAGTAAGATGGGCTGGATAATGCATTCCAATACATTCATCAGGCAGACGGGTTTGGTTCCAGGTCTTCTATTTGTGTTTTTAATAAACATTCATAGTTGGGGAAATTCTCCTCACTGACTTAGTGATTCGGCAGATGTCTGGAATGCTCGGCTGCCCTCAAAGCAGAAACAGCCTGTCTGATGTTCCTAGTCTTCCCTTACTCGCCGCCTTTCTCTCCCTACCTCTGGGATTCCTGAGCAGAGGTAGCAGGAGGTCTGGAATGATCATTAGACACAGTGCCCCTCTGCGGTCGGCACATGTGGGACACGGGAAGATGAAGTCAAACCCCGACTGTGACAAGGGAGTGAGTGAGCATTTCAGGTATGCATAGTATGTATAAAATAATTTAATATTGTAAACATTTGGTTCATAAAGGAACAAAAATCCAGTTTAAAATGTCACACAGTTTCACGCACATTCACAGAGTCGACTCCGTCTCTCCGTCTAGTCCATGGGCGACTGAAAAATCGAAATAATGGGATCTTCGTGGTTGGTCACCACAAGGACACTGCGGAACTTGTCAAACAGCGTCTTGAGCTGAGAGCGCCTCATGTTCTCGTTGTACATAATCTCTTCCAGGTGGTGGTGTCCTCTGAAATAGTGCAGCAGCCTGGAAGCAGGCAGAGAAAAAGGGTTGAGAGCCGCGGTCGAACTGAATCATTTGCAGTGTAAATCTGCCGTGAGACAGACTTTTGCAACTCTGATGACATTATTCAGAACTGTGAAGTATGTGGCATGCATGAGTGATTAGAGGATTCTCTTAACACTTTCCATATACTCATTGCTAAGAACTGGCAAATGATCTCAACAAACTTAGTCAAAACAGTTATGCCATTATTTTCCAACTTAAACTCCATGACGGCGATAAACCATTTCTCCAAGGCACGGCACACACACATATATCATATATTGCATCGTATACGTAAGACTAATTTCTAAGATAATGAGACACCGGTGTCTCATAACTCATCTGGTAAACTTGCCGTCCAAACCCAGTGAGAAATGGAGCGCTAACGAAAAACAAACGCTGAAAGCACCCTGTGGAGTTCTAATGGTAAACAAACACGCTAATGTTTAGAGATCGTTTCTCGCCAAAACAAACTCACGCGTATCCTCGAGCATGAACCATACAAGTTCAACCGTTTCTTACCTCAAACATTTGCAAAATGTCATTTTGAAACCTGTATAGTTTACACAGGCCCGGGTGTGTATCTACTCCTCACACACGTGCGTGTGGAGGATGCAAGGGCGTGTTCATTGAAAGTTTGGCTCCGCGGCGCCCCCCTAATGCTCGACATCTCCACAGGGGTGCCCATAAATCTGCATTCGAAAATAGCACGCCATATGCGCCATGCATCTGTCAGAGGGAGGCTAAATCACCTGGCAAACATCCGCAGGTCCTCTGGATTCTGAGCAGCAGGGATGTTGAGGATGACCTGCCTCTCGTGCTCTGACAGGCTGGCCAGCAGCGTCTCCGTCATCCTCTTGTTGAGCGGCGAGTCTCCCCCCGGCAACAGCTCGGCACTGGAGTTGTCCATGCTGGGACTGGTCAGTGTCATGTCATCACTGCTGGCTACGCACGGGGAGCAGACAGATGGTCGCGCGTCAACAACGAGGGGGTAGAAGAAGAAGTAGGAGGAGGAGTAAATGTAAAGCTGTGGGCAGGTCATCAAGTTTTTACTTCCTCTGCTACCTTATTGTGTATCAAATATAACCTGAATTTGGATTTAACATAGCAAAAATGACCACTGATGTGCAAATGATCTCAGTACCATTGTCTCAATCTTTACTGTGATATCGAGACATTTTAAGACCACTGGTGACAGATAATCTAAAGTTTTTAAACTCTAAGCAGTTGAGAGACATTGAAGTTTGGACATACTTGGAGAACCAAAGCTGAGAGCGCTGGGGGTGCTGAGGCTGCGACCCCCTACCCGGGCAGCGAATGGAAGGTCTTCATCCTTCAGACCAGGGTCATCCTCATTTGGGGGAACCAACAGACACACATAAGTGTGCAGCTGAATCAGCAGGCGGCGCTGGAGCATCCAGACCACCATCTGGATCAGCTGGGCCTGGTGAGGAGCAAAGCGGCAAACTGAGCGTGGAAAAGACAAAGAGCAAGTGAACGCACTCGTGTCTCCGAGTCAAATGCCACACACGCTCAAAATAGAGACACCAGAAAGAAACTCGGCTCTGTTCCTCCTAAAATATGCTGAGGCGAGACCTGATGTGCCTTTTCCATTTATAATTCATCACTGAGGTCCAAGCTGCTCCGCCAAACCAGGACGAACCTGAGGAGAAACCCAGATGGTTCTGCTCTACTGATACTGGCTCTACCTTACCTGGATCTACTGTAACAACATCTACTGTACTACAATATCTACAATCGCCCCGTGGGTGTTTGTGTTTCCAATATAAAGATGTTAAACTAGAAAATTAAAGTAACTGATTTGTGAGTATGTGTGAGTGTGTGTGAGGGAATATGTGTATTTGCTGTATACACTCATAGTCTCACCTCCTGTGCTGGAGCCTCCAGGGGGTTTCTGAACTCAGCAAGTGAAACAGGCAGTGAGAATTTGGCCAACATGGAGGGCAGATCATGACCAGGAAACTGCTGAGCAAACTCCTCAGCCAGTGGAGAGTAACTAAACAGGGAGAGACGTGTCACTCTGTAAGACTAGGTTTTTCCATTAACACATATAATCTGATTTCATGTCTTTTAAATTAGCCTCTAGTGGATACAGAAGAGAAAATGGCTCTGTATTTGTTTTACGACACATTATGAGGAAGTTCCACAGGTGTGGTGCTTAAAGACGTGTATGTGAAGTAGCGGCATGACTGGACGCTCTCAGGTCTAACGGTTTGGTGAGTCTTTCGCGTCTCTGCCCCATCAGGGGTCACAATCCACAGCAGATGTCAGAAGTGTGTGGAGCCACGTGTCTCACACCACATCATGGAAACTCACAGGCAGATGTTGGCATGAGGAGACAGCATGTAGACGTTGTTCTCACACAGTGGGTAGATGATGATCGCTTTGCCCCAGTACACCAAGTGGGCAGCTATTTGGAAGATCTAAGAAAAAGGAGGATTTAGCAAATAGATCGTTTCAACAATGTGAAAGGACAGAACGTTGTAGTATAATAAATGCTTTGCATGGTACTGGAATCCTACTATGAGGGGGAAATGAGCGTTAACGTGTCCACTAGATGGCAGCAGAACATCACTAAAACTAGTTTATCTTTGTACTGGATCTCTAATCTCTTATTGTTGGATACAGCCATGGTATTATTTCCTAATTGTGATCTTGTGAGTAGCTTTTATTCCGTCAGCTGTAGCTTTGTGTTTTAGCGTAAAGTGCTTTGGATATAGGAGTCATGTCTGATGATGGAGAGTCCATTAGTGATGCTGCTCTTGTGGCTGTTCTGTACCTGAAGAAGCGCCAGATCAGCATCCTGGGCGAGCTGCTGGAGGTTTTTCACTGCTGAGCAGGTTTTGATGAGGCGCACCATAGCAGGAGAACAGTCCAGAGGAAGCTGGCTCAGCAGCACTTTCTCACTCTCTAGCAGCAGCAGGGCGTGATATGGCCTGAAGGACACAACACAACAGATATGATCGTTTGAGTTGCTTTTGTTCTGGATTCATGTGCCAGAAACGTGGGAAAGTACAGCATAACAGGTACAATTGAACTCTGTTATCTCCAACACTTGTGTGGCACAAGTGTGACATATTTCTAGTATAAAAAGCCAAAATTATGTGCTACAAAACATAAAAAGAACAAAATGCACATTAAAGGAAATACTGTAAATGCACCTTATAGCCTTGAGACACTGCTCTAATGCCTCTGGAGCGATGTCGTTACCCCCAATCCTGTGGATCTTGTGGGGTAAACAGAAGCTGACCTCCAGCCAGTTGTTAATATGGAGTCGCACCACACCAGTTGTGCAAAGGCTGGCAAAACACAAATATCAGATATACAGTATGAATAACAACAACAACAACAACAAAGCTGGGCAAAGCTGGGTGAGGTAACCACAGACCTGTCATACGCCTCCTTCAGGTCCTTGGCTAGTTTACATTTGGGAAGTATTTGTCTAAATGGGGATTGGGGGCTTCCATCCGCTAAAATCATGACAGAGAATGATGTCAAAATATACTCCAAAATCTATACTTCAGCAGTTCAATGATAAGACATTACACTGCAATAATAGTATTCTGGCGACCTACTTTACTCTCTACTAAATGTTGCAATGAATTCTCAAGACTTGTTATGGAGGCAGAAGTGTGCGTCTCACTCTCAGTCATGGTGGTGATCTCATCCTGGACGGCCAGCATCAGTTTGGCCTCTCTGGTCAGATACTGGCAGCGTCGCTCCTCATGCTGCAGGGCAATAGCGATGCGGCGAGACAGATTGTGCATGCAGCTGATGACTGACGGGTCAGCGTTGGCCTGTAGAGGGCACCAGAGACAAGCGAGCCATCAGAAGACAGACAGGCACCATGTCCCAGCTCCTAACCCTAAGTCTGACATAGTGACACACTGAATATCTCCATATTTCCTGATTGAGTCTAATTTCCTGATGAATTTTGCTCAATTAAATCTTATATTCAAATCCTTAAAGTGCAGGATTTAAGACATGAACATAGACATTTAGGCGTGAAGTATAAAAGTCAAATATACTGTAAACAACCAATTTAAAAAATGAAGGTATACATAATGGTTGAGCTAAATTGGGGAGAAAATGACCTAAAAACAGCAAAAGAGATTAAAGAACACTGTGTGCTCATTTCAATACAGAACTATAGTAATGAGTAAAGAACAATTAATGTTCTTTATTGTTTGATTTTGACATGAAAATGATGTGTATGACCAATGAAATTCACTTAGAAATGGGAATAGGACTACAAATACACAAACAGCACATGCATTAGTAACAGTAACTGATTGGTGGGCATATTATCTCGGGGCAAAACATGAGTGTGCACGTCACGCCCCTATCAGCTGAGTCGGGAGGTTCTGGGTTCAGTGACTCAGCGTTCAGCCTCACATGGGGCAGGGACGGGCAGTGCCATGTTGGGCGGCACGATTAAACACAGCCAATAAGCCCACAGATAAGAAGTGGGGGATATTATCACTTGAAAACACACTGGCCATTCACAGAATAGTGTCCCGCCCAACAAAATGAGAATGAATTCAGCTGTAATAATGTAGTCCCTTCATATAATACAGCACTTACATACCAAATATCTTATATATATGTTTCTAAAGCAACAAGATAGGAATGTGTTTTTTTTCATACCCTTAGTGCAAACACCACATTAAACAAGATCATGGTGGGCATCTCTCGCTTGGGTGAGGGATCTGTTTTTGAAACCTGCACAGAAAGAAGACATTTCAGAGGGATTTTATTAAGGAGAAAAAGCAAAAGCGCCATCATCAAAAGTCATCTGTAATGATCAAAGACTGTTAGAGATGGATACAGGCAGGATAGATAGACATTGAGGTATAGGGTAAACAGGGTGGAAGGTCAGGAGATTATCTTTAAGCTTCTTTAGGACCAAAACAAACACCGCAGGTTCAGAAATGTTAATGTAGTGATTCTTCCCCATAGACTTATTGCCTCTATTTGCTTGTTCTCCTATGCCAAGTGCAGTAGGATTGAGCTGCACACACCAACTACACACTACACACACTAATCTAATTCCCTCCATCAGATGGCAAGAAGAGAGTGTGACAGGTGTTTCTTTCTCATGAGCACCTGAGCTGATTCAAATGACATCACCTTTTTTTTTTTCACCAGTTGCTCTTAAGTTCAAATCCCGACCGCCCTGATGTCTTTGTATATGACTGTGATTGTTACCTGAATGATGGGAGGATGCTGAAGGAGGGTCGGGTGACCCACAAAACAAACATTGTCTATCTTCAGCTCAAACTTCTTTCCACACATATCTGATTTGGTGGCCAGGATGGTTGCGAGGATGATGTCAGAGAACCTTTAGCAACAAAAGAAAGAAGAGAACATTCCTAAAGAAACACATCTGGGACCAGCGATCGCATAGATCTCCCTTTAGAGGAGGAACGAGTCCTCATGACTGGTTCACTGGAACATTGAAATCCAGTTGTTAACTTACAGGAAACCTAATAATAACTTCACTTGAGACTTACCTCACCAAGACACTTTCATACTCTGAAAAGAAATTGAATTAGATGCTTCATTGTATTGCATATTTGATTTATATGTGGTTTGGTGATAGCGATTCTACGTGCTAGAGCTCACACAATGCAAATTAACTCTTTCAATTACTTCAAACGGCTGGCCGTTGACAGAAGGAGGTGTACATGACGGCACAAAGCATGAGGTGAAAGCCTGATCGAAGGCTCTGATTCTTTGGATCTTCTACTACTGGTGAATTACAAGGATTTCCTCAGATTAAGGGGTGTGGGGTCCATACAGGATACAGCACAGGAGACACGGCCATTCAGAAAGACAGGGCTGATCTAAGCAGAGGACAGGTGCTGGAGAATGTCGTGGTCTTACCCTGCTACCAACTGTTCGTCTGTTAGTGGAGTTTGTTCTCTGAAATGGGAACGGGGCAATAAAAAGAAGAAGAATAGAAAAGAAAAGGGCAAATGCAACACACTGATGGGCTGAATGCATCAAAGGGACATCAAATAAAGGAAAACCTTGATGAGAATGTGTTTCAAGAGGCTTCACAGTTCTTGGTGCATTCATAGAGGACAGGGGAGGGGCCATAGACCACTTACCTTCACTGGATCACTGTGTTCTGTTGTACTTATTCCTGATAAACGGACTGTCTACAACCGATCAGGACCTCTAAAACAATATTACAACTCTGGCTAAAGTGGGGCTCAGAATTTATCAGTCAACCTGGGACGTAAAATCCAGAGTAACAGGGGGGATCAGTATAGCAGAGGGCCCATGTAGAGCTGCAGATTGGACAGAATGAGTTCAGACCAGAGGCCACATTACCTGGAGTCTCCATCCTGATCCTCCAGCCCGTCTCCTGAGGCGTTCAGCGCGTAGGGACTCCGCTGTTTTGCTTGTGGACAGAAACACATAAATGAGCTAGAATAACTGTGTATCAAACTTATATTAAAGCTTCCAACCTGTAATTATTTCACAACTTATTAATTATTTGTTGAAAATGGTTGTGACTGAGGTGGCTGCTGCAGTGTTGTGGCACATTTAGCTGTGAAACACAGTCCGATTAAACAGAAACCACTGGTCTGTTTACACTGAAGTTAAGCTAAAGCTAAAGCTACCTGTCAGAGCCGAGGGCCCCTCCGCAGCTCCCTGGAAAGGATACCGGAACAGCAACTTGTTCCCGCGGCTACCGGAGCTCACCAGGATGACGCTGATGGGACTCGTTTGGTCGCCGCTTCTCTGTGTGTTTTGTGTCTGTGTGTACATGTTCGCTCTGCGGTCATCCGGCACCCCTGAGCCGAACATCATGTTAGCATCCTCACTATGTTTAGCTACGGCACCGGCGAGAGAGTCACGCGACGAACCGAGCGATGACGTCGAGCCGCTGCAGAGGAAAGTCGTGTTTATGTTTCACACACACAAGCACCGACCGCTGACAGGCTGAAGTATAATCGTTGATCGTTGTGTGGCCATATTGTCAATTCCGCCCTCCGCTTCGATTGTTTTGTGTAAACTCAAAGTATGTTCGGGCGAAACAACAACAGCGGCTGCATGGTTCCGCCCCGCGCCAGACGCGTCTCTGCTTCAGAAAGATGCTGGATTCAAGCTGTGGGTTTCAGACACAAAGTCTGGATACAAACTAGCATATAAGCATATAAATTGAAAAATATACAATCAACCATTTATTATTAACACATTTTCATAAAGTTAATTTCCATAAACAGTGATCCATTCTCCCCTCCCCCCCTGTCGATGACCGGGATTAACAGGTTGCTTGTTTGATTGATGAGCACCAAAAGTGATCAGTTCGCTAGTTGATATCAAACCGATTGCGATTTGATATGATCGATCTTGCGTCAGCGCGGCTCTCAAACCAGGGAGCTGACCGAGGTGTTCTTTATTTATATACATATATATATATATATATATAAATATATATATATATATATAAATATAAAATTCTGTTATTTGTTTTAAAACAGGACAGTGACTTCTTACTCCACACTCCTGCATTTTGTTGTGTATTCAACAATTCAACAATTACTCCACACTCCTGCATTTTGTTGTGTATTCAACAAAATGCAGCATTTTTCCACAATGCTGAAGAATTATGAGAAATATTGTGAAATCCTGGGGGGACTTAATTATGTATGTATATTCCTATATATATTAAATACACACAGACACACAGTATATATAGGCTTACAAATACACACAGACACAACAACAAAACACCCAAACAAGCTGCTTTGTATTTGAGGATTTATTAATCATACTCAGAGTGACAGAACACATCTGGGCCGTGCATATTCTTCTGCTGCTGCTGGTAGTTTATCGGTATTTCTCAGACAGAGCACGAGCCAGAGCGGCCAGGAACTTGTCAAAGGACACATGGACCTCCGGGGTGAAGTCATTGGGGTACATGATGGCCAGAACCACCATGATGTTGTGGGCAAGGAGCTGTGAACACGGAGAACATTTCATGTGAAGCAAACTTCTGAGCCATTTCTCTACATTGATCACAGTCTGTGTGAACAGGGAAATTGGATTAGGACGATTTGTAACTAAAAACGTTACCTTGCAATGCCCTGAATGTTTTAAAATCTCCTATATTACACAATGTTACATGGGCAGTTTTGTCTCACACCCACCTTGAAGTTAGCAGGGTCCACTCGCAGTGTGTAGACATGGTGCTCACTGAGGCTCAGGAGACCTTTAACCATGTTGTCCATCTTGTTGACAGCGTCTGTAACGCCGCCCATGAGAACTCCTCCGTGCTTCCTCACATGGGCAGAGGTGGGGCTCAGGTCCTGCCAGTGGGAGAAGTAGGTTTTGGTCTGTGGGTACACAGCCAGCATCCTGAGGAAGGAAGGTAGGAAGGAAGTAAGGAAACACGTAAGTAATCAAATAAACAAACAAACACATGAATGAATAAATCGATTTGAGTGAGATGTACCTGGACAGAGCATCAGCACCAATGTCCTCAGCCTTGGGAGACACCCTGTCCCAGAAGGTCTTCACAATCTCCTTGTCTTTAGGGGTGAGACTCATCTTGCCTGTTGAGTGGTTGTTGTGGCCAGTGAGACCGTGGGGGTTTTTATACAAGAAACAGATTGTGGGCACACCCGAGTCCACCGCTAAGATAGGCTGAGGCCTCTGGACCAACGCCAAAGGAGGGACAATCACTTTATCTGCTGCTGGCTCTGCCTTCATTTAAAAATACTCAACTGTACACGAAATAAACCATTCTTTGCATTTACACAGCCAAATTATTCAATGAATGACTTAAATTAGATTTTCCTAAATTTAGAAATGCTGTTTTAAAGGTTCATGAATTCCGTAATGAATTCGTCATCAAGGACAGTGATCATAATTTCATCCTGATGAGGTGTAACATGTTGCTTGTGTTACCCGTTTGTTTCCAAACTGGGATTCAGCTTCAGGTGCTTATTCACTCGATATGTTGGGAAAAACCATAGGTGACATATTTTCATCATATATTTATCAGACATTCCATTTATATTTTGGCCATCAGAAACTTTCTTCATGCAGATCCCTTTAATGTTGAAGCCAAAGTCAGCATTTATGTATTTACAACAGGCCTGGTGAGCTTCTCAAACTGATTTAAAAGCTAGCAGTTGCAATAAATGAATAGCAAAACTTTGAAATATCGCTTCATGCCAATGTGATGAGGGAGCTGATGTGTGTGTGTGATGTCTGCCACAGATGGGCGGCTCAAACTCTTATCTGAGGCACACCGGAGCTGCCAAAGGGTGGATCCACCTAGAAAGGAGCAAGATATTTTTTGGCTTTATAGCTCAGCTGATGTAAGTTGATTGCAACACATTTACGTATTAAACGGTTAAGACAGAGCTTTTCTACCACACTTCTCCTATTAAACCTCTGTTTAAGTTACTTCTCCACAGTCTTTTAGGGGAGAAATGTCACCAGCAGATACTTTGACAAAGCCAAACGCCCCAGTTTCTGTCACAGTGTTAACACCATCTTACCTACGTGACCCCACAGTAGGGGTCACTATCATGCCGTGCCAGCTGACTCACTGAGCACTTCAGTGGAAAATTAAGGCCCACAGAATACGTCATGCAGGCTGAATGGAGCCGTGCTGAACTTCAGGTCATCACAGAGGTGTGGTGATGGTCGGACTTCTCGCCTTTGAAGGTAAAAGAACCATATTCCAAAATATCGCAGCAGCTTTTGGAATTAGATTTTGTAGTGTATTCATGTCAAGTTTCCAGTTCTGACCAGGTTTCCAACAGGAAAAGGGATTGTTTGATATTGCAGGAATCAGGTTATTTAACAAAATCTTTTGAAAATTCTGACTAATATTGAATGCAACTAAATGTAAGTTTGTAATTTTGATCTTAGGCTGAAAACATAAAATTGAGGACCACATGAAATTCTAATTTTCCATAACTGAAACAAACGTTGGTTCCAGTAAATACACCATAAAGCATCAGAACAGAACTAGAGTACCTTTCAATGGACTGTATGGGGGTCTTGTATGGGGCAGTGTAGAATTGAGTTTGGGCGCCACCTTGTGGAGCTACGAGCGTCTGGCGAGCATTGGTGACTTTGTTCTCCCCGAATAAAAGAGAAAGTGCAGAATAATATCCAAGATAATCCAAAATGGGACGTTCTTGTCAAGTATTAATTGTGATTTTACATTTTAGTTTGGTTGGTTAACAATCTTAATTGTTCATTACTTGACATAATTATCCTTAAAGCTGTTATGATGTGAATTTCTACGTTGTGATACAGTGGCTGCACACAAAAACAATAGAAACAATGTGGTCCACATTTATTTATTCATTTCACCTAAATGCACACATTGAAGCAGGAGAAACAAAATCCAGAATTTGACATAAACCTTCATAAAACACAATCCAAGGCGCTGTGCAATTATTCAAAGCAGGTGTGAGCTGAAAACTTTTAAAATGTATAAAAAGATAGAGATTATTAAATAAAAAAATTGAAAGAATATAAAAATTCAGTCGCATAAAAGTGAGTATGAAAAGAGTGGAAAAAACTTTAAAAAGTAATATAAATTTTGACATCAATTACCTACATAGTTTAATCTTCAAGGAATTAGATTTTAGGCATAACTGCCAGTTTATAGTGACATATATTATTTTGATATTCATCTTACATCTTACATGACACGTCCTTTATAGACCGATGAGCTCAGTCACTTTCTGGTTGCCTGACTGATCTTACCAGTGTGACCTCACAGGAGACGACATCACCAGTGCTTTCATAGTAAAACAGAAACACCACAGACTTTCCTCACCACCGTTCAAAATACCTTCATGTAGAAAAATACAAAGACCATATAGTACCATGTCCACCTTTAGAGACAACACACACACACACCTTCTCTCCCGCACTGGTGACACAAACACCACAAGAGTCACACAGTTGCTATGAGTGAAACATCTTCTAGGGGTTGGAACAAAGTGTCTCGTCTGGTTATAAAGGTGTGAAAAGTTCAAAAGTTGGTGCCTGCAGAGAAATAAAAACCACGATTGTTGTTGGCTGTCCTGAATTCTGTCAAAATATTAAAAAAATCACTATCAAAAATACTCTAGAGTGAACAATCTCACGTATAAATGTGGATATACGGTTGAAGTGTGTGTTTCTGTGTTATATTTGTGTAGCACCAATCAGCAAACTATGATGCGATTGATCAAAAAGGACACTTGCAGGTGACGGGCTGGCTTACGTTTTCCATACATAACTGAGATGGTCGTGTGTGATATAATGAGATTGTACCACAGTTATGTTATGTACACATAACAATAAAGGCATAGTGCTCTACAAAGATCGTGTTACGGAATAAAACAAGAAGTGTGAAACAATGAACTGTAAAGCAATGAACTGTAAAATGTAAATGAGTGAACACATCTGACCTGTAAGTGCCATTAGAAACAGTGTTAACAACTGGATTATTGCTACACAACCACTCTGATGTGTGTTTGTTTACAACTACAGCACGTGTTCTTAAACAAGGAGACACATCTGCTAAAAGAATTGAATCACGATGACGTCATTATCTGCGGTCTATCCTGTATTTAAATTACGGAGGGGTGAAAATGACACACACACACGCACACACACATGCTCGAACACACACTGTGAAGTTCAAAGTGCGCTAACACTTGAGCGGAGCTGCAGAGGAGCGGCTGGCCGGCAGAGTGTCTCACTTTAAGTCACCAGTAGGGGGCGACGAACCCAAGAGAGGAGACTTCGGGGAAACCTGGACGAGGTTGGAAAAGGATCAGGCGTTAATAGGTAAGACGATTTGTGTGTGTATGTGTGTGTGTGTGTGTGTGTGTGTGTGTGTGTGTGTGTGTGTGTGTGTGTGTGTGTGTGTGTGTGCGCGCGCGCGCGCGCTTTGGAGGATGCTTAATGCTAACTTTCTGAATAGACAATTTTCATTCTTTGGTTGCAACACAAATTGCTGTATAAGAGCATTTGATCTGGAATTTATTCTGAAAAATATTTAAAAAAAGAATAAAAGTAAAAAAATAAAAGTAAAGTAAAATTCATATTATATTTGTAGATAATTTTTATAATTATCTACAAATTATTTATTTTTATAAATACAGTTTAAAAGATAAGATAATAAAATATGGAAAAAAATATTTAATTTAGTAAAATAATAACACAATTATACTTGTATTGTAGATTGCAATCATTTTATTATTTTTGTAATTGATTTGAGTGATATAAACATAAATGTAGGTCTGTAAGTATGTGGTGACATTTTCAATGACGTCTGTAAATCATTTTGTTTCGAGCATTCATTTCTCAGTAATTATGAATGATTTCCTGCAAAACATTACAAAAGTTCATTTAAAATTATTTTACTTAGCACTATTATGTTCCATCTAAAAGCCATCTCACAGCAATGAGCCTCTGTGATGGTGGCTGGGGTAACAGGTGTAGGAAAAGATGGAGACGTGACTAAAACAACAGGCGTGTCACCAAACAGTTACATTTGCTTTGGGATAAAAACCAAAATGTTGTTACATAACAGAATGTGTGTGTGTGTGTGTGTTTGTGTGTGTGTGTGTGTGTGTGTGTGTGTGTGTGTGTGTGTGTGTGTGTGTGTATGTGTGCCTGCTGCCTCCTGGGGTGAAGCTTTGTGTTGTGACATCAATATGTCTGAGTTACTGATGTATGAAAGCACTTACAGGGGACGGGGGCTTTGCAAAGTTGAGGTGAGCATACAGAAGCACGGCGATGTCATTCTGGCTGGCCTCAAGGGCGATGGAGAGCGCCGTGCTGCCGTCCTGTAAGACAGAGCCAGAGGACGATGGACGGCATGGTGAGACGAGTCGGCTGGACGCAGACAGAAAGGGACGAGGGACGTGTGTGTGTGTGTTTTTCTTACATTATCAGTGAGAGTGGCATCGCAGCCCGACACGGACAGCAGCTGACGCACGATGTCCACGTGTCCGTGCTCACAGGCACACATGAGCGCCGTGGAGCCGTCGTCATCGCGGATGTTGACCTGAGCGCCGCAGGACAGCAACGCTCGCACCATGTCCCCTCGACCGTGACTGACTGCTAGCATCAGCGCCGTCTGTCCGGCCTGCGCGCACACACACACACACACACACACACACACACACACACACACGTGCATTATTCACACGGCCTGCTGAAAAGCCTATAACTGGGGTAGAGTGGAGGTGCAATAAGGCTTAAGGAGCAGCAGGGGGCGCACCTGGCTGGCCTTGGCGTTGACGTCTCCGGTGCGCAGCAGCTGCAGGACGGTCTGGAGGTCGGAGTCGGAGTGGAACGCGGCCAGAGCCGTCAGCATGATGGCCGTGTATCCCGCTTTGTTCTGCTTGTCCGCGTTACACAGGCCTGTCAGGAACATGACAGATGATCATCAAGCACAAATGACAGACAGACAGACAGACAGACAGACAGACAGACAGACAGACAGACAGACATTAAGTTACACACACACACACACACCGCTCACCCGTATCCAGCAGCAGCTTCACCACAGGGAAGTTGGAGTGTGAGACGGTGTAGTGGAGCGCCGTGTTCCCGTTCCCGTCTGCCATGTTGATCACAAACTCCAGCAGCTGTGGGGAGATGGAGGCGAATGCGTCCATGTGGGCCTTGACGGCGGCCGTGTCTGCCGCTTTGTGACAGGAGACGCGCAGCCACTCCTGCAGCACGGCGGTGTAGGCCGTCCTCTGAGGGGACACAACGGGGGGGACACTTAGGAGACAGCGTGACGGATGCAGACGGACATTGTGTCCTTTCACAAATAGATACATACCGCCCCCTGCTGGCTGAAGGCATTGGGCTCCCTCAGGGCTTTCTGCAGCGTGTGCAGGGCCGAGATCAGGATGTCGCTCAGCTCCATCCTGAGGCAGGAAGTGAGTTCAGGTCAGCAGCACGCAAATAGCACATGTTGGTTCTCTCTCTGTGTGTGTGAGTGTGTGTGTGTGTGTGTGTTTACCTGACTTGTTGGGGTGCTGCTGCAGCGTCATTTGCGATGCTTTCAGCTGCTGGATTTGGTTCTGATTGGTTGGAGAGCACAGCTGTTTCTGATTGGATGCTACATTGCTGCTGGCTGACAGGTAGCGGCGTGGAACACGTAACAGAGGACTGTGTGGAAGATTCAGTGTTAGATGACGTGGACAGGGACGTGGGCGTGTTCTCCTGGGTGACTGTGCGCTCTGCTGGTGATTGGCTGATAGTCTCAGTAGGGGTGGGGCTGAAGGCGGGGTCAGAGACACGTTTCTGCCCGGCACTATCCGTCACGGGCGACTGGACGGCCTTCTCCTCTTTTTCGTCTTTTTCCTGCAATCTGGCGTCCGCAGGCACAGACTGGACCGGACTGTGGCATGTAGAGTCTGAAGGCGGGGCTGGTGGTGTGACGGCGTTCTGCTGAGGTGTGCAGTTGACGTCCAGTGCTTGAGACGCCTCCTCCTGCGCCACTGTCTGCTGGTGCTGGACCAACGATTCGGCTAGTTTTTCTCTGGCCTCGTGGTATTCGCTGGAGTCGCTCCCCTCGTCCGAACTCTCGCTGCTGCTCTCCGACGACGACGTGGACTCGTAGCTACGAGGCGAAAGAATGGTTTGAATGAACAATCTCTCATGTCTTCCAATATCAATAACAGGAGACAAGTCCGCTTTGATTAACAGGGAGGGAAACCAGCCCAAACTTTCTCCACCTCATTTTCGTGTTTGTTGTTACTGGAGCGCCTCTGCATGACATCATAGTCGGGTTTTATCTCCACTGCTCAGAGTTTAACTCATCATTTAACAACCATGTACGACACGAACAAAGCTCCAACAAAAAGATACATTACAGCAGCAAATATGTGATATGAGCTCTGGAGCCCTCTAGTGTTGTGTTATTGTCATTTGTTTACGTTGTGTTACAGCTGAACTGTTGCGGCTTCATTAAGGAGAAATCAAACCCGTATAGCTCCGCTCCACGCCGCCTGACTGATCTGCGTTCACTGATATTTACCCGCCGTTGACTCCGATGAACTGCAGGTTCTTCTTGGTAGACGGAGAGCCCGGCTCACCCTCGGCCTTACGCTTCATGATGGACCTCAGGGACGACTGGGGAGAGACCGAGGCTGCAAAGAATCATGTCGTCCAGTACATGTTAACAAACTTCACGACGATGGCAGAGAGTATGTGTGTGTGTGTGTTTGTGTGTGTGTGTCAGATGTTACCTGGCTTTGAAAGGCTCTCATGTGACTGGATGGCTTCTGTTTTTGTATGCAGACATTTCTCTCCTTCTTTTAAATGCGATGAATCCATCTGATTGGCGGCCTTACGCATGGCAACGGCGGGACTGGCGACAGGCACCGACGTGGACAGCTCGCTCCTCAGGAAGTCTCGAACCTGCTTGGAGTTGACCGCAATCGGCAACTCGACTGGAGCATCTGGGAGACGGACAGAAGACTTCAGCCTTGGACACATTTCATAAGGTGCAACTTACAAACTCATCCTGTAAATCCTGGCTCCTTCTCTACCTGCTGACTCTGGAGCATCAGCTTGGACTCTGTGGTGGCTCTCTGGGACGCCACCTGTTGGCTGAGGGGTCGGGACGCTGCAGCTTTCAGCTCGAAGCAGCGTGCCGACCTCCACCATAGTGGGCTGCTCCAGTGTGTAAACCTGGATCCCCACAGTTCTCTGGTCCTTCTGCTGGGACTGCTGGGTGAAGCTGACCAGCGTCTGCAGGCTGCAGTCCTGCGGCTCTTGCCAGCCAGTACTGGTGGCCATGACGGGATGATCTGCCTGAGGCGCCTGCACCCGCCTGTCCTTCTGAGCTGCGGCTACTTGTAGCTGCGCGGCCTGCAGCTCCTGCGCCATCCTCTTCAGCTCACCCTCCAGCTGACCCACTTGACTCCTGAGAGCTTCCGTTTCAGGCAGCAGCCCCAGATCCTCCTCCCGAACGCCAACTCCCACCTGACTGTTGCCACTCTGATCCTCCGGTCCCACACCGATGGTGCGCACTTCTCGCTTCCCATCTGGCCGTGCACCGCCCACGATCACCGTGTCCTCGATCTCACAGCCCGAGTCCTGCTTGGAGGCGTCGGTAGGAGACAGCGGCCCGGCTGCCTTGTTGGCGCTCTTCGCTCCGGCGCTTCCCTCTTCCTCAGGGATGTCGATGTACAGCTCCCCTCGGGAACGGCCTCGGCTGAACCCCAGCGTGTGACCCAGGAACTTCTGACTCTTCAGCTGGACACTGAGCTGCCGCTTTTCCTCCTGCAGCACAGAGATTTTGACCTGGAGCACCGGGATGGTCTTCACCTGCTCCTCTAGCTCCTTTATCTTCCTGAGAGCTGCTGCCATCTGCTCCCTGACGTGCTGCAGGTGTGCGGGCGTCGGTGACACCGGCGTGGACAGGCCCGAGCTCATGGGCGTGAAGGAGCCGCCTCCACCATGGGCCCGGTTGAAACTGTGCGCGCTGCTGATGGAGGTGTTGGAGCCCGCCATGCTGCTGTGCATGCTGCCCAGGTTGGAGAACCTCCGGCTCTCTTTCTCCTCCTCCAGTTTCCTGCGTGCGTCCAGCAGCGTCTTCTCCACTCTGGCCGTGCTGAAGCTGCTCCTCTGGGCGGTGTGGTAGCCCGGGGCGCAGTAGGAGTACGAGGAGTGCCGGCTGTCCACGCTGGCGTTGGAACACAGAGACTCTGTGGACGTCCACCAGGAGCCAGCGTAGCCATAACCGCGGGGCAGCGAGCCATAGCGAGGCCGCCGCTGGATCGGCACCTTCTTGATGGTGTTTCCCTTCTCTATGTCGTTAACATATTTGAGGAAGTCGAGGTCCAGACGGTAGCCGTAGGGGGTCTCCACTGAGTAGGGCGCCTCCTGTTCCTTGCCATGCAGGGAGGGGGGAGCTGGCGGGTTCAGTTTCCCTGCGGGGGGAAGGAAATCGAGTGTAAATAAACGAAAATCTGCGTCTAATCTTAGGCTCAGACTTCAAAAAAACTGCGTGAACTTTCAGCTGCTGCGTGTTTGTGTTTGAACAGTGAGACAATCGCCAAGTGAGGTACAAAGTGGAGCACGTAGAGCTCTGATCTGACAGATTAAAGCCTCAAACACAGGGAGGGGGGGTAAGCAGGTGACGGTACCTGGGAAGCCGGGGTCCATATGCAGCACCTGAGCCATGACGGGCCTGCGATCAACCTGCAGGGCGACAGGAGAGAAGGAGAAAGTCACCAACCAAACAAACAGCTTCTCCAGTAGCTTATCTGACAGAGAGCGGCTGTGTGAATGTGAGGGAACACCGCCGTCACTTCGGTTCCCCTCTCTTCATACGTATAGAGTTTTGTCGGTTTCTCCCGGCCGCGTCTTATTTTACCCCGTTTCGCTCGTTTCACAGTAGATTATGTGTTTGTTTCTGTTCTTAGCGCGGGGAGAGGAGAGGAGTTACAGGGGGAAAAGTTTCCTGGCAGCCCGAGAAAAGACGAGAGCGGCGAGTCTGCCAGTTACAGTTACAACCTTATTAGGAATCATTGGTGCACACCGACTTGCCTCTGGATTCAGGGTTTACAGGCCCTCTCACTCTCTCTCTCTCTCCCTCTCTGCCTCTCTGTCTCTCTCCCCCTCTGTCTCTCTCTCTCTCCCTCCTTCAGTTTCCTCCAAATCTTCCCCCTCGCCCTCCTCTGCATCTCTCTCTCTCTTCCCCACGTCAGCTGACAGTCAGGAGGTTTGGGCCGCGCTCTCTCTCTCTCTCTCACTCACTCTGCCACACTCGCCTCTCTCGCTCTGAGGGCTTCAAACCATTTTCCGTAGCGGAGGTTAGCGCGTTGTGACCACGTGTAAACAAAAGACGGTCTCTCTCTCTCTCTCTCTCTCTCTCTCTCTCTCTCTCTCTGAGGCCTCTGCGGCTGCGTCTCCCTGTGACATATTAACTTTCTAGGTCATCGTTTTGTGGGAACTGGAGGAAGTCATGAGTGAGCCGCCGCAGACATGAAACATCTGAACTCAGATCAGACGCTTGGACGGCGAAACCTGCACTTTGTTTTTGACAGTATACTCGGCTCCCTCCCCCAGCTTTCTGTTTCATCAGCAAGAACTGAGTCTCACTCTGTCTCTGTGTCTCTATCTCTCTCTCTGCCTCCGCCCCTCTGTCTCCCTCTCTCTCTGTCCCTCTCTCTGTCCCTCTCTCTGTCCGTCTCTCTATCTTGTGACCCTAGTCAGCTCTTCCAGCTCGTTTGTGGAAAGTAGGGCACTTGGAAACATCGACAAAATTAACTCACAATTTCTGAAGTCCGGCGGTCAGCAATTTGTCTTATCTGTGCCCCCTTGTCACCCTCTCTCTCTCTCTCTCTCTCTCTCTCTCTCTCTCTCTCTCTCTCACACACACACGCACGCACGCACGCACGCACGCACGCACGCACGCACGCACGCACACACACACGCAGATGGGGAGTGGTTGTGGAGTGAGTGTAAGTGAGTGGATAAGGGTGAAGGACACGCTGACAGTCGAGGGGACATGGAACCAAACGTCCAAACCAGGCAAAGGACAGTTTTCTTTTCTTTTCCATGAAGTTGACACACACACACACACGCACACACGCACACGCACACGCACACACGCACACGCACACACACACGCACACACACTCATATCCTTGCTCTCTGTTTCAGATGTCTCATTGTCCTCCCTGCTCAGTCTGTCCCTCATTCCTCCGCCCCACACCGCCCACACCGCCCGGCCTCCACATCTGCCTGTGCTACGGTGATTCAGATGTGTGTGTGTGTGTGTGTGTGTGTGTGTGTGTGTGTGTGTGTGTGTGTGTGTGTGTGTGTGTGTGTGTGTGGCTGGGGTGACCTCTCTCCCTCTCACACAGAGTGCCTTTCAGATGACATGTGAACAGAACCCAGTGTGCGTCCCTCCCCATTCTCTCCCTCTCTCTCTATCCCTCTCAATCTCTCTAGATCACTTTCTCTGGCCAGCTTCATCAAGTAATAAAACGCCCCCCTAACACACACACACCCACCCCACCCCCGCCCCTCCAGCTGCATACCATACCATACTAACGGAAGTTAACATCGCCTGTTCTTTTTACCCCCCCCCAAATTCCTGCCATTAGGATGAAGACCCTCGGGGGTAAGATGCAGGTCATCCAGCACCAATTACACGTCTGCTGTGTTGCCGTGTCACGAGCACAGACGTGTTACACTGCAGCTCCTTATCAATGTGTTCATTACTACAGTTACAATTTGGGGTAAATTGTGGACTCAAGTGTTGTGAGTTGAGATTTCGAAAGCAGAAATATGGAAAAGAATGAAGGAGGGATCATTAGGAATGATTAGAAACCGTTCGCAGAGCGTTTACGGTGTCACGTGTGTGTGTGTGTGTGTGTGTGTGAGAGGAACCAGACCACCATGGAGGCTTCGCTTCAAGGTCACTCTCCCACATTCATCACACACCCGCCGCTCCCACTCGCTGTATCGCCTCGTTACTATCGCCTCCGCTAAGGATCCCACCTCAGCACATCAGCAGGTCCAGATTCAAAACGTTCCCACCCGATTTTTCCTCCGGCTCGCCAAGTTGCGGACGTTTGGTGGCCGACACTTATTCCTGATTTGCTGAGTGAGAGAGGGTCAAGCGAGAGCGAGAGAGAGAGAGAAAGAGACAGAGGGTGTAGGTGCATCAAGGGTGTGTGTGTGTGCATGTTGACATGGGGATAAACACACACTCATGACAGGTAAACACTGGTTGCAAAGCCAGAGTGAAACATTCCAGGGGTTTTGAGTGACACTCCAGATTTGAGGTGGAGATCACCCAGAGCCACCTGTGGTGCAGCCTGGGTGAGCCTCTAACCACGCATTAGCAGCTCTGTAGAAACTATCACCAACCACAACACACACACACACACACACACACACACACACACTGTGCTGTGTGGCTAATCGATTCAAGGCTGTGAACCCCTCCCTGCCATGTCATTGGGCAATGTTTTCTGTCTCCTTGCCACTGTGACTCACACTCAAACACACGCCTAAATCACACACACACACACACACACACACACACACACACACACACACACACACACACACACACACACACACACACACACACACACACACACACACACACACACACACACACACACTACCCCTCTGGTTCTGTGGGAACCGCTGTCATTTACAAGGTTCACCTGTGAGGAGTTAAGAGAAAGGCTGGTTTCATGAGCGTGGATAACACACACACACACACACACACACACACACACACACACACACACACACACACACACACACTTGAAGCAGTGTGTCGACCCGATAAGCCGCACTGCACGATAGCGCCTGACGGGTCACGTATGTGCAGCCGACATTTTGTGTGAGGGTCTGGAGAGAGAGAGAGAGAGAGAGAGAGAGAGAGAGAGAGAGAGAGAGAGAGAGAGAGAGAGAGAGAGAGAGAGAGAGAGAGAGAGAGAGAATGCTGGCGACTGACCTTTGCAATAACGTCATAACAAAGTCTTGATATTGTTCAGCTCATTGTTAGATACTGTTGTCATGCCATTAACGGAGAGGGTGGGGTGGTGGAGGAGAGAGAGAGAGAGAGAGGGAGAGAAAGAGAGAGAGAGAGAGAGAAAGAGAGAGAGCGAAAGAGAGAGAAAGAGAGAGAGAGTGAAAGAGAGAGAGCTTTTCGACTGGAACGAGAGCCAAATCACAAAGAGCCATTCATTCGGCCTCAAGGTTCCACAGCTGGTTCTAATATAAAGCAAGGAGGGGCGTCTTAGAGAGAGAGAGGGAGAGTGAGTGAGTGAGTGAGTGTGTGCGTGTGTGAGTGAGTGTGTATGTCCATGTGTCAAAAAAAACGAGCTGCAAAACAAATGTTGCTAATGTGTCGTTATCTATCTGCACACTGACAGACGCTGGAAAACACACAAGTGCTCAACTCCGAATGGCCGAGTTCTCCCAGAATGCATCTCTGCTGGTTCTCCTCGTCACCTGACTGCAGGTACCTTCAGCGTCGCTCCGGGTTCTGCTTCCCGGCGAGCAGGGCAGGATTACAGACGGGCAGGGAGCGAGCGAGCGGAACGTTTGCGCGGAGGCCAAATACTTAACAAGTGCCGTATGTTAACAGAAGATGAACTCCCACACACTCCCACGCAGCTCGGATGAAAACACACAGACCCTCCCCCCTCTCCTCCCCCCTCCTCACACACACACACACACACACACATCAACACACTGTCTGAGGCCCAGAGTCTCCCACGGATCAACAAACACAGCTGCAGCACGTCATATGATTTATTCAGGTAAGGGCGCCGATAAAACCGAGTGATGGAGACGCTTTCAATGACTTTGTCTCCGCGGCGACGACGGACACGAGATACGCCAGTGTTAAGAAAAGCAAACGCCGGGGTCGGATTGGATTTGGACCCCGACGGGGCCAAGACGGGTCTGATGGAGAAAAGGGTTACAGGAAAGGGAGCTGCATCCGTCTGCTCCCCCGGGGGTCCAGAAACAACCGGGCCACTTCCTCCCGGCCCAGGAAGAGAGAGCGAGGAGAGAGAGAGAGAGAGAGAGAGAGAGAGAGAGAGAGAGAGAGGAGGAAGAAAAGGAGTGTGAGCAGAAGGGGGGAAGAGAGAGAGGTAGAGAGCGAGAGAGAGAGAGGGGGAATGTGAGAGAAGAAAGGCAAAGCTGCGAGGGGAGAGAGGAGGGCGGAGGGGGAGAACTTAGTCTTAGATGGAAACTTCTGGAATGAGAACACCATGACTGTTCTCCCACAGTATGAATCACCGCAAACCCCCCGATGACGGCGACACCAGAAAAGTACGGTGGCCGTAAAACGAGAGAAACGAAAGCCACGGTCAGATCTGCAAAAAGTGAAGTTCAGGGACGAGCTCTCCTCCTAATCTGCAGCTCGCCGGCTCCACCCAGGAAGATCAGCATCGCTCCGGCATTCCACGACTAAAAATAGAGCCACAATAGAGAATCAGAGAATCCAAGCGAGCGGCAGAAACTTTGTCTCACCCCAACACGTCGACCGTGACTTTATACCGTAAACGCTGTTTGGGCCTCCGAGGCCTCGAACGCGGACGAGGTTGAAATGTTACATAAAGTTCACAACAGGAGGTATTGTGTTGCTTTGTAACAGACGTCTTTGTGCGTCGTCACTCAGCTGCACAGACCGCTTCATTCAGCTCTCCACCCCTGCGACCGTCCCGACTGAATTATAAAGCAGAAAGTGCTGTTTTCGCCGAATGATTACGGCGACAACGGCCGTTTGTCTTGGCGATTCGGGCGACGGTGGCGGCTACAAATACACGAGTACGACCACGAGTACGACCACGGGCGTGACCACGTGTATCGCCACCGGATGATCTCATACCATCGTCACGGCAGCTTGGCGTGTTCCGGTGCTGCTGCTGGACATGTGGCTTTTGAATGATTCCAGCTTGGAGCTCGGGACAGTGAAATCATAACCCGCCGGGGCCGCCTCCCTCCCTCCTCCCGGACTTCTGGGGCCTTTTTAGCGAAAATGTTCCCGGGCCCTGTTTTCTACATTAAGGAGTGGCGCTGAAGCAGTCTGGTCCTGGCTCCAGCCGGAGCAAAGGAGGGGCCCGGGCTGAAACGGGAGCAGAGTAAACACCCGACAGCCTGCCATTGGTCATTGCGCTGACCTCCAACAGGAAGCTACTGAACGCGGGTGCGTCTGGGAGACGGGAGACAGCAGCGGCACCGAGCAGAGGAGGGAAAGGGGGGTGGAGGGTGGGGGAGACGAAAAGGCATTTAGGGAGAAAATTCCTCTGCGATTCCGGTGGGTGGTGGAGGGATTAAGCATGATGGGCGGAGGTGGGGGGGGAGTCGAGACGAAATCCAGACGGCGTGTGTGTAGACGGGTGGCGGGGGGGCCGGGCGGAGCGGCGTTGGGGTTAAAAGCTGGGGGTCAGTGTGCGGCAGAGGAAGAGCAGAGGAAGTAATCTTCCAGCGGCGGCGGCGGCGTGGTTAAGTGGGTCACTCAGGGATCTCATCAATGACTTCCTGAATCTGTGGACACGAAGACCAAACAAACATCCTCCAACTGAACTGAACTGACTGCTTCTTCTTCTGTGAAAGTTGCAAAGGAGATTGAGTCGGGCGGCTAAAGGATTTCTGTCCCCAGATCAACACACTGATCAGGAGCTTTACAAACCAAAACAAGACCTTTGACATGAATCAACACAGTCCAGCGTTCCAGCGTCCCCTTCGGACGTGACAGTGGACAGGTCGTCCTGCAGTCAAACTGTCCACAACCGTCTCATCTGTCCTGACCCCCACACAGGGACAGACGGTCTCACACAGACTTCATTAGTCTCGCTGAAACCAGTTAAACACCCGACGTGTGTCCCAGTGTGCAGATGGAGTTTATAACCCCGCATTCCACAGCAGCACCCCTGGGTCCAAATGCTGTACTGAGACAATCACATTCCAGCTCCACTCCTGACAGTGACTCCCTGGGTGACTCCAGGACAGAATTCCCAAAGCATCAACCATTTATGTCACACAGAGAAGTTAATTAAGAGGGTTTCCTTACACTTTAGTCCTCTCTGTTGTTGGTATTCCTCCAATTCTGGCGACTCCTATCAATAACGTCTTACATAAAAACTCTCCAACTACACTTTTTCTGACGCCGTCTTCACCTTAGGGGGTCTGACGGGGTCCTAAGGGGGTCAAACGCTCCATAAATGACAAGAGGCGACGCCATCTGCTGCCCGCTCTCTATCGCCTGGTAGGTGACTTCATACAGCCAGTAGCCAATTACACCACAGCTCTACAGTGTAGTGGATTGTCTGAAGTGGTGTAACAGGCTGACGGCTACACACCCACATCCTGCCAACCCCTTCACCAAAACAACATCTGATGCGTTTACTGATGAATCCGGACGGCGCAGCGCACATATCACGTGGAACATCTCGTCCTATACAGTCGCCGTGTAAACAAAGACTTCCAGTCGCGTCCTAAACAACCATACTTCTAAACAGAATGCAGTCAATCTGTGGCTTCTTCTGATTCTACTCATCTAAACTTGTTTTTTTATGTTTACTGCACAAATCGTGAGGGGAAGGGAAGTTATAACAGAGCTCATCTTCTTCTTTTTCTTATTTACATTAGATCTAATGATGCTGAGCTTGCAATTCTGCTGTGTGTGGCTGTAGGTGGACCTGAGGTGTGTGTGTGTGTGTGTGTGTGTGTGTGTGTGTAAGTGTGAGTGTGTGTGAGTACCTGCCCGTGCTGCTCTATGGCTCCTCATCCATCCCACTGTCCTACTCTGACCACTGACCATCTACTAGGCGGTGAGAGGGACAAATTTGAGAGCTTCAGGCTGCAGGCGAGAAAGCTGATGAACATCTGGAAGCAATGAGAACTCGCAGAATGCTCGGTCCCACCCTCTCCCCCGAGTCTTCTTCTTCTTCTTCTCCTCCTCTCACTCCAGTTTTCCTTTCTTGTGTGTGTGTGTGTGTGTGTGTGTGTGTGTGTTGTTGTTTTTGGAAATCATATAAAATAATGAGTTGCATCTGTGTGGGAGGAAGTAAAGTTCCATATGTAGGACAAACACGAATCAACAAACAGAAAGGTGTGGTGGACGGTTTAAGAGTGTGAAAATGAGAAGTTAGTCCCTTAAACCTCTTTTCTTTGTTGCATAACCTTGTGAGACATCTATGACGACACGTTTCTATACAGACTGGACACTATGGAATCAAATTCACAATTTTACTTTAGAGATTTCTTTCAGTTAATGGGTTTAACGCTGCCACGTGATAGAAGAGAAACACATGAAATTGCGTTATTTCACCGTAAACTCGCTTTATAGTGAGACAGACACACACTAAAGTGACTATTGGAATATTATGGGTTTATTATGAGGCGAGTTACTGATGATGCTCTGAACAAAAAGACGCACCGGAGGAAGAAGAAACAACGACACGGAGACAAAAACAATCAAACCCGAAGCGAGAGACGCGCTCATGCGGAGACAAATCAACCGAAAAACGGGTGAAAAGAGCGGGTGATTAGAGGCGGAATGTGGCGGATAAAGGCGCCGTTAGTTCGCGCAGAGGAGCGACGCTTCACAAAGGAGCTCCGACACGCAGAGCAGCGACGCGCCGCGGCGGCTGGAGCCATTTTAAACGCGGCGGGGACGCGGAGGGGGAACACCGGAGCAGCACCGCGGGGTCACGGCACGGTGCTGCCGGGAGATCTGCGCTCTTACCTGCGGTCCTCTGAGAAGCCTCTTTGCCGCCGCGGCCCAGGGGCGCTCACTGACACTCACTCACTCACACACACACACACACACACTCACACGAAAACACCGCAGCCACAGACGCTCCGGCCCCCCTCACCTCCTCCCCTCACCTCCCCTCCGCGCCCCGCCGCGCCGCTTAAAGGGCCAGTAGATGGATACGCGCCTCCTCTCCCAGGACCTTCCCTTACCTCCAAGAAGAGTCTGGTACAAACAACAAAGGCCCTTAAGGACATCCAAGCTCCTTTGAGAACATCCTCGGATAGCAACAGTTTCTGCCAAAGATCTCCAAGGACCACTGAGGTGATCCAAATGATCATGGCGGACTTTCCAAAACACAAAGGAGCACAAAGAACCTCCTAGGAAGGACTTGAAGGGCATCCGAAGACTATCACGGGAATTGAAGAGCCTTTTTCATGCCCTCTTGGAACATACATGGAGACGTATTGCTGCCCTGCATGGGACCAACAAGAAAGGACCTGCAAGAGCCTCCACAAGGACAAGTGAGGTCCTGCAAAGACCATGACAGGATTTCCAAAGAGAGTGCAGAAGCATTGGGAACTCAAAGCTTTACGTAAACATTCAAGAACATCCCAAGACCCACAAACTGACTTTATCAGATATCCAAGGTCCTAAAGACTCCCAATGAATTGAGATGGTTCATTCTGCTCTCATGAGGCTCTCTGTGATGGAGGAACCATTATCGCACAATCTTATAACCTGGAAAATGGAGAGACATCAGACATCATCAAGTTCCTCACTGTAAACACAGGATTCCTCATATAAGTCAATTAGACTAAATGGGCCGTCTTTAATGAGGGGGAGGGAGGAGGGGTCTTCCTATCCACACAGGAAATTACCCTGGACAGGAAATGAGGGCCAGGAAGACATCTGGCCTGAGAGTGTCTCCTGAGCTGTTATCACCACACGGCCCAAACGTATAGAATCCTGCAGACCTCTTGAGTTTAACGTAAATGTTTTGGTTTTGGTTACAAAACACATTAAAGGCGAGACTGATTTAGTTTAGTTTATTTTCTCTGATTGTGCTAATCAATGAAAGTGTCAAAAATCAAAGCTTGCAGACTCTGGACCCTCTGTAGACACCTGATATGACCTGAAACACTCGGTCTGTTTTATGTTTAATCCCCCTCTGGATCAGATTACGACAGTGCTTGTTCATGATTCAAAGGCCTGAACGAAAAACAGCAGGATCCACAAGAGCCAAGATGGAAGGAATACCTGTCCAGTGACATCATGCACAGAGTCAAAAAACAAGATCTGACACTGGACTCTTGTGATTTGGCAACAGATATTCTGAAATAGACTTCTCCTTCATCTGAATCCCTAAATTGGCAAAATGAATAATCAAAACAAAACCATCTAATTACCCACACATGCATTTCCAGTTACTTTGCAGTCAAACGTCTTGGTTCAGGACTGTGTGGGCGTCTCTAAACTCTGACTCCTCCCTGACTCATGTCCGTGATCAACCAGCGTCACCAGTCTGACGCTTTAACATCAATAACACAGGACCAGAGGGGACGGAAGAGAAATTTAATAGAAGGCAGTACAAAAAGATCATGTAAATAAATAAAACATAAATCTTGTATCTAATTGTAAAAAACACTTTCCATCCAGCTTTGAAAAAAATTATAAAAAAGAAAAAAAATAGGAACAGATATTTTGTTTACGTAGTTACAGTGTTATGTGCTAAGGTTTGTTTTACAATAGTGCAATACAAATAGATAACAGTAGTTGTAAATGGGCTACGTGAGTATAAGTCGTGGTCCGCAGGCGGAGCGCTGGACGCCCGCACAGGCGCTCACCTGACGCCTCAGCAGGTCAGATACGGTCGGGGGGGGTGGGGGGGGGGGGGGGGGTGGGGCGGGAAGTCTTCCTCGCGCTACACACACGCCGATGTGTTCAGTGTTGCACTAAAAATGTCACAGCTTATGTGTGTGTTTGTGTTGGTGATGAGTCGGGGGAGACGGCGGGGGAGGGAGGGAGCGATGGAGGGAGGGAGGGAGGGAGGGAGGGAGGGAGGGGGAGGGGCAGCGCTTCTGTGAGTGCGTTACAAAGAGATTCACAGTTAAAAAAAACAAAGATCGTTTGTACAGTCCGCTGCTTTAACCCTCCTAACCTGTGTGTGTGTGTGTGTGTGAGCAGTAACCTCTCCACTCTGGTAAAAAAGAGATGGACGGACGACTGCGACGACATGAGGAAGAAGGAATGTCAGTTATTTGGACGGGCGTCGATCCCCGTCGACTTTTTCATTCACGCTTCAGTTAAGGGGAACAGATTCAGATCCGGGGGCCGCGAACCAAAACAGAGCAGAGAACCTAGGAGCAAGGAGAGACACCAGATACGCTCAAGGCAGAAAGTTCAAGACCCGTATTGGGCAGCTGCGGCTCCGCAACTCCCTGAAGCTCTGGGGGGGGGGGGGGGGGGGGGGAGAGAGAGAGAGAGAGAGAGAGAGAGAGAGGAGGAGGAGACGCTCGGGGAGGAGACGCTTGGGGAGCCGCGTCTCGATCCCAGCGGCTGTGTTTACAGTGCGCAGAGCCGTCCAGTATAAACAGCTCGGGGTCTTTCTCCGGGAGGTGTGAGACCAGATTGAGGAAGAGGAGGAGGTGGAGGGGAGATGGTGGGGAAGAGGTGACGAGTGTGTGTGTGTGTGTGCATGTGTCACTTAGGGAGGGGGTTGTTATGGCACGACTGGGTGGTCAAGGAGGGGGAGGAGGGTGGGTAAAAAAAACGAGCCAGACGAGGGAGAGGATGATGTGTGTGTGTGTGTGCGTGTGTGTGACAGTTGGCGTGCGGTGCTGCGGGGCAGGGGGCGGACGGGATGAGATGAGATGTGGCTGATGTCCACATCGTCTCGCTTCAACAATCCACCCGGCGCAGACTGGACCTACTGTAGGAGTTCCTGCGGAGACCGAGACAGAAAGTTTGGCGTCTACCAACGTGCGTGTGTAACAACATACAAAACACACGCATGCAGTCATGTAACAACACTGAATGAGAATTTAGGAGCCTGCCATGTAAAACAAAGTTCGGAGGTGCTGCAGTTGCTATTGTGTGAAAGTGTTTGTCTTGATGAGCTGCGTTGAGACATGAGGAGCTAATCGTGCGTTGTGTGTGTGTGTGTGTGTGTGTGTGTGTGTGTGTGTGTGTGTGTGTGTGTGTGTGTGTGTGTGTGTGTGTGTGTGTGTGTGTGTGAGCAGTGCCTCACGTTACCTCTGTGTTTGCGTGGTCAGTTGCGCTGGCAGGGTCCTGTAGAGCTGCGGGATCTTGCGGTTGATGAGGGGACCCAGAGCTTCCTTCAGCTTGTTGTAGTTCCTCTCCAGCTCCCTGTGGTACTCCTTCTGGTCCGGTCCGATCAGGGTTTTGTTCCTCCTCAGGGCGTCCTCACACCTGCACGCACGGGAGACAAGACAAAGCAGAGGTGGAGGTATAGACAAGGGTGGGGGGGGCGGGAAGTGTGAGATTTCTCCCTTTTCCCCCTCATATTGACACAGGCATCTGCGCGGCGTCATCACCTCTTAGTGAAGTCTTTAAAGCAGAGCCGCAGTTTGTTGTGATGGCGGAACAGCTTCGGGTCGTCAGGAATGTCGGAGAGAAAGACCTGTGCCACCTCCAGGGGGCCCTGCCAGGGGAGGGGAGGGGGGGAGGAGGAGGGGGAGGGGGGAGAGAGGCTGTTACATATTTGCTGAGGAATGTCCATCACTGCTTACACACTCTCTCACACACACACACACACACACACACACACACACACACACACACACACACACACACACACACACACACACACACACACACACACACACACTTTGGTCAGGATTAATATCTGAGGTGTGTGGGCGAGAGAGAGCCTGTTCCCTTTGCTCTCTCTCCCTCCCTCTCTCTCTCTAACTACACGCGTCATTTTGTACAAATCCCTCAATGTAAACATGCTGGTATCCATGACGTTACCAGGATTCTTCCATGACTCCCTACAGAAGACACAGCATGGATTATAGCTGCATTATACTGTTTACGGCCTGAGGAGAAAGGGATCCTGTCCTCTATGCGAGTCACGAGTCACGAGTAAACAGGCACCTGGTTGACCGTGGTGCCCACACAGCCCTGCAGCACCATTTGCAGCATCTTGGAGTCGGCGGGATCTTGGTTGGTAGCGAAGGCGAGCTCCTGCGTCTTCTTCTGCATGTCCTCGATGGCCACCTCCATGGGAACCAGGATGATCTAGAGGAGGCAAAGACGCTGTTAGTACAGTGGTCGGGTAAGGACGACATTCAAAAGCTCCGGCCGGGCACCGCCGTACCTCCTCCTTGTGGATGACGTTGACGCGCGTCTTGATGTAGGGGAAGGCGTGCGACGTGGTCAGGATGCTTTTGCGCTTGTACTGCTCGTGCAGGTCGCCGTGCGCGCGGCCGTCCAGCGTGAAGGGGGTGCAGTACATGAAGGTGCGCAGGTTGTAGTTCTTGTCGAAGTAGGTGATCCTCTCCTTCAGCTCGTACGTGTCGAAGAAGGGCTCCACGTAGGTGATCTGGAGGTAAGCCTGGCACAGACGGGAACACATGTCAGGACCTCAATGCTTCCTGAAACATCTGTAACATCTTCATCTTTATTTCTTTTCCAGCACCGACCTTGTTTGGATCCAGTTTGTTCTTGTCCACATGGTTGGAGTCCTTGATGATCTCGACCAGCTCATCTCCAAACCTCTCCGAGTAGAACTCCTGCACGCACAACAAAAGTACAAAGTGAGTTTCCTCTTAAAGCCTCGACGGAGCTTGATCACGAGAGCGACGGGGCGACGTGCCTCCAGTCTGTGCGAGATCTCGGCTAGCTTGGTGATGGACGGCTCCTTGTAGACAAACTCTTGCTCATCCAGGTCTCCAAACCGACATCCATAGAAACCGACACGGAAATACGTCCCGAACATTCGCTTAACACTGAAAGGAAGGGAAGCGACGAGAGGATTAGAGATGTAAGTGTGATGGTTCATATTGGGCTTATTTGAAAACGTCGGAAGAAACAAGGAGGTTATTCTAAAAGTGTTGGAATTGTATAAAATCACTCACCGGTCACATGGAACACAGGAACAATACAAAGGAGAAAGCAAACAAGTCTTATCAGTACAAAATTAATTTCACCTGTATTCAAATGTACTCCATAAAACAAATTAAATGTGTACCTCCCATCCTGAACTCTGTAAGTGTAGAAAAAGGAAAAAGTTAAGTTAAAAAAGTTCATTCTCCCTAGATGAGCTCTGGTGATATTCAGGATTAAAGCTTCCGTTCACCTGGTTGGAGACTTTGTTGAAGGCGTCCTGCAGCTTTCCGTGAACCGTCGCCAGCTTCTTGAAGTCCCTGTTGGCCTCGTGGATTGGCAGCAGGATCTTGTAGACTTCATTGATGGCCTCGTACATGGCGGCCTGCGGGAACAACGCAATGAGGAAACTTGGTCGGTTCGTCACTCGCAGCTAGAATCTGACGAAACGTGGCTGAGAGGAAGTGAATACCATGTTAAAGGAGGCGGCCGCTTGCTCCAGGAGGCCCACCAGTCCTGATTCGCTGAAGTATTTCCCCGCGCAGATCCCCTCCTCCTCCGGCGACAGGACGTCATCAGATACGGCCGACTCCTCCAATACGTTGGAGGAAACGTTCTGCAGAAGGAGAAGTAGCGGGCAGCGTTCAGCACACAGCGGGGGTCCGTCCAGGCCTTGATGATGGGGGAACAAACTCCTTTACTGACCTGGAATGTGACGCAGCCGATGGGCAAGTAGCGGCAGTCTTCCAGCATGTTCAGGTACTCCGCCACCAGTGCGGCGCTGTGGACCAGGCAGTGGGCGGCCTCAGCGTGGTTCCCCCTCTCCGAGTGCTTCGCTGCCATGTTTTGGAGCCACGTCAGCCGCAGGTCTGGGGAGTTTTGGTAACCTTTGGCGATCCTGAAATGACAGGAAGCGCTGTGAATTCCGCCTGTTTTCACATGTGACTCTATCGGCGATGCTTTTACGCTTTATTTTATTTTTACACGTACCTGTACATGAGGTCAATCAGCATCTCTGGATCCTGCTGGTGCTCCTTCATCTTCACAGTGTCGGTGAGGATCATGTGCAGGTTGAACACCAGATCTTGAACCTGCAGTTTTTTCGCAAAAACAAGGGTTGAGCTTCTCTTCACAATGTTTCGATCTGGAAACATCGGCAAACATCAGTGTGATTGGCTGTAATGGGGGGAGGGGGAGGAGTAAGAGCGCACCTGCTCGGGGAAAGGCGTGTCACGCAGCTCCAGGTCCTCTTCGGCGTATGTCAGGATAGTCTTGAGAGAGCGCCGGAGATGCTCCTCGTTAAAGTTCTGGGACATTCCCACCAGAGACGACAGCGACATGGTGACCTGCATCTTTACTCGTGCGAAGTTCTGGTCAGAAAAAGGTCAGCCTTCAGACTCACAAAGCTCCATTTCACTCTTATTCAACACACATCCTGTATGAATTGTGCTCCGGGGTGCTATTTTTGTTGCAACAGCACATTCTGACCAATAACAAGAGCATGGGACGACAATCACATCACCAGGAACGCTTGAGAACCGCATGGACTTACATTGCCGATCTCAAAGTTCTGCCTCATGAGGAGGTAGAGGGAGGCGGAGGCGTGACTTCGGACCGAGCCCACGCTGCTGCTGCAATGGCGCAAGAGACGCAGGCACAGGTCCGCACAGAGCTCCGTGTCCTCCTCGAACAACATCTCGGGAAACTACAGACACACAGACACAGACACAGACACACACACACACATGTCGAACAATAAAAGAAAACAAACAAAAACAATAATAAAAACTTTGTTTTCCTTTCAAATACCATGTGAGTGAGTCATGAGACGTAAGGTGTGTGTGTGTGTGCATCAAGGAGATTACATGTGTCGAGACGGATAATTGTGACATGTTGAGTCACTGGGACAATAACAGCTGCCCACTTTGTCTCAGGCTCTAAAATAACATGAGTAATAAAGCAACAATGGACCAAAAGGTGACGAGGGGACGTGTAAGCACCTTGAACACCAGAGCTCTCTGTGTAGTGAAGCAGTGCTGCAGGAAGAGGGCGCTCTGGTTGCCTGCCATGCTGTGGAGGAGCACCCTCAGCACCCCGCCCAGAACGCTCTCCTTCAGCTCAGACGCCACCACGGTCTGAAACAACACACACACACACACACACACACACACACACACACACACACACACACACACACACACACACACACACACACACACACACACACACACACACACACACACACACACACACACACACACACACACACACACACACACACACACACACACACACACACAGGGAGGCAACACATAAGGACGAAATAATTTTTAATCAAATGGGATAATATTTGTTTTGTGCGAGTTGTACCTTCACTATGATCTCCAGTGTGTCCAGGACGATCAGAGACGCCTCGGTCGCTAAGTTCCCGTCCACAACAGACTCCTGCTCCATCTCAGCCTTACTCCTGAAAATAAAAAAAGCGTTGTTATCATTCCTACACTTCATTTGTGGTTCTGTGTGTATTTAACAATGGGACACTGTTGGCTGAAACACTTGGCTAACACCCTCTTCTGGCTAACAAGGGGTTAACTGACACCACCATTGCCCCCGTCCAGGCGCCCAATAACAGCGTTGGTCAAAGGGGTGACCCAGTGACACGTGATGGAGGTGGAGATGATTTAAAAAAAATGAATGATCAACTCAGTCAGTGACCTACTTATCCACTCTGTCTGTGTTTTGTCTCCAGTGAGTCACGTTCTTCCTCCACCTCACGTTCTCCTGGCTGCCATAGGGACTCCTCTCTGTGAAAGACACGGAGACACTGAACAGAGGGACACAAAGCAACACCTCCACAAATACAGCCACTGGTACACACTCGTACTAACACACACACACACACACACACACACACACACACACACTCTTGCCCTCCTATGTACCTCTGCTGCGACGGACCATCTCTTGACGAGCTCCAATGGTGCCCAGGATGGCCTCCTCCAGACGGGCCTTCATGTCCTGAGACTTCTTAAATGTCAGGCTGTTGATTCTCTCCAGAGCCTTTTTCCCCTAAAACACCACCGTTAATGGTGAGTCAAACAAATGTCAATAATTAATTTCTAGTTGAATAAGAGGTGGCAAGATGGGATTTTATTTATGCATCTGCAAGTCATGTGATCACTCCATATAAAGTGTAATGGAGGGGAAAGTCAGAAAGTGAGAAATACAAACTTTGGAAAGTGGACAAATCTTGAAATGCAATAGGAAAATTAGTTGCACACCAATAGCTGTGATGTGCTTCTGATAAGCATCACACAACTGAAACTGGATTTACCTACAGGGTGTTTTAGTGATGATAGGTTCTCATGTTAGAGGCGGTGCCTGGATAATGTACCTTGTATTCAAAGCAGGAGATACAGAGGTGCAGTAGATCCAGCAGGCGGTTGATTTGCAGCACAGACAAATCAGACACCCAGCGCTCCAGGAGAGCGGCATCTGCATTCTTCAACACCCACAGGAAACACACCAGCAGAGTCCTGCTGCATTCTGCAGACAGCGAGCTGGATTGACGGCCAGCCTGAAGACAACACACAGAGAAAGTAAATGCCAGTGTCTTTAAGGCAGTACTGCACAAAATGGATGTCAAAGACAGCTCTGAAAGAAATGGACAGAGAGACATCTACAGGATAAGAGGAGTAACTGCTCCCCAGTAAAGAGAAACAACAACAACCAGAACACAAATGCTATTTGGCTGAATGTGTGTGTGCGTGTGTGTGTGTAGCGAGAGAGAGGTGGTGAGCAGCCTCCCACACAAAGGGCTGAGCTGATGTGTGACCTGTCAGCCTGACCTCTGCTCATATCACTCACCACTGTTGGCAGAGCAAAAGGGTTGGCTTTGGCATGTGGTAACGGGGAGCCGGCGATCGCCATGGCAACAGACTGACTGATAGTGTTCCCGCTGTCTGGATCACCGTCGTCGGCGTGGGTTGGTGCATGGCGGACCCGAGCAGGCGAGGAGTCTATTAAAAAAAAAAAAAGAAGTAAGAAAAGCACACAGGGGAGTGATCACGTTCAAACACATGAGGGCTGTTAAAGAAAGTGAGTGTAAGGGACTGAATAACCTCTGACCTGTGAAGTCATGGAGCTGATGCAAGGTCTCCATGATGATGGCAATGAGAGGCAGGTAGAGCTGAGCGATGTGAGCTCTGACCTGTGGGTCACTGTAGCGAGGGTCAGCATCATGGCTGCACAGCAGAGAGTGAACGGCACTAATGGCCTTTTTGTGGAGGAAGAACACCCTGCAAGACCAGAGAGACTTCATCAGGACTTCACACTGACTGTATTTCATACTGTACGTCATTTCAAAGACAACCGTGACGATTCCCTGCGGAGAAAATTCATAAAATTCTTGATGAATAGCAGCCCACCCTTCTCCATCTGGATCCAGGATGAGGGCGAGCTCAGTGAGCAGCAGGCCAGACAGGAAGTGCTGCTGGCGAAAAGGGACGGAGAGCTCAAACATGCTGGCCAAACCCTGGTCCTGTACCATGCTGGAGAACGCAGAGCTCTACAGACACAACAAGAAACAAAAGTGGGAGGGGCAAACAGAGGAAGAGACACATGAGGGATTTGGCTGATGATCGTTTCCAGAATGACTGAAAGTAACGCGAATGTCCTGTTGATTTACTCCTCTGATATCT
This sequence comes from Genypterus blacodes, assembly GCF_046128005.1. Lineage (NCBI taxonomy): Eukaryota > Metazoa > Chordata > Actinopteri > Ophidiiformes > Ophidiidae > Genypterus > Genypterus blacodes. Next base: position 2,844,396 of record NW_027466841.1, read on the forward strand.
GAGTGCAACACTGTCAGATTGCATTTTCCAGCTGTCCGGGTTACCTGAGAGGTGGTGGAGGAGGTGGAGGGAGAGGGGGAGGCCGGGGGGCTGAGGGTGGAGCAGGGCAGGTTTAGAGTGACGTAGTGCTCGTGGCTGCAGACAATGCGAGTGAAGTCCATCCTCAGGGCGTTCAGGGTGCTCGGGTTCTGGGCCGTGTGGAGCTTGGTGGCAATCTGGTAAAACACGAGTTTATTGGAAACGGCAAACAGAGGTTTGACTGTATGGAATGAAACATTGAGAGTTGAGGGATAAGATTAAAAGCAGAAGACAGACTGAGCACCTGTTTGTGGTAGGAGCGGATGAGGTTGAAGACAAAGCCGCGGTCCATAAAAGACAGCAGGTCATTCAGGAAGAAGGCCAGACTGCTGTTTAACCTCTCCACAAGCTCCACATCCTGAGGGAGAAGGAGCAGAGGTACGACTTACACCGCGGAACAAACACAAAGCATAACACTCGCACTGCAGCGAGCCTCTGACAAACAGGCTCATTCTCTAAACGATTTTCTCTTGCGGTGGCTTTGCCGGCTCGTCACCTTGTGGTATCGGTTGGCAATGTCGACACTTATGGCGCACACGAGTGCGGCGATGTCGTCCACGAAGCGGTCGGGGAAACGCTGGCGCCTGGCAACGTTCAGTCTTGAAGACAGGAACAAGTGGTTGGCCATGCTCTTTGTCTAGACGAGAAAGATTGTGATGATTAGCCCTCCGTCACGTTTAACGACAAGAAGGCAACGTAAACATTAAGAAGGCGTACAGACCATAAGCTGGAAGAAGAACCAGGCCTGCTGCAGGGCGGCTTCCCTCACTGTGCTGGTGCTGACAACCCACTGTAAGGCCAGTTCCTCATGGAGCAGCTACACAACAACCAACATAAAGAAGTTAAGACACCGTTACACTGCCTCAGAAGATAAAAAAAGAAGAGAAATGAGACTTGAACTATGACTGTGGTGTGTACTTATTCAGTCCTGAACTCATATTAAGAGTAAACAAACTGTAAAAAATGGGCATTAGCTACAAGTAAATTTAAATTTCAAACACAATTTATGGCTTAAATGCTGCATTAAGGAGGAATTTTGAAACAAACTTAACAAAGTATTTGTATAATGGGACAAAATGAAAATGTGATGACTCAGCAGGTAGATGGAAGTTAGGGAGTTAAAGTGTTGTTAGTTCGAGTGAATTGATTGATTGACAGATTTATGGTTTGTTAGAAAGAATGTTTCACCATGTTTTACCTTCTTGGCAATCTGCCTTGTGGGAACTGAAAACAAGGCCACGCTGTCCAGATAGGCAGACATGCGATTGCCGCTGCGGTCACTGGCCTGACACGGAGTGATGGTGAGGTGAACACAGAGATGAGGACAAAGTGGTGTGAAAATGGGTGAAAAGAAACGGGGGCGGGTGGCCAGGAGAAATCTCTGTGAACGCTTGACGCCTACGCGGCTGATAAGTTATCTGCCGAGCCCCAGGCAGAGATTAAGTCAGTCAAACACAACAAGAGCGGATTGTGAAGCGGCGGTGAGAGGATGAGTGGTGAAGGATGGACGAGGTGTGAGAGATGGAACGGGGAGATAAGCTTAGCAGACCCAGAGATGGATAAGAGAAAGCCCAGGGGATGAGTAGTGCAGTGTGGACAGTGGCCACCAGAGGAAGGATGTGGAGGTGAAAGAGGAGGGAGGTGGGGGGGCTTTGGCACCTGCTTGAGCTCACAGCTGGAGTTGGGGTTCCGGCGCAGCACAGATCTGGAGCCCCCGGGGGCATAAGCAGAGTTTACCCAGGAGTGGGAGCGGTCAATGCCCTGCCACAAGCCACCAGAGACACACGTAAACACACACGGAGCGGCAAAAGGCGAGACAAGGGCGGGAAAACGGGATTGAAATGAAAATCACACAGGAGACTACTTGAAGGGGAGGCGGGAAACTGGGAGGTAGCAAAACACAACAGGAAGGTAAAAAAAAAATTAAGCAAGAGAGAGGAAAAAAGGAGAAGTAGCTGGAGATACGAAGAGAATAAAAAGGGACAGTGGCACAAAGCACAAGTAACAGACACGGCAAGTAACACTGTTGGCAAATTATTCTCAATCAAACTTGGCTTATTGGATCAGATGTGAAGAGTGAAGGGAGAGGGAGTGGGGGGGGTCACACATTTTAGAAACCCAGAGACGCTCGCTAAACAGAGATTAGGAAAGATGGCACATTAAAACCTGAAAAACCTAAAACTGAAGTTCCATCGTTTTGTGCTGCCGTTTCTCTGTTGTAAACAAATGGAAAATGTGGTTTACTAGATCACAAGAGCTCGTTCATGCCAGACAGATATTGTGTATAAAAAAAACAAACATGTACACATCAGAGCGCAGATATAAGATGTCCAAGGCAAAGGGACACGACTCACCTTGCTCCCGATGATCCTCTGCACCTCCTCATCGGGGGAAACCGGCGTGGTGGCCAGGTCGGGGTTGGAGTTGCTGATGCTCTTGGAGCGCGCCAGGTGCAGGCTGCTGGGACGGGCCGTGGCCCTGGATAAGGTGGCGTACTGCACTGGCATGTCAAAGGACTGGGAGCTTGCTACTCACCAAGACGAGAGACGATAACCCAATATTACAAGTGTGTGATAGGAGTGTGTGTGTGGTAAGAACAGGTGGAATATACTTCACACTTTGTGCCCATATAACATGAGAGCTTAATATCTCATGTTAACAAGCGTACAGTCCAGTCTCCCGACTCACCTGAGGGGGGCAGGGCAGGCTCGGCAGTGGGCAGACGGAAGCAGTAGTGGATGTAGGACGCCAGCAGGTTGCTGCGGCCGTGCTGGTCCAGGTTCCCCTCGAGGTTCTTGTGGATCTGGTTTACCAACAAAGACATGGCTTCAAAGGCCGCCCGGCCAAGGTTCACTGTAAACAAATTTAGGATGAGAGCCGGTGTAAGAAAGAGCTTCAAACCAATAATTTGTACTTTATGTTGTGGTTTTAGTGTGGCATGATTTGTGTTTCATAAACTAGCATCAGGGATTTTCAGGAAAAGCTCTATAGCCTATAGACCCGGCTCACCGATCTGTCCTGCGATGACAGGAGGGAAGACGATGAGCTGGATGAGTTTATTGAGGAGCTGGTGCAGGAACCTGATGCAGGTGTCCAGCAGAGCCCCTCTCAGTGCAGCCATGCTGGCCTTCAACTCCCCCTCCATGTTGGCCTCGGTGATGATGACGTCCTTGAGGCGGAAGGGGAAGGAGTACTCCTCCAGAACATACACCAGGGTGAAGAACTTATCCAGGTGGGGGTCCTGGGGGGGTGCACAATGAATGAATGAATGAATGAATATGGGCATGGTTAAAATTTCATTCCATTTAAGTTTCCTTACTACTACTACTACTTACAATTTTTAATAAAAATGAGAAATAACAGAACACCAAGTAGAAGAAGTCAATGTTTGTGCATCAGTTTCTGTACCTGAGTATGAACTGAGGAGGCGGCTGTCACCTCCACAGTGAAAACTCCTTTGTGATTATCCACCCACTTCATGCCCGGGAGCTGAACCTGCATCAGAGCGACATCCAGCTCATTTAACACTTTGCTCAAAGAGTGTGCAATGGGACGGAATTTGATAGTGAAGGAATTGTTTTAAACACACACACACAGACACACACGCACTCACATCAGGAGTGAGTACAGAATAGCTAGGAGGAGGCTTCTCCACCGAGACGGGCAGACTGAAAGAACCGGCGCGTAGTCGGCCGTGCTGCATCAGAGGGATCCACTGCAGGCGGAAGAAGAGACACGTGCGCGCTTAGCAAAGGCACGGCAACAGAAGGAGCTATCAAACAATCAGGCGCGTGGGTGGAGGGTATAAATCTAGGCCAGCTGAAGGAGTTTACTCACAGTGTAGCCCACAGGGGTCTCCAGAGGAGTGTTCTGTTTGGTTTGGCAGCTGATGTGGTAGAAGGTGAACAGCAGGTGATGGTTGTCTGTTAGGTTGGCAGGTATCTTCATTTTCATTTCCTCGTAAAACTCTGGGGACCTTGTGAGCACAAAAGTTAAATGTAAGGTTTTGAAATGTGTAAAAGTTGGACAGACTCCAGGGCGGGGTCAGTGGTGAGGAATGCGTGTTGGAATTACTTGTTGTGGTAGATGATGGGAGTGTACGCCTCTTTCATGAACTCGCCACAGCTGGACTTCCCAAATATGACCTGGCCAAAGGTTTAAAAGGAGTTAGTTTCACCAAAATGGAGCACCCATCATTGCAGTCAAGTCTAATGGAAACAAATTCATCCGCACATTGCTCAGTACCATTAACTCTGTCAAACTGGCAGGAGTAATTATATTAAAGTTTGCAGTCATCAGTGTAATTTTTGCTGATTTAATATATTTGGTGAAACACCAAGGCACTATTTATAGCTCTATTAATTCAATATGTTTGAAGTTAAGTTTGCATGGGCAGTAACCTGAGGCTTGACAGTGTGCAGCTACCATTACATAATGCAATAATCTAAGTTGGAACAAGACTTGCTGTAGCTCTCAAAATGTAATGAGACCTGCTTTCCTCCTGTGCTGATGCTCATAAATCCATCCAGTTTGAACAAGTTCAGCCTTTCAGGAAGACATTGTGTTTCGCTGCCCCGAGCGCTTCTTTGTGACAGGGATTCCATTTTCATGAGCACATCGGCGTCAAAGTTGCGGATTACGCTCGTCTGTGAGAGGTGGAGTTACTCACCGGCAGAGCCTGACTGGGGTCTTCTCCTGCCATGAACTGCACCTTCACGCCGATGTTCCTCACAGAGCCCTGGCGGCTGCTGAAGTTCAGACTTTGCGGGTAAACATAGAGCAGGTTCCTGAAAGGCAGAGATGAGACCAGGCAGAGGTTGAAACAGTGTCAAGTCTAGTGACAGTTCCGTTATTCTTAAGAAACTTGATTGTCCTCGCGTGATAGCAGGTTCTGATCCTATGTTGCTATTTCTGGTGATCAGCTGCAAATGAATGTCACAGATTCATTTTCTCCTTCATTGAGGTAAACATTCTCTATCAAAGCATACAATCAACTTTGAGGATATGAATCGATACCTAGCACGTGTGTACTTCTGAAGTTTAACCTCATACTGGATATGGTGAAACAGACCGTAACTCCTATCAAAGGCAAACATGGGAGGCAACTGTTGTTCATATTTTGAAACCACTTATCAAGAAGCAACTACTGCCAATACAATCACATACTTGGAGTAACAATCGAATACATTGAAAGGAAGTTGTGAATCTGCTTTAGGAATCCGCTGTCGGAAAACAAACAAACAAGAGGCTGCTTCCATGTTATGTAGGTCACATGTGTTTGTTACCTGAAAAGCAAAAAGTAGAACCACAGGGGGTAAAATTCAAGGCGAGGTCACCGAGACCAAGGCCGCGGACAAGACCAGAGTCGAGCTAATATTTTACTACAGAACTGCACACACACACTCCGGCACCTGATATATAAGGGTGCACCAACTACAAAAAGCTCTGTATACATGGTGCTGGAAATAGTTCTCCTTTGGTATTGTAGAGCTGTAGATTCTTGATTGGGAAACACTTTCGCTCAAGGCGGCTGAATTGCTGGACAAGGAATCCCACGAGAAGAGCAGACAGAAGAAAGTCTCCGAGCGACTGGTGTAATGAGAATGAAGTGGGCTCTGTGTCTGCTTTGTGCAACTACCGGACTGAATGCGGTGCAGGCAGGCCCCGTCAGAAAGACCGGCAAGGCGGAAGACAAGGCCGCGGTGCAGGAAGACCTCAACGTGCTCATGTATGGAGTGATACAGTTCAGCGAGTCCCTCAACTATGTTTACGAACGCACAGAAGCAAAGATAGCTCAGATTACTGGGTTCCTCCAGAGCCGTGAGGGGGCACTTCAAACGCTGAGGACGGAGACCCAGCAGGCTGCAGAGGTGGCGAGACAGATCAAAGTGGTGATACAGCTGCTGCAGGTAAGAAAAGACCAAAGTATGTCAACATTTCGACCTGAAGACACAACATGTACAAGCAAAGAAAAATACATTAGAGCACTAAAGTGAAATCCGTTCATCTACGTCCCGGCTCACAAAAAGAAAAGACAAAAAGATGCAGCTAAAATGTAAAACAGCACTCTCAGCTACAAACGTGTTTAAATCTGTGTAACTAGTTTTTGCTCGGGCTCGTCGCTATTCTGCTTTTAGAACCAACAGAGCCATATGTAGACTCAGAAAAGTTAATCTACTTAGGAAGAGTGAGAACACCATTAGAAAGTTGCATGTAAAGTGAGGCGGGCCGATGCCAGCTGCGCGAGTGATTGTGTGTGTGTGCGCGTGTGAAGAGAATAATGAGGACAGATGCTCCTTTGACAGGACCAGATGGTCACGCAACAGACTCAGACCAAGATGACGAACGACAGGCTGGCTCACGTGGAGCAGGAAGACGTGCGGCTGAAGACAAAAGTGAAGAGCCTGGAGACTTATCTGGACTCCTTCCCCGCCAGCATGGCAGAGTTACAGGTAACAGAAAACAGGAAACGTCTCTTATCACTTCACGTTCAAAGAAAAAATAACTTCACCAACTTCACCGTCTGTCCCAATCAGACAAGGATCATTTCATCCACGTAAACACCCAGCAATGACTTACCACCTGTGATTAAAGATGGAAAATGGGTTGATTTTACATTATTGATGCTTCGTAGGAGCGAGTAAAGGAGCACTCCGACGTCTTGAAGGGTTTACAGCTTCTGACCCAGTTCCAAAAACAGAACATGGAGACTCAGAACCAGCAGCTTTCTGACCTGCAGGAGATGGTGAGTCGCCGTTTCGACACACGTAGACGTAAACACCGAATCTGATATAATTGATTCATTCTATTTCCCATTTCTTCTTTCTCTTCTGCAGGGTGAAACTACGTTCTAAAGATGGATTCAGGGCCTTTTACCTTCACTGCACTCCTGCCAGTCCTGCTCAATACGCTACCTTTAATCTACAAATGGATACAACAGGAATCTTTATTCAGTATTGTACCCACTCTGCTGCTCTCATCTTTGATCCATGTCACATTGTGTCTGTCTTTATCTGGACTGAGATGTACTGTACTTTGTTAACTATTTTTTTTTTAATGCAATGCAAACAGTCATTAAATTATATCAATAAATTATATTCCATACTAAATACATGCAGTATATCTAAAAGAACCATCATGTTTTACTGACAGGTACTAGCCTGCTTTTGTATTTATATATTTTACAAAATATATCAATAAAAATGTGTTTCAGTTTTGCACCAAGAACCTGCTGTCCTCTTTGCTTCAAACTAAAGAGAGAAATAAGTAACTTTGTCCCTAGGAAATCAATATCCACAGTAAGGCCCACATACAGTACAGGACGGTTATATAACTATATAACTAACTGTGTGCGGGTCCCCAACTGTGTCCGCATGTGTGTGTGATGTACCTGTAGGTGGTGTGTGGTGTGTACACATATTGAGCGGGGAACTCCAGCACATCTTTGGTTGGTCGAACACGCAGGTCGGGGTAAGGCTTCACGTGCAGCAGCTCGGGCGACAGGCAGTAATGAGGCGAGTCCGGGGCGGGAGAGATGTCGATCTTCAACTGGGCTGCGGGATGGAAAAGAAGAAATGAAACGACAACAAATATGACAAGTCGTACATAAATCTCTCTGCATATAGTGCGTGTGCTTACCTGTGACAGGCCTTAACCTGCGCAGAACAGAGGACGGTCTGCGCATATCTGCCAGGAACTTGTAGAGGTCTTCGTCACTCAGTCTGTCTCCCTCCTTCGTTTACATAAAGGAAAGTGTTTGCATTGTTCTTACAGGACGGTGAAGCCCGAACCAATGTGAACACTAGACGATGCAAATTAATGCCAGAATTAAGCAAACGGGTCAAAGGCATCACCACCACACACACTCTCTGACCTGTTTGAAGAAGTTGGTGACGGTCAGTGTCGCTGGACGGAACGTTGCAAAGTTACACATGTCGTCCCCTACGCTCATCCGCTCAATCCCTTTCTTCTTCCTTTCATTCCACGTTCCATGCCCTTTGCGCTCTGACAGGGACATTGAACATACAGGAGTTTAGTCAATGTAAGGGCCCGTAAGGTTAAATGTGTGTAAATGCTTGAAACTGAGGATTTGGATGGGGGTGGCAGGAGTACCGGAGTCCGAGTCGGGGTCGGAGCGATCCAGGCCGCCCACGCTGCTGACGATGTTGAGCAGGTGAATGGCGGTCCAGGCGAAAGGCATGCGGAAACGTCCCAGGCGACTGCACGACTGCTCGGCCTGCTGACGTAGTTTCTCCAGCTTCTCCTTGTGCTGCGAGAGGGCGGATGAGATTCAAACGAGGTGGAAAAGTACTGAAACGGGGGACGTCACTGCAAACGCCGATATAACAACCTTGCCAAAAATAGATTGGTAAACATTGCAGCGGTCCAGACGAAATGAAGTAATGCTTGCGACCGGACAGTAAACAGAAATGGTCTGCCTGTTACGTGAGTCAGCTGCAGGTCACAGTCATTGCAATCGGTTATTGCTCAAGTACCTTTGAGGAATCGGACTCTTTCATGACCATGTAGGGCTCACAGCATTCGCCAATGTCGCCTTGCTGAAGGACTTTCTCAAGCTGAAACACACACACACAACACACATTACAATAAAGTATTTAATACAGACCTATTGTATCTCACAAACTGTTGAACATGTGATGACATTTAAACTGTATTTACAAAAGTACCATTTATATGACACTGATTCAAGTCATACCTTTATGACCAAGAAGATATCAGGGGACGGGTATGTGATGGAGAATATGGCGGAGCGGGCCAGCGTGGAGATGGCTATGTGAGGCGTGTGGGGTTTGAGCAGGCCTTTCATCTGATCCGAGTTCAGGTCGAAGTAGAAATTCTCAGAGATCTGTGGGAGAGAGCGGGGTTGAGATAAGCAGGAAGGAGGGAGGGGGAGGGGGAGGAAAGATGAGAATGGAAAAGCACGTCAAGGGATTTTAATTCAGTTAGGACTCCGTCATTTAAGACCACTTAGACTTTCCGAGATCGGGGGAAATTCAATTAGTGGAGGATGAGCTCAGCATTACGCGAGCCATCCTGCAGAGAGAACGCCACTGGAGGAATATTCCCCATAATCAAAAATATCAAATCATAACATGTTACCTTTTTCTTTTCCTTCACGTCGTACAGAGCGAGTGTTCCAAATATTGGCTCGATTTCTATTTCAAATCTGAAAAGCACAGAGGAGAAGAGCTCACAGCGAGTCTGAACAAATGAGATATGAATGAAGCAGTTTGTTTATCTTCTATATGTTACCTACTTCAGAGACAAACATTTAACCATGATCCTCTGACCACAGTGTTCCTTGGGCACTTCGGGGACAGAGCATCTCTCTACCGCTTCATCCTGCATCACACACACACACACACACCGGCATGACATTTACACAGACGTCATGGCAACAGTAATAATGTGTACACGGACATAAAAAGAAAAGGAGGAAGAGCCAGAGAAGGACAGAATTGAGGAAAGAAAAGCAAACAGGTTTTTGTAAGCGGGCGAGTTTCCAAACATTACACACATTCAGGTTATGGGAACATTCAATAATGCGACTCTGATCGGGACAAATGGACCAGAATGTTCCTAGAAAGTGCTTGGCTTCCCAATGGTGTCAGACTTTATTCAGCCTTGGTTGCTTATCGCCACATGCTATCTAATATCACCACCAGAACACAAGAACTACCCAAGATCCTTACATCTCCGTTAATGTCAAACAGTTCATTTGAATGTAACCACTTTTGTGACGCAAACCTCGTCTGGAGGCGGATAGAGGCCCAGCAGGTCAGTGTGGCGCTCCTGCAGGCGGGCCTCGGTATTGCGGCGGTCCATGTCCTCTGCGGCCGTGCGCTCCAGCACCGACGGCAAGAGCGCGTCCGGGGAGGAGTTCTTCAGGTCGAAGATACTGGACGCCCAGCTGCCCCGCGGCGTCTCGTCCAGGGAGACCGATCTACGCTTTGCGTCATCCTGGACCACACAACACAAGGGCGAGGCAGCAGAGGTGAGGTCATTGTTTTTTTTTTATTCTCCCTGTAGTGCTGAGACTTTAAGTGCACACTCCAGAGGGGTAGAGATATTTAAACGGATAAGGGAAGATACGCTGCAGATCTGATTAGCTGCACTATCAAACAAAGCTGTGTGAGAGGCCTGAGTGCATTCTATCATCCATTACTCATTTTCCACATAATCAGCTCAGTAACCAGGATACATTTGACTCATACTTTCTCCCACATCATTATGAGATAATCCTTATTGCTTGGTCTCCGTATACACACACATGATACAGGAGCATATGGCTTTTATGCGAGGGTCGGATAGTAAAAAAAAAATTGTGCATCTGGCGAGCCGGTCAAACACAGACGGCGTGATCACTTTCAACACCGCTGGCAGCTACCTGGTCATCTTGGCGCTCAGCGGCGGCGACGGCGTCCAGTTCAAAGGTCTGTTTGACCAAACCTCGCTGTCTCTCCCTCTGCCGCTCAGAGTTGTGCGGGGTGTACGTGGTGCTGTAGCGCTGATATCTACCCAACCCCAAAGAAATAGGTGTTATATTTAAAGTGTCATTGTCAGGAGCTCATGTGAGGAACCAGAAGGTGAAACATGGAGGATTGTTAGTTTCAACTGATGTTACTGCTGATCCCACTTACTTTCTTTGAATGATGAGCCAGTCGTCTGTGTAGACTGCCAAGGCATCTCTCACTCTGGGATCCAGTGAGCTGCATCCAAAAACAAATCAATTATTGAGCGAGGCGAGCTTTTAATATTTATGTTCTTTCAGGGTCGCACCCACTGACATCTTTGTTCTTAATGCGAAGTGATGCCTGCCCTCCATCGCAGCCACATTAAGTCTCTGTGCTCTGGTGTTAAAAGTATACCAAGGTGATTTTTGGTGGAGCGTCTCTGCGTTTCAGGCTTGTGTGTGTGGGGTCGTTGTTGGTGGCACTTACTCCTCCTCCTCTGGCAGCGGGGGCTCCAGCGTAGTGCACTCTTTGTCCAGGTGGAGGAGCTCCAGGTCATCCTGTGGGAACTCCATGAGCTGTCTGAGGGGGCCCGACTCCACCCCGGGAGCGTGGCTGCTCAGATACTCCTCAAAGTCCACCGGCTCAACCACCTCCGTCAGGGGCAACTGCTATCAAACAAAAGACAGTTTATGCCTCAATCCTCAACCTGACCAGCAGCAGATCATTCAGAACCTAGCTTGATTAGAACAGAAATACAAAATACAGGAGCCCAAGAATTGTCCTATTACAGAGAGTAAAAGAATATTGCTCCATAACATACGGTAACACCTTTAGTATGTGACTGTTTATTCAATTTGTTTATTTCAAATATCAGTAAACATTGTCTACCCTGAAGGAAAGACGGCTCTGTCTGTCTCTCTTCTTCATTACAATGTTTTTTCCTCACAAAGACATAGAAAAAGCTGTTAAGTAAGCCAGTCACACCCAGGGGGAATTTGCCTTGCCTAAGCGTCTCGTGGCTTTACATCATCACAACGCCCCACAGCCACACGCCACTAGTTAAGTCCATGGCAGGTTCAAGTTTGGTTCAAATGTCTGACAAAAGAAGAACTGCGTGCCCATAACCCCAGAAGGGGTCAGCATCTCAATAAACATCCTTCCATTTCTCAACAAAAGCCTTAAAAAACTCATGGAAACTTCTTCCTGAACACACAAACATGACAAAAGAAAGCACAGTACTTTCCCCTGACCACATGACAGTAAACAGCAGGGGTGACATGTGTAGAGCCGATAACCTTTCACTTTCCAGCTTTCAGTTCTCCGTTTTTTACTGAACCGCCAGTCCTCTTCCTTTGTTTGTGTTATCAGCAAACCAGAAGCAGCCAAAGTCACTTACAACTGGAGTGGAAGAGCTCTGAGACCACAATAATTTTTTTAACTGCACTCGGCATTTTCGCATCATTTTGGACCATCAGCATTCACAGCACAAGACTTTCATTCAACTCCCTCTATGTTATGTATGTGTGTGTGTGTGTGTGTGTGTGTGTGTGTGTGTGTGTGTGTGTGTGTGTGTGTGTGTGTGTGTGTGTGTGTGTGTGTGTGTGTGTGTGTGTGTCATTGTGTGCTGTGCATGTTGTACTTTTGTCCCGTCGTCCAGGCTCCTTGGTCAAACCAGGCTTGGTACCCAGATTCCATTTCATAAAAAAAACAAGTCTCTATTCTGTAACTAACCCATTGTACTACTTTACATTGTAGGTGAGCACCCATGCAGGCACCCTGCCTGGATGTCAGATGACACAGACCAGAGCAGGTATATCGTGTTCCCAGCCTTTCCACCTGCTGTCAGCACTAACTAAACAACACTTGTCAGCATTTCCTCGGTCCTAAATGTCTGCCTGATTCATGGTGTCACACCCATCACCTTCTGGCCGCGCTAAACTGTAACGTCAACTCTGCTGGCCCACATGCAGCAGGTCACACACACACACACACACAGATACACAGCGTGACTCACCGGGTGGTGTGAGCCTCCTCGTTTCTTGGACAGTTGAGGGGAGCCATACTCTCTGGACACCTGCTTTCTGACCTCTGCAGCCACCGTCCTGAGGCAGAAGATGATAGGACAGATCGCTCAGAAGGTGAAAAGGAAAACAAATGTACATACAAACATACATGCTGAATAACGTCTGTCCTGTTATAATATACATGACGGTGATATTTGACTTGTGTGTGTGTACATCTGATTGTATCTGCATCCTACTCTGAACTCCAGATAACAAATCGGCCTAATGGCATTAACATTAGAATACTAAACGATCCCAACACATCTCAATACTTCCCTGCAGCGATGCTCATTTACATTTCTGAATTCATTGTCAAAGACTCTATTTAAGGGAAGCCAATCACATCTGCACTTGAATGGCTGAACTTCTACATTTCACAGACATATCTCAGATGATTTGTAAACCTTTTGCTCAGTACATCAGCAGCTGGTACTGGTTGCCGTGCTGGAGGCCAACAACTGCTCTGAATGGGAGTCCAGCGGCTCTGTGCGAGGTGGTGAGCTGGCTCTAGGGAGCAGGCACCGAGCCAGAGTTCTGTCGCTGGCCTTTATAGGCTAACGGCAAATGGGAGGCTTACACAGAGACAAAGCAGAAAAACAATCTTCTTAGAGACAGCAAGCAGCTGCTCCTCTAGAAGCTCACCATGGCTGTGTCGCTCACACACAGCTGCAAAGGCTTCATCGTGTTTCAAGCCACAGTCTTTATGATTAAACAGCAAGCGTCCATGCCTTTAGTTCATTCATATAGCAATATCTGGATGCAGGCCACAGAAGAAGGTCGGTGGCCTCCCTGCTTGTTTCAAACATACAGCTTTCAACTTCCTAATAAACAAACTGGCCTGATTTGAAAGTGTGTGTGTGTGTTTTAACTGTATAAGCACTAAACACTATCACCACAAATGAAACACAAACAGTTTCTGCTGCTCTCTATACCTCCATTTAAAACAGGAAGAGGGAAGCTAATGACTCCAAGGGCAATACCCAGAACACCACTTCCCACCCTTTCCTGCATCCGGGACTAAACAATAGTCTGGGTCTCACCAAGGAGACAGACAGGAGTTGGAGAATGCAGGGAGGGCCTGTTTGATCGCTCTAGGATCTATAGATAACATAATATATATATATATAATTTCATGAGCAGGAGACCCTGAGATCAGCCCACAGTCACTGGACTCAGGAAGTTCACTTGGGAGGGGGTCACAGATAAGAAAATGCAGCCCTGTTGAATTCATCACAGACTTGTGCAGAAGCAATCCAGGCACAACTACAAAGCCATTAAAGTGAAGATGATGGTGACAAGTGCACTACAATCTGAAACATCACCTCACTGAATAACCAATCAAAGTAAATCTGCCACAGCAAACATGAAGCTTGGCTGCAACGATCACACTGGCTCCACAAACAGTGCGGTTAAATCAAGCTTCTCTCAGACATGCCATGCCTCCATGATCTCTGCATGGTTCCGAACACTGTTTGTGTTTTGTCAATCCATGCGGTGGCGTTACCTTCCCGTAAAGGAGCAGAACCAGTTTGGGACATGTGGGAACAGGTGTAAAGAGCGCTGCAAGGCATTCAAACCAAATACAAAACATTGTCACTTTGAATTTGCATTTAGCTTGACAGTTTTACTCAAGAAAGCAAGTTGATAAATCGCGTCTACGAGATTCTACAGTGTGCGGCTGTGGATGAGATACTTATAAGTTATGAATAGCAGTTTTATTGTTTTAACCCTAAACAATGACAGCTAAACGGTCCGGTGCAGTCCTAGCATGTTGGCTATTCAATGTCCGTCGTCTGTCCAGCGGCTACAATAGCATCACAACAACAACAATAACTTCTGTAAGCTTCCTCACCGGTTGATTTTATGAGCAAACGCCCTCCTTTCGCTCGCTGTAGATGTCATTTCTCGTCCCCATGTAGAGAAAGTCTCCGTAGTCAAACTGAAAGTCCGCTCCCTCCTCCCGTAGTGCTGCTCCCGTCCGGTGTGGAGCTCGGTGCTCGCCGCTTCCTTCTCCACGCCGGGACCGGCCGAGGCTCCCTCCTTGGTCCCCTCCTAGCGGCTGGGAGCTGCACTGCGGCATTTGTCAGTTACAGCCTGTCAGTCTAAAACCACCCGTACTGCGTAAACCACTTCCGGTAAGACTTTAAACTAATTAGCAATAATAATAATAACAATAACAATAATAATGTTAAATATGCCCCGCGAGAACAATAAGAAAAGACAAAACTGAGGAAACAAAACTAAGAAGAAGTCAAGAAATACCCCAAATAGTTAACGTACAATAACAGCGCATTATCATGATTGGCATGTTGGTTAGCATGTATGTGAAATGCTATCACAGCAATGTGCTTCTGTAATGATAAATATTCTAATTTTCAGCATTTAGTATTTTAGCTACTATGCAAGTAAAATGTAAGAATGGTAACATCTTTGCATGTTGTAATTTCTTCTAAAGTTTGTCACTGATTAAGCTTCTTTCTTTTAGGTATTTTGTCATTTTGACAGCAACTACTTCAATGTTTGATCTTTTGTGTATATTCATCAAAATAATTAAAAGAACATGGACTGTATCGAGCTATACTTATTAATGTTGTATCGTAGTCGAGAAAAAAAAAAAAAAGTTCAGTAAATAAGAAAGGGTGTTATTTGAATCACTGTCAGTCAACGTGACATAAGAATAGTCTTGTAAATCACACCAACATCTTTCATTTGGGATGAATTTGTCGTGGTGATGAAAAAGAAGAGCATATTCATATTTATTTATTATAGCCTTCTTTATTGTTTCATTTGATCAAACCAGACGACATTTTCCGGCTCGACAACAATGGCTTACTTCCGGTTTTCTTCTGGCTTTCCATGGGTAACTTGACTCTGTCGGTCTGTTCCAGCGGGCTGTCTGCCATCTGTCCACGCCAAAAAGCTCACCTGACCGGTTTGAAGCAACCCGAGCAGAAAACGGCGAGGATCCTCCACAGCTTTCATTTCAGTATTACAAATTAGGAACCAAAGCCAAACGGCAGGAGAACGACACTGTCACGCTCACCGTTCGGACCTAGATGTCAGACCTACAGGCTAGAATCACCTGATAACCACTTGACGTTACACCGCAAGCTGCTTTCACTTCACGTGTCCTTTTTGGTGAAGGTGTACACTTCAAAATGCACAACAGCAACACCCAGAGGAGCTTCCAATCCTTGCCAACACAAAAAGGGTGTCATTCCACTGCTACACCAACAGGTGGGGCTGTTCACCGTGATTGCAAAAGCTTGGCAGCGTCACCGCCTCAGTCAATACTCAGTCCTCAAAAGTGACCTCTAGAAGGAGAGGAGACAAATACAGCTTAGAATATGATCTTACTCTCTAACAGACAAATGAGCGAGCAAATTAATTGACGCTGTTTAATAAATATGCCTGATTCTTCCAAACAATCAGGCATGGCTTGGTTGTGAGATTTCACTTATTACTAGTAGGTGGTGGATATGATTCTTTAATGTGGATTAAAAATATATGTCAGCAGACTTATATTATATATATTTAAAGATTCCTCTCTGTCTCTTGTCTGAGCAAATGATGTCTGATGCTCTCAGTCAGTCTTCCCCACTAAAGGGGGAACTTGGGGGTTTGCTGTCATGGCAGGTCTTCATCTCCCTCCTCCTCCTCCCCGCCTGTAATCACTCCATTCCCCCATGCCTACTATGAAGAAATAATATAAGCATGTGTGGCTGCTGCAGCCCTCCCCCCACCTATCAGGCCTGACTCCTACCCCACACTCGTCCTGTTCAGCACCCTGGAGAGCTGCTGCAGGTACTCAGGGCCGGCCTGTGTGAGATGGCTGATGAATGGCACGTATTGTATAGGAGGAAATGTGAAAAATGGAGAGAGGGCAGACTGAGGAGAAATTAACCTTGCGTGACAGAGGCTTTGGCTGTAGTCGAGCAAGGACAGACGTCTGGGGGATATATGTTTATGCATGGAGCGGCAGTCAGAGCAGCATCGGAGCTCGCAGCAGGCTCGGGTCTGGCCCACAGACACTGCTAATGAAAATAAATGAGGCTCAGTCGCTCCTCCATACAGACACGCCGCTGCCACAAATGCCAAAACTCTGAGCTTTCTGTGCAACTGTGCTTCCCACAACTGATTTGTTTCCGAATTAAATATAATATACACGGATCCAGCAGAGGTATACATTTTAGTCATTACAATGTCAATATAAATGTTTGATTGGATACATATGAGGTGTGACATTGCAGCGTCCTTGCATATTGGAAGGTCCACCTACTGTAAGTGGACTGAACCCACGTCTGCTTCATCCTTCCACCCCACCTTCTCCTCCTCCTTCACCGCCTCTCTGTTCATGGAAGGCTTTCAGTTCCTAGATCGGCACTATTGTTTGAGCGCCCTGCCCCCCACAGCAGAAAGCCCCCCCGCCCCCCTCCACAACCTCTCCCCCACACCACCCCTCCACCACCATCACTGCTGTGTTACCAAAGAACAAAAGAGAGAGTGTCAGACACCACCCACTAGATCTCTTTCACACCAGAGCCCCCACCTCAGTTCCAGATGGGGTTGCCTTTTTTTTCAGGGTTTCTCTCAACCCCAAGAGTCCTTCAAAACGGAGCCCCGCCCCTCCCTCCCTCCCCACGAAGCCCAGTACTCAGCTGCCCGTCATCCACCTGCTCCGCCGCCACGCGCCCATGCCCAGAGCACGCCCCCTCTCTCTCCCCTCGCACCAGGGAGTCCTATTTAAATCATTAACCACTTTCTTACTATGGCCTTGTTCCAGAACATTACTCCGCCAGCGACACAAACTTCAGCATTAACTACGAAAAATGAAAGGAAATCCGCAGTGTATTATAAATAAAAGGTGAAAACAACAATTAGCCAACAATAGAAAAAGCCAAACAGATTTATTGTTTAGAGGGAAAAAGAGGAAAATAATGTAAAATCCAATGTGATCATGTTCAGTCAGATGCTTTCAAAGGAGGGTGGAGGAATTACACCAGCATGAATTTTTGCAATCAATAATGCTAATTGTAATCTCCGTTCCGCGTTGGTGTGCGACACAAAGGGGTTCAGGCAGATGCTCACTTCCCTCTTCCTCCTCAACCATCAACACGTAGCATCTTCAGGAGGATCTCTGACTCGCCCTCCACCCCTGGCCTGACCTTTACCCTCTAGGGACAGCCAGAGAGAGGTGTAGCAACAGGGCAACATCTGCTACAAGACAGCTGTCCGTTTCCTAATGTAATTTATCCTACAGTTTAGGGTGGTGGGGTGGTGGGGGGTTGGTGGTGGTGGTGGTTTGGGAGGGGGGGGGGGTTCGGGGGGTAAAGGTAATCACCGCTGAATCACTCAAACCATGCTTAATTACTGCAGCACACACAGACCTGCAGCTCTTTGGTATCCACCCTTCCAACCTTCAAACAAGCACATGAGGCTAATCAGAGAGTGGAACATGTGAGCGGCTCTGAGCTAAAAAAAACAACCAAACAACGCCAAAACATGACATCATATCATAATTAAACCGTATTCATCCATAAACCACTGAGGATTGAGTTCATTCTTACACGCATGCGCGCATGTTGCACAGTGTTTTCACAGCACTCTGGTGTGAGCAGCCACGCGTTCTCCTCGCCTACATTACATGCATGGATGCGACGCTGTCAGTCACTAACTAAGATTTATGGCAATATTCCATTCCAGTTCCACTCAATGCGCCGCATGCAGCTCACCCCTGATAGTGAACATCAACGCAGGAATATATGCAGATGTATGCGTACACTGTGCTTACGACTTCTTCTCCTTCTTTCTCCTCTTCTTCTACTTCTTCTACTGTACACGCTCCAGACTATCCCCGTGTTCTGTGCTTCAGGAAATGACTAAGGCCCCATCACCATTACCACCACCCCCATCCTCCAGTCCCTAAGGGTTCAAGCACCCAAATCAATTGAAAGAAAGAAAAGTGCACTGTGGTCCTCCCCCTACATCTGTCAGGGAGGGAAAGCAGGAGGGGTTGCACTCTCGGGCCGTACAGGGGAACAATATCACTCCATCTGTCACAAACCGTTTCATCTCTGATGGGATGAAATATGGCTCACAAATACATCTACCTCTGCATCATGCGTATGTGTGTGTGTGTATTAGCTTACTGGTGCCCGTGCCTCTGTCAATTCCCAGAAGCATACACGGTGGCTTTTTGTCTCGTGTTACCTTCCTTCCTCCCACCAGCCAGCACTCTGCAACCACCTTGCAAATTATGCTTTTAAGCCAAATAGCGCGTTAAAAGAAATCATTCCACTTTACACGGTGAACCAGTTAATGAAAATGGAATACGACCAAGTGAGTAAATTTGCATGTAAAAAAGTTCCAGCTAAGTGTACAGGGTGGCAGAGCTGAAAGCTTAATGAAGAAGAGGGCGCGCTTTGTATTTAGAGGAAATACAGAGAAAAGTAAGATGCAATCTGCTAATAATCAGAGCGGCCTTTCATATTCAAATGCTGCTGCTGCTGCTGCTGCTGCTGCTGTGTTTGGAGGATGGGTGTGGCCACTTGATTCTTCTTGCCTCCTGAGCTGTCGCGACTTTGTGACGTTTCCCCGTTTCTGTCGTGGATCTTTGACAACACAAGGTGTACGGATGATCTTGTGAGCCTGGCAAGAGCGGAGCAGCACAAAATGGCCTGCTGGAGAGCAAGAAGCAGGAAGAAAACACTCCACATCCCCCAAGAGCCGCCGTGCAGCTCGCTTAGCAGCAGGTATAGAGCTGCAATCTCAGTCATTCATATTTAATTCCGCCAGAGTTTCCGGCCAGACTAATGTGCTATTGATTTCAAGTCTCCTATTACTGCAACAGGGGAGGGCAGTGAGGGGAGGGGGAGAGAGAGAGAGAGAGGGAGAGATGGACTACAGGGAGTGAGAGGGAGAGATTGAAAGAAGAGATGAGGAAGGAGGAAGATGGAGGGAGAGAGAAAAAAAAAGCAGTGCAGCAGCTAAACCAGGGAGTTTTTCCATGAAACATTATCATATTCCATTCGGACAGGCTCATGTCATCTATCTGGGTAATCTACTTTTTCTCTCTGGAGTATTATCTGTAGATAACGCGGAACAAATTGTACATGAAAGTTCGCAGAGTACACGTCAAATTGAGACAGGAAATGAGTTCTTATGTGATTTAGTGTTAAGCAACAGTCAGGGAATGGACACGATGCATCCGACTAAACAGGCACAGGCACCTGGAGTGTTTCTGTCTCGGAGCTTTGTGTGTTTCAGGTCTTTCCCTAGAAGTCAGACAAGACTGAATTAAAGATTTATAACCAAACCAAAGTGTCACGAATGGAAGGGATTTGAGGGAAGAAGGAGCAAGTTAGGGCGACTTAAGAGTGTCGCTGTTTAGGTTGAACCATATCGGTGTGTTGTGTGCTTTGTGTCTCATCTGTGTCTATTTGAAGTAAACGTGAGCTTAAGTTCCATACCTGTGAGCGACATTCTCCTGACGCCAAGCTCGCTACAATACCGTATATTTGCATATGTTGGCAAATGTGTACTTTCTAACACACAAGCAAAAATCCCAGAACCGCACACAGAGAATTACAGGCACAAGGAAAGCAGAATATAATCCATAAATAAAAAGATGACAAGAGAGTCTACTTCAGAGACTTCCTCCCACCAGCCTGTCTACTCTAATAATAGCCCAGAGACAACACATCCAGACAGACAGAGGGAGAGAAAGACAGAGGAGAGAGACAGAGAAGAGAGAGAGAGAGAGAGAGAGAGAGAGAGAGAGAGAGAGAGAGAGAGAGAGAGAGAGAGAGAGAGTGAGAGAGAGAGGGAGAGAGAGGCACGGCGAGACCACCACAAATTCACCCAAATAATACATAAAGGGTTCAGTTGGGCCAGTAGCCATTATCAACAAATGTCCTTTTAAAAAGAGGCTAATTTAATTTTTGGATCATTTCCTGAAAGCAATAAATGCTTCACTGCTGCCTGCGATGAAAGAGAGAGAGGCAGCGAGAGAGACAGAGAGTGAGAGAGAGAACACTGAATTAACCAAGACCCCAGGCAGCAGCACCAGACTCCCCCCGCCCCCCCAGGAAACATGGTGTCCCCCATCTCCCCCCTCCCCCTCCTTCACACACTCTCTCTCTTTCTCTCACTCACTCACTCACACACACACACACACACACACACACACAGAGCCACTACCTCACCGCAGGGCGATGGCAACAGGCATTCATTATTTGACATAATACTACAGGAATAATAGAGACGTGAAAGTAGGCTTCACTAAGGAATTCAGTCTTTCAAAGGTTTTTATTTATTTATGTACAAAGCTCAGTGACGACATCATTTCATTGTCAAATTTAACAAAATACCTCGCAAATGAGTTTAAAGTAATATCTGCGCCGTTTGTATTGAATCAAATCAAATCAAATCAGAGTAAACATTAGCGTGGCTCTGCTCTTCCTGCTGTGTTTGTTTTGGTGATAATGGAACATTTAGCATCACTTGGCAGGTTTCTTTCCTCATGAACTTTAAAAATCCGTGGACTAATTTTATAAATGCTCCGCAGTTCATCCTGCTGGCACCCGGGCAGCATTCCACAATATGCCAAGAGGAAGGTCCCGCTGCAGCAGCACTGCTAATCACCACTAGTGGAGCTGAGCTCAACAATAAGAAAATAATCAGTAAAATAACAAAAAGGATTTGAAGCTAAATCAGAGCTTGATCCTTTGGTTCAGTGATGTACAATGGGCCCTTCAAACGCACTCTTACCCACAGGAGGATTCAGCTGCCGTACTACTAATGAGGGGCCGCAATTAAGCCCATTTATTCACATTAAGTGTGAACTGTAAGTGGGGCTGCAGTCAGTTGACAGACCTGAGCGCCTTTGTGTTACAAGAGCCGCATTTATTCACCAAACAAAGCCGGCAAAAAACACAAGCACCTAATGACCGAATCTCCCAGTCTCTCCTTAGACGTCCATACACACCAGCAGAAACGTGCACACACACACACACACACACACACACACACACACACACACACACACACACACAGATATACACAGATATACACACACAGATACATACACACACTCTTCCTCCCTCTCTAACAAACTGACTCAAAGGCTCCAACGCATCCAGGCTGAGTTGAGTCACTGCTTGACAGAACGGTGGGGGTGGGGTTAAGGCAGACTGACAGTGGGGCTCCATCTCTATCCTCTTATTAACGGTTAACGAGTGCTTTCCTCATGCAATATTCATCTCCACTAATATCATCCAGGCTCTGAGCTGAGCTGGCTACTTATGTAAGGCAATTATGTAAAATATCAGACAAGGTCCATGTTCAGAATCTGACTGGAAGAGAATGACAGAGAGGGAAGAGGGGTGGAGGAGAAACTGTAAGCAGTGACTGGAAGGTGGGAAGAAACAATAAGAGACGTATACGGTGTGTGGAGCCTATGTGTCCTGTATATATTTGCCTCAGAATAGACTGCGATCCATGCACAGATACAGCAAAAGTAAGCGGCTGCTATCAATAATAGAACCAATCTCCTCCCCTGAACCATCATTCCTTACAGCCAGAGACATCTGAGGACTCCTCAAGGTCAACTAGGGAGAAGCCAAAGCAGAGGAAGCGTTTGCTGTTGCAGGAGGCCTCACAGCTCACTCAGCGTCACTTGTGCTCTTATCGAGCTCGCACACAAACGGAAGCTATTTCATATTAATCCAAAATCACACACACACACACCGTCTTGTCCCCCCCCCCCCTCGCGAAATAGCAACCCGAGACAAATACGCACATCACGCAAATAAACAAACACGCACTGATTTATGCGCACACGCACACTCCCCCCACCCCAGGTCAAGGCCCTATGGGGGTCTGCGCAGAAATAGGTCATTTGTCACACATGTTGTCCCGGGGCAGGAGATGCATTAAAGATGAGCCAAAACAGCCCCGTCTTGGTGAGCACTCAGTGTGCAGCACAGGGACACGGGGAGGGAGCAGGAGGAGGCGGACAGGAGACAGATGAGGAAGTGGATACTCGGGTGTCATAAAGTAAGACAAAACAACACGGCGGGCAACACTTCTGCCCGTAAAAGCAAAAGGACAGGAATCATTGGCAGCACATTCGGGTCGGAACCACTACTGCACATTGCACAAGCTGACGTGGGATGGACATTAATGAATTCTGGGGGGCATCTCATTTGTTATTCTCATGCCTGCACCTGACCTTATAGCCAGCCATCTGCCTCACCACGAGTCCAGAATCCATCTATTCACTCATATTGTGAATTTCATGCCTTATTTTTGGCCAACACTGACACTTTCTTCCAGCCTATATGCTGTCTTTTGTTCCTACATCTCTCTGATTCTGTGAGGTTGAATCCCAAAGTTGACCGGCAAAGATGGAGAATTGCCTTTATTTACCGTGAGACAAAAGAGGCTTGAAGTTGTGCGCCGCGCTTTCAAACGGAGCAAATGGAAGATGAGAGAGAGAGAGAGAGAAAAGGAATAGGGCTGCGCCGACGGGGAAGAGAGTGGAAAGTGTGGGGAGCGAGCGAGACAAGGCCGCTGTCTTCTGCTTCACCCATCTGTTCTGAAAGTGCAGGTGGAGGCCTATTCACTCGGCTCTGCGTGTGTGTGTGAAGAGGGGGGCAGGAAGAAAGGAAGGGCAGCGAGAAGGAGGGAGTGGAGAGATGGAAGGGCAGGGATGGAAGAGGGAAAGAGGAGGAGGGAGGGAGGGAGGGAGGAAGGGGTGGGGGCTCTTGGTGATCTTTCCTGAAGGGGATAATGGGAGAGGAGCGCATTGCAATGGCTGCCATGTAGTACCCTCCCTGCACAATTAGCCAATCAGCAGCTCGCTCTAGCAGGCAGGAGGACGCATAAAAGAAGAACATTGCAGCAGAGGCACAGAAGGAGACTGCGAGAGGAGCAGGGAATTACACACAAAAACAGCAGAACCAGAACACCCTCCCCTGGACACACCCTGCCGAGGATCACTGCTTCTCTTTTTTTTCTCCCTGAACCATCGCCCACGCCGCTCGGAGAGAAAGCTCTCCCTCATCATCGTCCTGTAGAAAACCCCCTTTCTCCTCATTTTCATCCTATAGAGGACACCTACAATCTCAAAGGGCTGAGATCCCCTGACGAAGATTGTATTTTTTTCCTTTTTTTCTTTTTTTTCCTTTTCATTTGGACACAACTCCTGACAGAGCATACGGGCCATATAACATAAAGGCCGAAGAGCATTTACACGCTTCAGCTTCCAGACCAGTGCAAAGAAGGACCTAGATTTCTTTCATTGTACGTCAAGAATGGTTACTGTACGTATGACTCTATTTCTTTCATATTTGTAAAGGAGGCGTTGTAGCAGCATGCTTCTCTTTGTGTTGTATTACATTTATACTACAGTACTACAACTATACTACATGTACACACACTCACACACACACACATACACACATTCATCTCACATCATTCTTACCGGAGATTCCTGTCATTTTAAATAGAGATCCGGGGAAATGCAGCAGCACGGAACTATCTTCAGATTAGCCTCTTGTGTGTTTTTGTCGAATATGCCGTTTTTATT
The DNA here is from genome assembly GCF_046128005.1 of Genypterus blacodes. NCBI lineage: Eukaryota > Metazoa > Chordata > Actinopteri > Ophidiiformes > Ophidiidae > Genypterus > Genypterus blacodes. The sequence continues at coordinate 2,868,602 of NW_027466841.1, forward strand.
ATGATAACATTGCAGCTCGGTGGTGGTAATTAGCGATCTCACATTGACTGATGCGCCATGCGAACGCTGCGCTACAAGCCCGCATTCATCCTCCACGATGGATGGATACACTCTCACTCATTCTTCCAGCCATTTTAAGAGAGCAGAGCCGGTGTATGCCTGCGCCGTCGCCTCTACTATTGTCTAAATGTCGCAGTTGCGTGTCCTTAATGATGCGGAGTTGAGGCAGAGGAATTCCGCAGGATCAGAGTGATGAAGAGGCAGAAAGGGTTCAGTGGGGGGGAGGACGGGCGCAGCACAAGGATGCGAGAGAGAGAGAGAGAGAGAGAGAGAGAGAGAGGAAGAGAGAGAGGGAGAGAGAGAGAGAGGGGAAGAGAGAGAGGGAGAGAGAGAGAGAGAGACGAGCTCCTGAGACAAAACATGATGCCTCGGAGGCTGAGGGCCCATCCAGAGCAAGGCGAAGGGAGAAAAAGGGTCGAGTCACTCCGGGAGGGGGAGGGAGGGGAGGAGGAGGAGGAGGAGGAGGGGTGTGGGGGGTGGATTACGCATCCATTGGTTTGCATTGAATCAGACAAAGTCCTAAATTCCTCCGGGTTCTCATTGCGATGCAATCGATTAAAACAAGGCATGGAAACCTGAATGACCGCGGCGGCGTAAAAGGACGAGACCGGGACACCTCCGGTCCAAACGCGTTCTGTCAACGTTTCAAAAGCGCACAGATGATGATTATGATGAGGAGGCGAGCGGGCAGATAAAAAGGAACGTGTGAGCAGCGATAAATGAGCTTTGCTTCAATGCCGCCGGCCGGGTTGGGCGTGTCTCTGCCGGACTTAAGCACCAAACGAGGGCCTCAAAGCCTCAAAGCCTCGCTGAACAAACGGCATGCGCTCCACTCTGCCTCTTGACATGAACCCGCACCGCCGCCAGCCGAGGTGACACAATGAGACACACTTACACCCGTTTACCTAAGAGGACGAGAGAGAGAGAATAAAAATAAACAAGAAAGCAGGAGTCAGCGTGGATCTGTTCTTAACCAGAAGCAGGTGCATTGACCAGAATGTAAGAGATTGAAACTGCACAAAACAAGAAGGCAGAGCAGAAAATACGGATTCATACACACTGAGGGAGGAGCTGAGTGGGAGAATAGAAGTTGGTGGTGAATTTTAAAAGCAACTTTCACACATGTGTAGAGAGAGAGAGAGAGAGAGACGTGTCCCACCGTCCTGCTCCTCTTTTACTGTCCCTCCTCCGTGGAGCTGTGCAGGCCTGAGCTCAGCGTGTCACCTCAGGCTTGGAGCTCCACATGGTCCGCAGTCCTCCATGGCTGCATGTACCGCAGTGCCAAGCAAATAAAAAGCGTCGAGTCAGATAACCTTTTCCGAGGCACTTACACAACTCAAGGACAAGGACGGACGAGGCCATCCGCTCCAAAATAGATCTTCGACGTCCGCTTAAAGTCGATGTATGCAATTGATATTATTCCAACGATTTGGGGATTGTGATTTAAAAAAAAAGTTTACGGGCCATTACTTGACTGCTGCATAACCACAATCGTTTAACACATTACATTTTTAACACGCTTAGTAGTTAAGATATAGACATACTGTAGATTAAATACAATGCTGTTATGTAAGCAGTCATTTACCTCCTGTTGACTTCATATAATTATCAGCCATAAATCCATAGTGGAGAGAAGCAGAATAGGGACAGACTGCATTCATATCTCCACCTTTTCTTACTGTGATCTTAATCTTATTATTAACTAAATTCACAGCTAATGTTGCACAAATACACGTCATAATATTACAACAAGTACTATGTCTGTTCGTCCCTGTTTTTAAAAAATTTGAAAATTGACTTAGTCACAGTTAATACACATTGTATTTACACAATCTTCACTAAATACTTAAATGATAGTGAAACTGTGTGTGATTGGTGTTTTTATTGGGCCTTTTTGTCGCGTTTTTGACTTGTGGCTGGCAACTGTAACAGTCATTGTTCCCGGAGAGTCCTGCAGCCCCCGGCCGCGACACAAAGCGCCACTGTTTACATTAATATTCATAGTGCTGCCATAGTCTCTGCGAGAGGGAGAAGAGGAGGAACGGGTGGCTCTTTTGTTTGGTCGCTTCAATACGTTTATTCAGCAAAAAAGAAAAAAGAAAAGAAGTAGACACTCCGGTTCACGAATGCCTGCAGAATTAAGACGTCAAAATAAAGAGCAAGCAGATAAATGGAGCGATCGGAATTACGCATCATCCGTATTTGTGCTTCAATCGTTTGCGCGATGTGAAACCGTGGGTAAATGTGTAGCACAGAACGCCTTGTGTATAAGAGTGTGGTCTGTGCTCGCTTCAGGGCCCTGTGGCCTCGCAGGAAACCAAAGCCACTCCCTTTTTTCAGCACGCTGGATAGCGCCCCGCATGCTACAAAGCGCCGCACGCCACATTAGTCTCCACGCAGCGCTGTGGCGACGTCTGCTCCCATCGTATCAAAGCGGCGTCGAGATCTTTCTTCACAAATCTGTTCTTTCTTTCTTCCTTTAAACCTACCGAGAGGAGCAGAGGCTGACAGGAGCTGTGACTCCTGTCGTCCTGTTGTTTTACAGCTGCCACCATGATCCTTTAAGCTGCAGAGAGTGTGGCTAATGCCCTTTGTTTGGGATAATCCTGTAATCTGTGCTATTTAGAAGGCTCATTTACACTCCAGCCCAGCTCCACTCTGATTCATGCTTTAAACATATCTTATATTATTATTCCAATGAGGACAAGGTTACATATTTAAATTTAAAAAAATCATTCCTTTGTTTGTCATTGGGGTATTTGAGCAAGTTAACGCTACAGCTGAACATAGCTGCCACTTAAAATGACTATTTCTACCTATATATGTAGGACAATAAAATATTGACGCAGCAAGTGAATGTGCTTCCATACTGAGACCAACAAAAAAAATCCAAGCACTTAATCCTTTTTGCTGCAACTGCATCCTAAACAGAATGCTGATGGTAGCCAAGTCCTTTCCTCTAATCTTATACCTCATAGAAATTCAAAGTTTCATATTTGTGTGAGTCTTTGCGTGTATGGCATGCGGCGCTATCTCATGTCATGATACAAATAGTTCACATGTGCATGTTCTCCATTTAGAGCAGAAATGAATTGGGCAATGTGTTTACTGTCGGTACATGGAACATTTGCATTTAGTCATGTAATGTGTCAGTGTTTTGTAATTGAATAATGCACAATGTAGGTGGTGTGTGTGTGTGTGTGTGTGTGTGTGTGTGTGTGTGTGCCTGGCAGTGGAGGCAGGGTTCTCGCTTGCGTGCAAGTCTGGGTTCATGTGTTTGGCAGAGGAGGAAGGGCTCTCGTTCGCGTGCTAGTCTGGGACCATGTGTAGGCGATGCTGATGCAGTAAATTAAATATTAAGGGAGATTTCGCAGGACCCTGAAAATAGAAAAATAAAAGCTGTGTGGGACAAACAGGGGATTTGTCAGAAATCTGGTACGATTGTTTTTGAATGTAATTGAATGACGCGTTGAAAGTGAGAGAGGAACGGCAACAAAGGCCCAAAGCCAGATTCTAACACAGGATGTGAAGATTACAGTCACATGTCCCACCTGCAGGGAACATCTTTATTGTCTCCAGTCACCTCAAGTGTCTGACACCTGACTAGCTGGATAAAATTAATCTTGTGTTATTCATTCATTCAGCCTAAACTCTGCATCACAATTTTCTCCTTATAATCGGCGTGCAGCAAGCCGATCTCTAAAAACGACGATGCTCTGAAGATCAAACAATCCTCTGAGGTTCTTTTCATTTCAGATAACTTTAAAGTGCGCCGTCTGTCTTTATTTCTGCATATAAATGTTTCTAATCTCACTGGCTGCTCGTGTCAGTCAGTCTTTGTGCCCAGCTTATACTCACTGGGCCTGTGAATTATATAACAGCCACGATGTTCACTGGGGATGCTTGTTGTGTCGTGCCATGCTGAGGATTATTTCACTTGTCAAGTCAAATGTGCCCTAACGGCGCTTTTGTCTTCCAAAATGCTTTTGTCATATTTAGGACACTTACAGATAGTTTCTGATATTTCCTTTAGTCACATTCATCACATCAAAAGCAATGCATTGGCTTAATAGTATAGTGAATAAACGAAAGGCATGCTTGCAATATGATGTGAATACACAGAGGAGTAATATCTGACCAGAATATCTGCCTCGAATTCACATACACACACTCGCGCTGAGCCTGAAGTAAGAAAGCCATTCAGCCATTCGAAACAATGCAGTCTTTGAGGGGCCGTTACCTGGGCAACCTGAGTGGAGGTGAGACTGAAAGCGAGACAGCAGGTTACAGAGACGATGGAAAAAAAGGCAGCATAGACAGACCCATGAGGCGAGACGTGGAGCAGGAGCGAAATCCACTAAACGGCTTCTGTGATTTGAGTCGTATCAACAAAGAGATTCATACATGATCCTTACATAGGAACAGCAGATGAAATGTGACGGTTCATTTAGAAAAGCTGTGCAACCGACGGAGGAGATTCACACGCTGAGCGAAATTTCTCATGTGCGCCAACAAATGTTAGTCTAATTACTGGGTGACCAAGATTGAAACACACCCGATGAATATAAGTCTAATTCTGGTATAATTCCTTCGTTTTACTTAGATTATTATGGGATGCACTCTAACACAACCAGAGACAGGTTTAGCCCTGTTGACATACATAACACACACCAGTGAGACACCCATGTCCCACTTACACTCATACCTAATTGTTTATATCAGGGCCCGACCGCAACACTACACATTATTATTTAAACAGAACAAAATTTCACTACGGTTCTTTAAAATGCTTTAGATGCTCATTCCACTGGCTGTAATATAGATTTTTATTTATTTGACACTAATATTCCATGCTGGTTCGCTTGTGCTATCAAAATACACCAGCTTTGTAATTAGTGTAGCATAATGGGAGCAGAGACATTAAAATGTTAACACCCTGGAAACAAACAATGTACGCAGGCTGGAAATGGAAATGGAAAAATGCATGAGTTTACTCTCTGGGTGTCGTTATGTTTAATGTGTGCGCAACGCTGCAGCGCGTAAACAACTCGGCAAAGGCTGCATAACTTCAGCGTGACATTGACCGAACACAAATCCATCTTGTAATTTTGAAGTGAACCGAGCTCACAAGTCGCATTCCAGAGACGCAGGTAAAGTGGAGCAGCAGGTTCAGCGTTTGACCGGGCAGATGTTCCTTTAGAACCCTCTGTGGATCAAATTAAGCAACACGGTGCACTTCAGAGCAACGCAACAGAGGCACAAACACTCACCTCCACTCTGAGTCCACCTCTAAAAATAAAAGCTATTTGACCACAAAGGCACCTTAGTAAAGAACAAACTGAGTTATTTTTCCACCAAAGTGTCAAACTGCTCATTTACTGTAGCGCAAATTCATTTAACCTTGCCAGCGTCTCCTTTGTCTGTCGTCTTGCACCACCTCCAGCACGCACCCTGAACCTCGTGAACTCCTCTCCACCCTCACACATACATACACACACACACACACACACCGTCGCCATCATCCCGTCCCTGTGTCATGATGTAATGGTGTTTGACCCTGGAAGGGAGCTGGGGGAGGGGAGGCAGTAAAGGAAAAGGGGGCTGTGACATCTGCAGGAGCAGCGGCCGGAAGGAAAGACGAGGGGCGAAAGCGGGGTGGGGGTTGGGAACGGGGCTGGTGCGTACGGCGAATCCCACCTCCTATCCATCTTCATTTTTAGCAACGCTGACACTTGACCTTTCCTAATGACAGTGACAAAGAGGAAAGTGTGTGTGTGTATTCAATCTGAAATATTAGGCATTGGAAGCGCGTCCTATTTACGATTCTAACTCCACCCTCTTTCTCAGCAGATAATTAGCACCATGGAAACCCAGGTGTCCAACGGTCCAAGCGGAACCAGTCTGCCCAACGGCCCAGTCATCAGCACCAACGGCTCTACAGATGACAGCAAAACCAACCTGATTGTCAACTATCTGCCTCAGAACATGACCCAGGAGGAGTTCAAAAGTTTGTTTGGTAGCATCGGAGAGATCGAGTCCTGCAAACTAGTCAGAGACAAGATAACAGGTACTGGTCTGCTTGGTACACACACTTTAGCCCACACTGGAGAGAGAGAGAGAGAGAAAGAGAGAGAGAGAAAGAGAGAGAGAGAGCATCACCTATGTGTCTTTGTCTGTCTCCAGGTCAGAGTTTGGGCTATGGCTTTGTAAACTATGTGGATCCAAATGATGCAGACAAGGCTATCAACACACTCAACGGTCTCAAACTGCAGACCAAAACAATCAAGGTGACGTTTATCTGCCTATCTATTCTTTTTTCTTGGTTTTTCCTTTTGCTGCGGTGAAGCTTGCGACAGAAAAAGAAAAGGAAGTGGAGGTTTTATCAAGAGGGTGGGGTGTGTGTGTGTGTGTGTAGGGGGAGGGGGGGGGGGGTCAGGGAGGCTGGTGACAGACGTGACAGAGGGAGGGGAGGAAAACGGGGAGGAGGAGGAGGAGGAGGAGGCAGAGGGGAGTGGTGGCTGGAACAAAGGGAAGTGAGAGAAAGGGTGAAAGGAGGAGGAGAGAGTGGAGGTCAGAAAGCAAGGGGCGGACAGCATGCAGAGGTTATTGTGATGGAAATGTAATTAGGAAGCCTGACTGTGGGGCATGACGGGTCAGTCCAGGTTACCCCATCTGCCTCCAATCTAGGCTAATTAGGGGGCGTCTTTGTCCCAAAATCAGATGAGAGAAAGAGGGCGCCGATTAGTAAACGCCACTTCCTTCCAATCCACAGAGAAGAAAGACAGAGACAAAGTGCAGCATTCGGAAAAATCGAATCTGAGAGAAAGAGAAAGAGCAGAGCGGCCGATCCTGCACCTGTCTGAGCAGAGGGGCGTTAATACGGACCCCTGACTGTGGCGACCAGCAGAGTCCTCTGGTGGATTTAAAGGAAGCAACACTTCTATGACACAACACATCATTGATTTGTAAAAGCATCCATGAATAACAGCTGCCTTCATATAGCTTAATAACTCCTTTATCATCAATCCCAGAGGTTTCTTGTCTGGTAAAGCAAGCTGGTGAGGCGTTCAGGGGAGGGGGTGCAGCAGTAGTGGAGTGTGTGTGTGTGTGTGTATGTGTGTGTGTGTGTGGGGGGGGCAGCACAGCACAGAGAGCAGAATGCCAATGACAGGATTAGAGGCCATATGGGCTGCAGGCACCATCTGTACTGTGGGAGCGACAGGGAGAGGGTTAATTATAGGGCAGCCTCTGCTCCCCGAACACAGCAACTCCCCCCTGACTCCTCCACACACACACACACACACACACACACACAGAGCACCCTAATCACTGCGCCACACAACCCGCCTGCTCCCACTGCCTATCTGAGCACACAATAGACACGAGGGGCTCAGCAGTGATGAATGAAATCAGCACACCTGTATTCAGATATAAAGATGAACATATACATCAAAACTGCTTTCATTCACACCATTGTGTTGTATTAGGGTGTGTGTGGCTGAGTGTGTGTGTGTGTGTGTGTGCGTTACAATTACAACCAAATCTGAAAATAAGCAAATAATCAAACAAACACGAACGCTCCCCCTACATATGAGAGGGAAATATGTATCTATTAGTTGTGTGTGTGTGTGTTTGTGTGTGTGTGTGTGTGTGTGCGCGTGATGTGTTTATGAGCAGTCTGGGATCCTGACAGTCTTGTGATCCACTTACATTGTTTGCTGGTTGCCAGTGGAGCCCTTCTCCCCCAGAGGATAGAGACAAAGGAAAGAGGCAGGGCAGGGAGGGCAGATCAGCCTATCTCTGACAACACTCACTCTGTCCCCACACACACACACACACACACACAAAACACACAGCACTCCCAACAATGACCTGAATTGCACTCACATCTACCATACGTATGTTCAAGAAAATCACAATTACAACCACGATATTGGTGTACGACGCTAAGTAGGCCAACGGTAAATCACGAGGGATATCACACACACACACACACACACACACACACACAAAAGTGGCCATGCAATAATTAAGCCACAAGTGAATTGAGGAAACATACAAGGCTGGTTTGTGTCAGAGAAGAGAACAAAAAAGGCGGTTAACTCAGGACGCCTTTATCAGAGGGAGGCGATGTCATTCTTTCCCTCCTCTAGATGTTTCTTATTCCTCATGTTCTGGTTCTGTTGCCGTGTAGGTATCATACGCCCGGCCGAGCTCAGCCTCCATCCGCGACGCCAACCTCTACGTGAGCGGACTCCCGAAGACCATGAGCCAGAAAGACATGGAGCAGCTTTTCTCCCAATATGGCCGCATCATCACATCCCGCATCCTGGTGGATCAGGTCACAGGTACAGCCTTAACTCACTCTCGGTTTCGCCGCTCTGCGACGACCAGTCAATCTACACTCTGCCCCCGAGTCAACACAGTAACGCTGGTTTGTATTTTAAATCGGAGCAGGCATATCACGAGGAGTGGGCTTCATCCGGTTTGATAAACGGAACGAGGCGGAGGAGGCCATCAAAGGGCTGAACGGACAGAAGCCCCTGGGCGCCGCAGAGCCCATCACCGTCAAGTTCGCCAACAACCCCAGCCAGAAGACGGGCCAGGCCTTACTCACCCAGCTGTACCAGACCGCCGCCCGCCGCTACACGGGCCCCCTGCACCACCAGACGCAGCGCTTCAGGTACTGAACCTTTGCTAATACACACACCGCCGGTCTGTGCCGTAAGACACACACAGGTAACCATGACACGGGATGTGCCACACTAACGAGTCACCTGTCGATCTTAACACAAAGAGCCAAGAGAAGAACGATGGGTTGATTAGGAACTTCATTTAGAGGGTAAATGATTAATCCTGCTTGTTGTGACGTTTCCAGCCATTAAATGACAGAAACATGGAGGAAGTTAGACTGAAAATCTACACTGAGTTGAGTGGATTGGGAATTATTTTGTTCCTAAAAGTCTTGATGTTGTTTCAAAGCTAAAGACAGTAAAGTAGTAAAACGCTCCAGTAAGCAACATGACCTCTGGAACAGTCATGAATGGCACTTGTCCTCGCCTCTCTCTGCTATTTCGCACTAGACTTCAACTACAAACCTTTCCCCGCATTTAGAAAAGAACGCAGACGCATCTAACGGCGGTAAAAGCAATGCAAGAAACCAGAAAAATAGAGCTTTCAAATCTAGCTAATAGATCAAATCTGTTGCGGAGCTTAAACAAATTGAGCTTACAAGGAAAAGAGAGACAGCAGCTGTGCACTGGACTGTGGTGCTGGGTCGGTGTGGGAGAGCGCCGCAGTGAAGGATGCCCCCTGGAGGCCGACCGGGGGAAGGAGCCACATGTTCACTGAAGCAAGCCCCCCTTTGCCTCCTAGATCTCATCACTAACTTCTGCATTCCCCTTCATTCTCCCTTTTGCGTTGCAGACTCGACAATTTACTAAACGCCAGCTACGGAGTCAAGAGGTAAATGCAAAAGGTGTACTTTCAAAAGCATCCATGCCAAAATAAAACCTCAAACAAAGTGCCCGGAATACCACCTGCTGACCTCATGTGAAAATGAGATATAGTCGTACATAAATCCTGAATTTTCTTTAGCCCACTGTCCTTTCAATCATGTTACATAAGCAACGCGGGCAGCAAAATACTAATTGTGATGAGCGATGCTGTAGCCTTCAAACAGCAGGGTATTCTGGCATGGCTTTGTTGAACCTTTTTGTTCTTTTGTTTCAGTCAATAGAAATGGTTTCTATGTATTAATTTCTGAACTAACATTGTCAGTTTGAGTTGCTTTAATGTCCCTTTTTTTCCACCAGCATGGACATACCAGATTGCGTTTGCGTCTCCTCTGTTTGCTCCAGTTTTCGTATCATTTGGATTCTGATTTGCTTTTCATCCCTCTCTAGGTTTCTCTGTTTTGTTCACTGCTGTGGTTTCTGTTGAACATCGTGATTTATGTGTTGAATTCTTGCAGACGCTTTGGCCAGCAGAGAAAAATGACAAAATATGCAGATTATGTGGGCGTCTGTGTCTCAGGGCACAGTGTCATTTAGTATGAAAGCAAGCAGCTAGTTTGGAGGCACTGTGACGCCCACACATTTGTCTATTGACTGTACAGCAGAGGGGATGGAGATGGGGGTCCCATGACTCCATTTACCACTTCAAACCTTTATCATTTCTTACAGTTACATGTCCATAAGAAACAGTATAGAGCACTGAATGCTGTGTGGAACTTCAGAATGACACCCATGGTAGCTCTCCTACTCTCTTCCCCAGATTCTCCCCCATCACCATCGATAGCATGACCAGTCTGGCCGGAGTCAACCTAACCGGGCCCACCGGAGCAGGCTGGTGCATCTTTGTGTACAACCTGTCCCCCGAGGCGGACGAGAGCGTCCTGTGGCAGCTTTTCGGGCCTTTTGGCGCCGTCACTAACGTCAAAGTCATCCGTGACTTCACCACCAACAAATGTAAGGGCTTTGGCTTTGTCACCATGACCAACTATGACGAAGCCGCCATGGCTATCGCCAGCCTCAACGGCTACCGCCTGGGCGACCGCGTGCTGCAGGTTTCTTTCAAGACCAGCAAGCAGCACAAGGCCTGAGCGGAGAGAGAGGTTGCTGTTAGCGGCTCCTTCGACCTGCAGGGAGAGCACTTAGGCTCCCTGTGCCATCACTCTACATGGGCCTGGACTGAGTCTCTCTCTGACACACATTCTCATGATATACTATCATATACACAGACACACACACACATTCACACCAACACAGAAGTGCAAACATAACCACCAAACATATCCATACACAAGTCAGAGTTTAAAACAAACACACTAGTGGAGTTTTTCTTTTCTCTTTACACAACATGCTAGTCCTTCCCTATATTTGCCTGGATTGAATTAGCAGGGGTACGTAGTGGGTTTGGGGCGAGAGGCATCTATTACGGAGACAGTCTAACGAATGTGACAGAGAATGTGTGCTGAGTGCTTTGATTGAATTCAGGCAAATAACGACAACTGATGAACAAAAACGATCAAAAATCTAAATGAACGAATATGTGCAATTTACCCAAACTCTTTCCCCACCATCTCTCCCTTTATCTTGCTGGAGAGGATGTAGTCACTTTTTTACACTTGGGCATTTTGAATCAGCGATTTTTTTAGATCAAAGAAAATGAAATTAAAAACAGTGTTCTCTTATATACGTATATTAAAATATAACTATATATTCAATATTTAAGGTGGTTATAATAGCCGAGTATGTAAGCATTTTCTAGAAACTTTGACTACTGTTTCCTGACCTGCATTAGGTGGTGCCCGTGTAAAGGCAGTTTCTCTACCCTATGCGAGCTTGTTAGCTCACACCCAAAACGATTTAGGTTAACTAATGAATACTGGTCACAAAGATGAGTAGTCCGAAGGCCGTCAGAATCACTCTTTGCCTCACAACACAGTCACACAGCGAACAACACAACAGTAAACAACGTCTATCTCACACAGACAACACAGATTCCCCTTTGGAAGACAGAGAAACATATTCAGTCCCCGTATCTCCAAACTCTCTCTGTAATAACCGCAGACATGGAACCAACACAAGCAGACTGTCTAAGAAGTTAGAGCGGAGTGGCAGTGTTCCCATGGTGACAGTGTTCATTAGCGCCTCTCTGATGGGACAGGAGGGAGGGATGAGTGCAGAGGGAAACCCCCTTCACCATAACACAGCCGCGTCAAAGGAAAACCACCGGCGTTCTTGACTTTTTGCTTCGTCTCTGAGCTCACGACTACCGTTAGATTTGCATGGCTTTGTTTTCCTAAATTGGTGTGAGACGCCTTAAACAGAAAGAGAAAAACAAAGGTGTGGAAGAGCAACATTACATTGTTGTTATTGCTGTTCTTTGATTCAAATGCTCCTCCACCTGTTGCCACGAGGCTTTATGGCTTCACGATCAAATTTTAATTGAAGCAGCGACTTCAACTAAACTACATATACAACGAGAACAAGTACCCATGGAGCGAGCGATGTAATGTCTTAGACCAGGATGAGCAAAAACTCCAGAACGCCGGTGTTGCACTCTTTAAGTCTAAATGCACAGATAGAAGCTCCCTGAGTAAATGATGTCATAGTTTTACTTTTAAAGTGGAACACTGAAACAACAGGCGAAGGGGCAGAGGAAAAGCAAAACTACATTTAGAAAAACACCTGCGAGCGTTGACGGATCACTCCAGCTTTGCCAAACGCTGCTCAGTTTTGATTCAAAGCTTTCCAAAAGTTCCAGCCCCTGCCCTCAACATCACAAACCCACAAATAAGCGTCGTGAACAGGCGTCCGTTTAAAGTACGGAACGTCGCGTTTCATCGACGCTGTCTCAGATCTGTTTGGCACGAGCACCAAAAATAGAATTTCTGAAAATATCCCCCAACCAACCTGTCCTGCTGAAATGTCTGTTACCGACCAGATGTAAGAGTCACGGCGGGGAGAGCGAATGTCTGTGTAACATCCAGACATCTGCACATCATACTAGATTAAATAAGGTCAAGTATATTCAAGACATTTTTGCTTTTTGCTTTTTTTAAATGACGCTGTGTTAGCCAAAGAGGACGATCTCTTTGAAAGGATTGCATTAGAGATAAATCTATTTTTATACATACAAAAGAACAAGACCTTGTGCTGAATTTTTACAGATTCTTAAGCTTGGAAAAATTGGGACATCGCATGGCTTTATTTTACACCCTCTGATCTTTGCAGAGCAGGGGGAACAAGCATGCGGTGTATGGGTGGGGATTTAGGGAGGGGGCGAAGGAAAGTGGGATCTCATACAAACTGAACCAGTCAACCATAACAAAAACGATTCAGACCTTAAGAAACAACAAATCTGACGTGGAAAGCTAAATTAAACAGTTGGGGGTAGAACCTGACACACACACACATTTGCATTTCTTGTCCTGAAGTTGTGTATACAGTGTTGCTTCAATGATGGTGCAGTGAAGAAGTGAAGTTCTTTGACTTGAGAATCCCAGACAAAGGCGCAGTGAGACGGAGTTCACTGCCCAGCTGCTTGTGAACAAAAACACTAAATCACATGACGTAAAAACAGACGATGCAGATCCATAATGAGCATTGAGCACGATTCTTTATGATTAGGTAGATTTGATTTTGCCAAAGAGTTGCTTTGCAAGTCAGCACCAAGAAGGATAAATTAAGACTAACTATATTATTCTCTGAGTAATCGCTATACAAATCGTTGTTATTTATTGATCGAGGACCCTCTACGGTTTCTGTTATCGTTACTTTTGAATTTATCAGTTATGAATATCGTTTTTCGCATTTGTAAAATCCTAAAACCACTCAACTGAATCCTAAAAGGAATTAATCGCGAGCAATCCCATTTGCACACATATCATGCAGACGCTAAGTGATTGAAGAAAAGAAAAAAGAAGTGTATATCCAGAATCATATCGGGATGAATCAATTCACCTCTTGACAAAAAGGAAAAATGCATCCATATCGTGTATTTCCCCTAATATTAAAATCATCCCCTTTAGAGTCGTTAACGTTGCACCATTTCAAGTATCCACACGAGCTTCTTTCAATATGACTCATACTGTTTCATCCCCCCCCCCCCAAAATTCTCTCAGTGATCATTGCTGCTGTGTCCAGTTCTAACCACGTGTAAAAAGGACTAATCGAGCTATTTTGGGTCAGGCAATTTGCGAGAAATAGCACAGTAGGACCGAGCACTTGGGTGATAGACGTTACAGGAACAACCGAGATAACAGGCCGCGCCGAACTGCAGCTGGAGTTGTTTACCCAGCCGTGTCCAATCTAGTAAAAGTCAAAACCCATAATCCAGACCCACAGCCCTGAAACGACCACACACAGTCTATACAAAGCCTAATGTACAGCAGAGCCAAGGACCATGGCAGGAAACAGTACGACACTGCTTGAGCAACTTCAATAATCATTTAAAAAGACAAAAAAACTTTCCTATGGAACAGTAAGTGCAATGTGCTTTGTTTTTATATTGACTGAGAACAAATGATATATATTTTTTAAAAAAGAAATTAAACGTCACACTGAAATGGTTTGCCGAATAGCGAAAGGAGCAAATGATCAGAAACAAAAAAAAACATGAAATGAACAGACTCGCGAAGGAAATCAAAGATGCAATTGAGAAGAGCTCTGATCAATAAATTCCCATTATCACTCTCTCAGCCCCCCTGATTTGTGCTCTGAACCATACAAGCTCATACAAACTGCATATTTGGCTGAATTAATAGAGCAATTCTCAATGACCTTGAAAGGAATACTGTCTAATATATCATCAGTTTTAGCCCATGTCAATTTCAACTATCATTTCTTTCCTGTAACTTATTGATTTCTTTTACATATCAAGACTCACTTGTTGAATTAGCGTATTTGTGTTGTTGATGTTGCCATAGAGAACACACATGGGTCAAAAATTACGTTTGGCTGCATTGATTGGGTACCGTTTTCTTTTTCTTCCATTATTTAATTAGTTGCAGTTCTTACAGTGTATGCGGATTTTAGACTTAGTTAGAATTTTTTTATTTCAATCAATCTGTGTTCAATTGTGTTTGTAAAAGTCTGTGGTAGCTTTTGTTGCAACATAAAATAATTTAAACAGAAAAAATTCAAAATAGCGCCAACAAACTTGTATTATTTGGGCGACTTTAAGCTTGTAGTTTTAACTTATTGTTAACTTAAAAACTATTTATTATGATTATTATTATTGCCTCGTATAAAGTATGTTTTGTGTATATTTATGGTTTATTTCATTATATTTGCAAGTTTAAAAGATTTTAAGTTTGCCAAAATTGTGGTTACACCATTTCGTTTCTTAAAAAGGGGGACAAATAGAAAAACAGCTTTAGAAGTACGATTTGGAAACGTTCTCCATAGTCAAAGAATGCACTGCTATATTTAACTAATTGAAGTGTATAAACATACATGCTCTGTGCTAGATGTTATGCCTTTAATGCCTGTGTTCTGTTTGTCTTGTTAAATGAAAATCTTTTAATTATTTAATCTAATCACAGTCTTGTTTTTTCAAACCACTCGGGGGACCCCTGAGACGAGGGACAGACTCTGTAGCGAGGCCGCGGCCCACGTGAGGGTCCGGCCACTAGCTAGGGACAAATGGGATGTCCCGAGTTTGATTATACGCTCGCAAGATGCTTTCCTGTCTGGGCTGATGGGTTGCTTTGGAAAAAAATAAAATAAAATCAAAGGTCAAAGCAAAGATTCTGTTTTCAGATATGGTGATAACATTGACATCTTCTAAATGCATTTCAATAAGACACGTGTGGAAACCCAGTCAGAGCTCCAGCAGGGTGTGACGGAGCTCAGACCAGCTGCAGGAAAGCGTGCTTGGGGGTCTTTAGAGTAGAAGAGGGGTGAGTGGTCCTTCTGTTTCTCAACCAACTGTATTTTGTGTCTATTTATTTAGAAGAGGGGACGCAGTAACTTAGTGATGTTTTTCTTACATTTTCCTGGAATGGTAGAACAAATCAAAGGTGAAAATGATCAAAAACTTGTTCTGCTGACACCAACGTCAGTGGAACAAATACAGAATCTCATACTTCCAAACATGACCAAATGAACAATGGCAAAATTTAACTAAGAAAAAAATGAACCTTTCAGTTTAGTCTAGGATATTTATTACTGGGATTTCAGCTGAAGACGCTTGAAGACTTTTTCATGGAATTGTTTAATTATTTGTACTTTACATGCCAGAAAAAATAAAATAAAAGATACAAATATGAGTGACATTTCTTTATTGACTTTCAGAACAATGTGATTAGCCACTATGATGAAATGATGTAACAACACATTAACCAGGTTCAGGACATCTTATAGTAACATGTGAAGATTAGAATCACCTTGCAATCAACACACTCATATGCAGTATGTCTTGAGTAATGCATAGAGAGCGATTATGTTTGATTAGAAACTACTTTGGTCTTACTATGGTTGCTCCAGAATGATAGAATGATCTATCATTCCAAAGAACTCTATACCTACTTTGGAAACCTCAGGTACAGCTTGAGAATGAATGAGCAATAACGGGCAGGTGGGAAGAGAAACTGAGGAGACAATAGTTTTGACATATTAAAAAAAAAAAGATCTTTATTTGCATATGGAATGACACTACAGTGACACAAATCACGTAAAATGACAAACAGGTAGCAGTGGAGGTTGCAAGTGCAGAGGATGCAACTAATCAATGGTGATTTTCCTCATTTGCGCGTCATTATCGGCTGCTCGTAGCGTGGCAACGTGGTCCCTCGTCGACAACCTGCCAGAGAGTGAAAACATACATGTTCCTGTTAATGACACGTTCTCTCAAGTCAGGACTTCCTCGTCGTGGAGGCGTTAAGTCCCGGTAGATTTCATTTCCAAAGACTAAGCATTTTCCAGTATGTGGAAACGGATGACGTAGACGTGCTTCTATTCTTATTTAAGCGCAGCAAAATTATGGGCAAGTGAAAAGAGTGTACTGTAAGTGTGTGCTGTGGATTTAGGCCCATGACGCGTCACGTTTTGGTGCCCCAAACCTAGTTGGCACCACGCTAACTCACCACAACCATCAGACCTAAATTCAACCACACAGCAATTATCATGGAGCTGAGCTGATTTTGATATCTTCTTCACAAGAATCCCACAGATCATCAAAACCAATCACTGACTAATAATAATAATAATAATGTATATGACAAAGAAATAAGTTGACCCTGGACACAATGATCAATTAACTTATCATTGATTGTATTTCATCATGAATGAAGCATTCTTAAGAAACTTGTAATGTTTCCAGAGCCAGATAACTTACCCTGCTCTTGCTGCTGTCTTGTTCTTCTAACACGGAGATGACATCACAAAAAGGACTTTCTTCACAATCAAACACTGATTTACAGCAACACATAATCTCTGACCGTCACGATGATTCACTTGCTTAAACCGGCACGATGGAGAGCAGATGAATCACAAATCGATTAAAGTCGAGGAATATTTAAACATACGGGCGGGCTGATCATTACGCAACGTGACCTGAGACGGCATTGCATCGTGATTTAGGATGCAGACACGACTGTTTGAACATAGTCAGAGCAACTTACACAATCCGGAGCGTCTAGAGCTCCTCGTGCTCGTGAGAAGGTGAGTCTAGGCTTGGCAGCTCCTGGCAGACAGCGGGGGTGGTGAATTCCATCAGGTATTCACAGCGGCTGGGCTCTGAGGTCGCCGTCACCACCGTCTCCTTTCCACAGGTTAATCTGACCTGAAAGGCAGAAAGCGTCAGACAGCCGTCGAGCCAATTCCCCCATGAGAGACACTGGAGGGAAGCGAGTTTGGGGAGGGGGAGTCCTGGCCCGAGACTTACTGTGGTGGATCTGTTGGGGCCCTGCCAGCATCCCGTCCCGTGTTCATACTTCATCATGGCGTAGACGTTACCCTCAGGACCGTCCCATTTGCCCCATGACCTGCAGGGAATAATGAAAGTGGGAGATGAGCCAGGCGAGACTGGAGGACTAACAGAGTGCAGCAGACAATAAGGTAGAAATCCCCCTCACCCAAGGTTGGTTTCTGAGCCGCCATACTTGGATTTCTGGGATACTCGGTTGAATGGACAGAGCCTGTAGATGTATCTGGAAGTGAAAGGAGGAGATTAATTCAAGTTAGGAACTCTATAACTAAATAATAAATAGTTTTCTCCCCCAAGTCACAGCGTGCACATACTCGCTCGTGGTTAATTCATAACACTGGCTGTAGAGGTAGGCAAACTCTGCAGCGGGCCCCAAGTCAAAGGAGATCTCCTTCTCAAGGTTCCTGTAAAGCAAAGCAAAAATGTGTTCAGGAGTTTCTTCAGGCAACCCGTGCTGTTCTGATCGAGGTATTACAGCGTTAGACAGCGGTCACGGTGACAAACACAGATTGTTTGCGGCTCGTCACGCCCAAGCGCCTACCCGATCTCATCGTCCACTTCCCGGAGACCTCGCTCAGCCTTGTCAAAATCACTCCTGGTTTTCTGAGCAGCTGGATAACAAACACATCTCATTAATGATAAGAACTCGTAAAAAAACTAAAACTGCATTTCCTGAAGAAAATGCGCTGTGAAGAAGAAGTTACAAGCTTGAGTGACAGATGAAGCTCAACCAGTTGAAGCTACTGTTTGTGTATAAACAATGGGTGCAGTCAGTTAAGCAAAGAGACAGAACCGAGTCAGTCTGAACACAGAAGATGCCGGAAAACCACATGTGGAACAACTGGTTGTATGTAAAGGAATGCAAGAGATTTTTCTCAGCTGAAAATGTGACATTGGGTGAGATGAGGAAGTAATCACAGTAATCACTGCCTGCACTCTAATAAATCACACACTCGTACGTTCACAAAACCTTTTATGAGTCACACTCTTCTCTTCCATTTGTTAGTTGTGTTGAGAGTCAAGAGGTCGGCACATTAATATTTAACTTGACGTGAGTGTGGTCACATCTGTGTTGTTACTTATGTTACACTGTGACTCACTGGGCGCCGGGCCACTCGCCTCATATGACTCACCATCTATGAGGCTCTGCGTTTCCTGGTCGTACGGTGGCATAGTCCCCTCGCCGTCATCCTCTTTCTTTTCCTTGGGCCGCACTGTAGGAGGGATCTGGATTTCAAAGACACATGGGGTGACTCACTACTACAAACCCAAGATTCGGTCCGTGACAGGCAGAAACTCGACCAGCTTGCCTTGTCGTCGTCGTCGTCTACGTCATCCTCCTCGTCCTCTTCCACGTCCTCCTCTTCTTCGTCCTCTGGGAGGTCATCTGCAGGGTATGGCTCCGAGTCACTGTCAGAGGCTGGATCGGTTGCTTCTTCCCGCAGACTCTCGGCTGGCACTGGGTCTGATTTAAACTAATGCAGAGCAAGTCACAACTTTAGAGGAGGGGATGCTTTCTTACAGTGGCGTTAAGCAAAAGGAGAAGTAAAGTACAACTATTACCTCCGATATGTATTTTTCTTTGATGTTATCCCAAACCGCCACAAAAGCGACTGCATCCACTTGGTCCAATCCGCCCAACAGTCCCTAAGCCGACCAAAGACAAAAACAATTAGAGCTGCACCAACTTCAGCAACACTGGTGCGTTCAAATCTGTATGTTTTAAAATGAACAATAGAAACATGTACCATAGCCTCCACTTCTGTAAGTGAACCATCAGAATCTGGGTCAAGCTCAGAATGGGACTGAAGCTCAGACGCAGAGACGCTGAGAAGCAAGAACACATCACATATTTAGTAACAATAACACAGTAACACACCACGTAGCTACAAACAGTCTACACAAGCTGGCGGCCGTATCTCACTAATCATGAGAGGTTTTCCCTGGTAAGCTTCAACGCTTTGCACATATCCATTAATTGTGCGCGCTGACGACAGTGACGAGCGGTGATACTCACAAGCCGTCGGCATCGTCGTCCAGCTCCAGAAACACCTCCGCCATTTTAACCTTGTCCTTCTCCATAAGTACAAGAGCTTTCTGATCTGAAAATGAAATCAATAAACAGAATAAGTGATCAGTGACAGACGGACAAATACAAATATTACACAAGGTTAAATAAAATGACATTGGAATAAAAGAAGCCTGAGGTAAACATTATGATTTAGTGCACAGTTAAGCTTCCTGAGCCCATTAGGCGCCTCTGTGACTAATACAAGCTTACAAGGACGTCAATTAAACAGCCATTTTGTCAGCCCAGTCACGTATCGTTTCATAGATTAGATGTATTGCGACTCTCTGAACACACTGCAGAGGCGCTGGATTGTCAGCAGTGTAATTTACCTTCCCAGGCCTTTAGGTGGCGTTCTTTAGCTTCTCTCTCTGGTTGCTCTGCGTTCTCCTTTGCAGTTCTCAGAGCCTCCACCATGTCCTCCAGACCTTTCTTACTGGTCTGAACTTCTGCCAGTTTGCTCTGTGGAGAAAGACGTCTTTATACATCAAATTGCCGTTTGTTTAAGGGGCTCCTTCCTTTGTGCTTGGTTCTAGATGATGGTGCTGTAAATTACTGACACACTGCTGCCTCCACTCTCAGATTCGATACTGCTTTTCCCTAACAAGCAACAAATTAACCCCTTTGTTTAAACATTTATTTACAAAATCTGACAGACTCATGCTTCACACCAAAGCAGAAATGACTTTTGCTTGTTGTACCAGTTTAACCTTCAAACCCAATAACCGCCTTCTACCTGACCGTAAGCATTTCCATCAATGAACATTTCCCCTTAGTTTCAGTTGAATGAACAAAGTGATAATGGAATTCTATCATCATCAGTTTGTGCAGAAATGTCATTCGCACCTTTTTCTCCTCGAGGCCTTTCTTGGCCTCATGGATGAGCGTTTGCCTAAGCAGGAAGCCCTCCTTAGCAATTTCTGCCATGATCTGCAGGCTTTCTCTCTCTTTGCGTCCCAACTCCCTGAAAATCACACAAGACAATGAAATATATACTGTAAGTGGGAAAACAGGAAACATTTACTGGAGACTGGAGACTTTTATGTGACCAAAATGTTCCTACCTGCAGGTGTTCTGACAGGCAGCACCACTGTTGTACTCGTCTGTCGTGTCACAGCAGTCTGTCCAGAAAACACACGTTAGAGGCCTGCACAGACGATGCAGACGAATGATTCTGTGCGGTATGAGAGACAAACATTCTTACCGCAGACGCCATCATTGATGCGGGAAGAAGGGATGAACCCGTGGCGGAAGCCTGCGTTGGTGCAGTGGAAGCTCCCATTGGGACAAGCAGCAGTTCCTGCATACACAGTCAATCAAACATCATTATATTACAGTTATCCTTCAATATCTAAAACAACTAGGTTATACTACCATGACTATAAAGAAACTAATGTTTACTGACAGCATGAACTATGACTGCTGCATTTACTTCCACCGTGACCAAATTGTGGAGCAGCTCAACGTGATTTCAAGCTTGTAATGAACTGAAACCGCAACCCACCTGGCTCATCGGAGCCGTCCCGGCAGTCACAGTAGTCATCGTTCACTCTGTCAAAGGGAATGGTGCGGGAGCCGTCCAGGCACGTAAACGGTTTTCCCTCTTCATAAAACGGCCGGTCTGAAAGGGATTCAACAGAGGAAATAAATCAGTGCCATGACGGATACGAAGCCTGACACTTCCAGAGAAGGCTGAAGACACAAGGGCTACAGCTACATTCACATTACAAGCTTTAATGATCACTATATTGTCTTGAAGGTCCACGTTCATGATCGTTAGTGACCTGTGATTGACACGAGCATGAACAAATCCCTGCAATAACAGGCCACATTCAACAAATAACCTCATGCACAAGAGCAACAAATAATGCAAATGGAACCACTGCTCAAGACGCATCATTAGCACAACCTACCACCCATCAAAGGTGCATACACAGAGAAACGTACCCCTCCCATCAGGTAGGAGGAACAGACACACCAGCCTTCATCCATATAAACCACTTATTCCCCTCACTGCTCATCTATCTCACCTTAATATGCAGGTCACAATGCATGAACAATAGATCAATAAGCCACCCCTGTATACACGTCCGTAATCAATAAGTATTATAGAGTGACGCTTACTTGACAGAGAAACACCGCGGGGGCGTTGGACTTCCACCGCTGAGGCCCCCAGGCTGAGCAGCAGCAGCAGCAGGAAGGGACGGGAGGCCATTGTGATGCTGCACATGCGCACTTGGGTCACACTTTAGCGCAACTGGCTACTGCAGGAGCGCCTGTCAAACACGACGATAACAAATGAAAAACACGTAGCGCTCACTGTCAAACACCGCGACTGAGTCGACCACGATGTTAAAACACAAAACCAGAAATTCGAAACAAGCGGTTACGTTTATAATACTTAGCTACAGCACAATGGTTACGTCTTAAAGCTAGCTAACGGATATTACAGAACAGTGAGCGAAGTTTACAAAGAACAAATTAACATTTGACAGAAACATGAAATGCATTTAAGTCAATAACCACAACACCAACACAATACCCCAAAATTGTGAGGAAGGTAAGATATATGTATGCACCTGTATTAATTTAGTCTTTTCAGGAAAGACGGCTAATAGTTGCCGGTCACAGGGGCCAAGTTCCGCAATGGTAAGGTGCACGCGCATGCCGCTGCCTTGTTGGCCTCTGATTGGACCGCGCGTTATTTCGCCCACTTGATTGGTGGAGAGCGGTGGTGACGTGTTAAGGCAGAGGATTGTGGGTAGAACGTAGGACGCAGCCATCTCATACCAAACCTGAAGCAGTAAACTGTCATTTTCAGATGTTTACAAACTAAACATTTATAATAATATTTTCGAACTTGTCAACATCTACTTCTTTGTTTGAATCTCCTTATAACATACTCAGATATTACATCACACAAGTTCCTGTAAATGAAATTGTGTAGTGTGAAATTGACCTAATCCACTTTTAAGTGTCCTAAATTGAGATGACCATCAACTTAATGTAGATGTGATGTCATTCAGTGATGCTAATATAGGCCGTATCATATGTTGCAGGAACATAAATGTGTCAGTCACATTGTGGGAGCTCACCTTCAATTCTAAAGACCATCAGCCGGTTCAAATGCCATCCTTGATTCTGATTCGGTTTAGGTTCACGTTAAGGTTTGGCAAAGGTTAGCTTCCTGGAATGTAGTTCAATACAGTGTCCACACAAGTAATGCAGAGCAAACGTCAGGTAAGATTTGCCTGATTTTGAGTCTTGAAACAGCTAGACATACAGTAAATATATTATCAGAGAAAATATTAGCAATCATGATACACAGAGACAGAGGGATGATAGTTGCCAAGAAACCATCAAACCAGTGCAGTACCTTACAAGGAAACTGGCAGCAAAGCAGCAAGGCATTTACTATAAAAATCTTACTTTATTTGTATTTTCAACACACTTTACAGTACTGAACAGTGAAATAAAAGAAAAATATACTGATATACTATAATATTGTTTTATATATATATAGATGTTTGCTTATTAAAGCATTTATTCACAAAATGACACCTCAGCTCTGTTAAGAGGAAAAACTCTCATAAAAATAATATAATAAAAAATAACTTGGACACATTTTACACATTACAGCAAGATCATTTACAAATATTACAATCATTTCATGGTGTTTTTTATCCACTTGTATAATCTTTCTAAGTTGTGAAAAGAAACATATGAACTAAAGCCCAGAGAATGATTCTCAGAGGGAGTCAGTATGTGACAATGTGACAGCAACCCTGATGGGAACCAGCGAGCTCGGCCACCACGGGACTGACGATTAGGCTGTCAAGTTAGTGATGATAATTACTAAGAAAAAGACATTGAGATCATACTTAAAATGGCTAAGGACACATTGATTTATTTTCTTTCACTGGGTCACATCTTCTGTGACTTAAACTGCTTACATTTGACCTTTGACACACACACTATTAATAGATAATGAGGTGTTTGCTGATTCTGTTTATAAAGAGGGGCGGGGTTAACATTGACAACAGCACATAGAGTGCTCGGGATCTGGTCTGATGGGAATAACTAGGTTAAGGCCAATGACCAAAACCTCTGACACAGAATGTACACTACCTGAAATTCACTGTCTGCCTCGACACTTCACAAAATAAAGTGCTGGTACAAATATATTTGATTTTTATGATAAATGTGGACAATTAAAAATGTGGCAGGTTTTTCACACAAGTGAATAAAAACAACTAGAGACTAAAAAGTTTAGAATGTGGCCTGCAGTTGGCTCAGTGGTTCACCTAACAACCTTAATTGGTTATTCGTCAATCATTAAGACTTGAATAAATGTATAATTTACAATCAGATATTACATTATATACAGGAGTGGTAATGCTTATAGCTATATCATCAATACGTGATTCATTTTCCAGACCATCCACCAGAATGATATAAAAATAAACTGTACATAAACTGTTCAAAGAAAACACTTGGGATATATCCCATAGTTTTCTTTTCATCATTTAAAAACAATGGCAGCAATCAATCAATTGAATAATTTCTTAATTAGAAACAATTGCTACAGTATTGTGTTTGTATGGCAATTAAATATTAATGTTTTTATAGCTTATGACATAACAAGAAGCCACAAAAACAAAGCAATATCCTTAAAGTAAAAAGGCCGATGCATATGGGAATCTTGTATTTAATTAACTGCAATAGTAATCCTGGATTCCCATTCCACCAGAGGAAAACCCTGTGTGGTGGCCCCGCAGTTCTGCTCCATCCAGTGACGGAGCAGGTCAATCACACAGGCTTGTGTTGCACCGAGCGGTGGCGTCTTCAGATAAGCTCAGTTACTGACCTGCAGAAACTGCCCCTTACCTTGTTAAAGAGCCAAACTCATGTTATTTTTACCCTGTGAAAAACACCTAAAACAAACGGCAACCTATTTAAGCTGTGCTGATCTGATCCTGAACGCCATTCAAACAAGACGTGGCCATGCCAGTGAGTGACGACAGACACGCACAAGTGTGACATCACTGTCACCCAACCCTCTCTCTGTCACCCACTTCCGTACTTGTGGCCACACAATCCAGCACGCAAACAAACACGGATACACACACGCATGCTGTCAAATCCATCACGTTGATAAGTCGGTGCGTGCTCAGTTTCAAACAAAGACAATATTCCCTCTCATTACCTTTGAAATCTTAATCTCCATTGCTTATTTCCTCCATATGCCTCCAGGTAGCTATAAAGTTAGTCACTGTACCCTCCTGGTTAAAAAATAAGACATTCTTTATGTTGGCCAGAGCAGCAACATAATGACTAATGGGCAACAAAGTTTTCCTTTCATCTATGCAACTGCTGGACACATTATGTATAGACACACTGATACTCACAGAAATAAGCATACAGACATGATATAAATATACTAGGATATCTATTATATATCATATAAATCTACATACTGGCAGGTATCTATCCTGTATCTGACATTAAGGCAAAAAAGCATCAAACATAACAAGGATGATTAGGGACTGCCAGACCTAATTTGGCCGAGTCGTGCTTCTTTCTCTTGACATTCTGCCTCCCTGATTTCTTTATTCTTCACACACCCGTGTTCCTTCCATCACTTCGCCCACTGACGTTTCTCATCCTTTGCTTTGGTGAGAATTGTTGTGTATGAGGAGACATAAACACAGTGCAAGTGGGTATGAGATGGTGCATGAGAGTTATTCTGAATTCCTTCAACATATTCAGCAACTGTGGTAAATAGAAAATAGGCAAAACTTATGCTTCAAAGCATCACATGGCTTATTCTCTGAATGTAAAAAAAAAGCATTCTAATAAGAAAAAACACAAGCCAAAGGAAGTCCATGGTGGCTGTGGTGGTGGTAGTGATTGCTCCACATCTAGGGTTCTGAGTTATTATATTACCAGAAGAGCAACAAAGGAAGACTTACAGCTTAAAACATATCACCACAGAAACTGTACGTGTGAGATACACACCACAATACCATGAACAGTAAAGATAGATCTTCAACAAGAGACAATCAAAAATGATGACAAAATCAGACACTCGTTGTCCCACAATGCATTGCTTCGTGACAGCTCCATTCAGGAAGCTGGTGTTTCAGAAAGGCACAGAGCCATCTTGCACCAGTAGCACTCCTCGTAAAGGGAAAAGGGGTACGGGACCCGGCGGCCCCAACATCGCAGCATCTTCTCTTCCTTCAAATCGGGCGCTCTCTCCTCTTCCAGCTCTGTGGCTATTCCGATTTTTCTTTCCGACAGAAATGGAAAAAAAAGTCACTCAGTGTTGTAGCTTTTCTGAGGAGAACAGTTTCTGTTGAGACTCTAACAAACATGAATTACTAATACTGACTGACACTTGTTAATACTCCATTAAGAGATGGCTTTTTCCAAAGAGATTCATTACGTATCCACGTCCCTCACAGAAATGCACACATACAAAGACACGGTCAAGTGTGTAGAGTGTTTCTTTCTGTAGTGTAGTAGATAAAGAGATTTATCCTCCTTAATCTTACCAATGTATATATATTTATATATGTATAGGTGTGTGTATGTGTGTATGTGTATGTGTGTACATGTGTATGTGTATGTGTATGTGTATGTGTGTAGGAAAGGAGTGAGTACATACGGATTGCATGAACACAAGTGCAAGTTGATGCATGGGTGTACCTGCATTGCATTAATGTACTCTAAATGATTCACCTCTACTCCTTGTGCGCTTGTGTGTATTTGTGTGTTACTTGATGTGTGTTTATGTGTGTGCATGTCATTCCCAGAGTGCTACGTTGTCCTCAGCTGCTCATTGTTAATGCTCTCCTAAATTCCTTCATATCTTAAGTTCCTTGTGAAATTAGCAGAAGGACTTGTCACCACTCCAAATCTACAGTTGCTGTGTGATTAATTTCTCTTTAAGCAATTTTCATTTATTCCCTTTTTGAAAAATATATTTAAAGGTCTGTATTTTCATTGCAGTCTTGTTTGTTCTTGGTTTGGCCATTGAAAGGATGAACAACATGTGTGCAAGTGAGAAGTGAGATACAGTAGCAGAGCTCATGTATCATCAGCTTGTGAAGAAGAATCTTCCTCTTCTTCTACAGGACTTGTGTCAAAAAGTCTCCCCTTCTCAGATCGCGCTCCCAACTGAGCCTTTAGCTCCTCCTCTTGCTCCTCCTCCATCGCTTCCTCCTCCATCGCCATCTCGTCTTCCTCTTCTATTATGTCCTCATTTTCATCTTCAGCCATTATTTGTTCCTCTTCCTCCTTTTTACCATCCTCCTCCCCTTGATTGCAGTCCTGTGCGACGTGGTTTGGAGTGGGCTTGTCACCCTCTTCTCCATCTCTCTGCGAGCTGTCTTCCAGGGTGAGCTCAAACTGAAACTTGTCAATGCAGGCATTCAAATCCTTGTCCTGGCTCACAGGAGGCGGTGAGGGGCTCTGTGGGATAGTGCTCTGATACCAGTCCCTGTTGTCCTCCAGAGTATCCAGGATGTCCTGTGCGTCAGGATGCACGAGGTCCCCCCAGGTCTCCCACAAAGGGTGGACAATGTAGTCAATAAAGCCCACCTACAGACAGACAGAGAGGGAATGGCTGATGGACACATTATATAAGCACAGTTTCATTGCTCAGAAATTAATAGATAAAAATGTAGGTTGGCTGTTGTCATCAAAGCTGACAGATCAGTTTCTCCACTCTAGTTAGCACCTCACCCACAATATAATCACTTATATAATTGTGAGAAAAATGATATCCAACAGGAGACAAAAGCTTAGCAAATGTGTGTGTATCTGGGGATCCTTGATATGACTAATCTCAGGGAATCCATGAAAATATGTTTGTTTGTCTGTGCATAGACAATAAAGTCCATCCATCTCCCTGCTAAAGTGCCTCCATCTCATTAAAGGTATAGTGCTGAGTGTGTGTGTGTGTGTGTGTGTGTGTGTGTGTGTGTGTGTGTGTGTTTGTCTGTTCTGTGTGTTGATGGTTCACCTGACTCTTTTCCACAGATGCAGTGTGTTTATCACACATGGGGCTGATTTCCATCCCTCGTTCTCTCTCTTTGTCTCCCTGCCTGAAGAACTCCTGCATGATTCTCTCTGTCCATTGTCGGTACACAGCCAGAGGCTTGGTAGGATTGCTTAAGTCAGCACAGTGCACCATGTTCCTTAATACCTGTGCAAACACACATTTCATTCTTTACAAAAATTAGACATAAACAGGGTTCATCTGAGTTTGATCAAAGGTCTCTCTTGTCTCTCTCACAAGAACTCAAATGACTGCACTCTGGCTGTATCATCACATCTCACAACTGCTTTGTAGTCGGCACAGACAACATGAGTATCTGACATCAGTATCCCCCAAGAAATCCAATACATTACATGTACAAGTGTTGATAATTATAATACTTCTTTCCTCATATGTGGACATTAAAGCCTAAACTGTAACTTGAGGTACTAAACTTACTACCTGTGCTATGTTACAAAAGCAACCTACCTGTATCCTGTCAGTGTAGTGGTCAAGCAGCAGCACTCCAGAACTTGTCACTTTCTTGGTTTCCACCATAGTCTTCAGGTCTGCCAGCAAACTCATATGTTTTGACATATCTGTAGCCAAAACCTGCGAAGGCAATTGGAAATTAATTCTGTCACTGGTACAAAGAAAAGGAGGAAGTGTCCGTTGACTGGCGAGCACTCACCATATCAATAACAAGCTTCCTCAGGCTCTGTCTCTGCCTCTTGCTGAGGTTCTGGAAGATGTCACAGTTCTCCTCATGGAGCAGCTTGAAGCCCACAGCCAGGTGGTGGTTCTCCAACACGGACTCGTCGTTATACATCAGCGCTAGCTCTGAGTCTAGGAGAAGCACCAATCAACACATGTTAAGTACAAACACAGCATCGTCGTCATCAGCAGCAGCAGCAGCATGGCGATGCTTCCATCAGAGCCAGATAAGTGGCACTTCTGCAGTCGGTGGAGAAGGAAAACTTTACTTTTCCACATTTTTCAGCACTTCAGGCAGGTTTTTTCAGCATTTCCATATATTCCATGGGTTTTTTGATAGTTGCAGTTTAAAATGCTTCCTATTTTAAAGGTTTTTCAGCCATTCCCTAAATACATGAAAATCTCAATAAACATTTTTCAAGCTTTCACACTTGCAATCACAGCGCATTTTCTTCAAGAAATGCATTTCTAGTTCGGTATAGACTCACTGGTGTTGATGAGGAATTGGTTGGACACTCCTGGATGGTCCACATCATGGATGGCAGCAGCAAATAAAGCAGCTAGTATCTCTAGATCAGTGAACACAGCCTGTCAGACAGGGATGACGGAGAAAGAGAGGAAAGAAATCCATTTAAGTCATATGGTGAGGTTTGTGCCTGTGGTTATTAGCAGGTCATTTGGCAATTGTGGCCATCTTGAACTGTTTTTGCACTCAGTCTTTCTCCTCAGTATCCAACAAAGAAGAACTTACATCTAGAGCCGGCGAGGATAGAAGTACATGAGTGGACTGTGTGACATCTGCAGCGTGGAGGCTGTTGTGGTAGGCCACGTTGGCGTGATAGTGGTCCTCCAGGGTCATCACATAGGTGACAAATGAATCCATGGGGATCCGAAACGTCTTCAGTAAATCCCTTTCCTGCAGCAGAGACGGTCAGGTTATGGCAGCAAATGCCTCTGCAACGACTAAACACGACCGTAAAAACCCAGTTAACTTTCTCTTACCTGGAAGATGGCAAACATTATGCAGCTGAGGGGTCTGTTATTGGAGAACTCCGCCACACGAAAGATATTAAGGCCCCACTTATTCAAGTCGTTCAGCTCCTAAAGGCACAAGAATAAACATCAACTAAGAGTTTGTTCCCTACCTTATCGCCAAGCATATAGGATGCATGGTTTTAGATTAGATTACTTTAGATTAGAAGTAGATTATGTGAAACTTTAAGGAACCATGCAGGTAAATCTGACAAAATATTCACTAAAGACAGGGGTTTAGTGGAGAGATCTCTTGTGGCCTATATTGTTAATTTAGTCTTGGATTACAATTATGACCGTGAACTTCAGTTATTTTATCACATGTATGTATTGGGTTTGTTGTATAGGACGGCTGCTGGTCCATTCTGTTACCCTGTCTAATGCATCCTCGTGCTCGGTCTTCACGCCGAAACGAGGCATGGTGGAGTTGGAAAGGCTGGAACTGTGCGTGAGCTTCTTCACCCCGCTGATGTGACACATGGGCTTCTCCCTTTCCCTCAGGGTGGGGGACGGGATCTCCACCTCGTTCTGCTTATCTGTGTGTGTGTGTTGGAGGATACAACAGGACATGGTCAACCAACGGAGACGACCTGGGCCAAAGTAGTCGTCAAAGAATTAACTGCAGATGTGCTTTACCTAAGAAGGTAGTGGAGATGTATTCTGACACCTGGTTCCCTGAGCGACTCATCTCTGACAAATGGGACAGCTCCCTGTTCAACATCCTCTTGAACTGATGGGAATACAGACAGAAACAGAACGTGAATGACGTTAATTATAGATACAAAATAGAAGCAGGCGGCTGGTATGACGTCCTACTGACATAATTCTTATATTCTGGTATTCAGGTGTTCAGCAAGCGTCAATGACAAAGTTTTATAGCCTTTACACTTGAACAGAAAGCCTAAATAAAGGGACATGCAGCTTGGTAACCTACATAATGACACTGCATTTTAGACTCCACTTGTACTGATACATAACAATAAAATATTCCAGTGAGTCAAACATGACAAAATAAATTCTCACTCACCCTCATTTTGCCTTCATTGACAAAGAAAGTGAGGAAATCCTTTGTGAATCATGCCTGTTCTCTTCCTTAGATGAGAACATACTGTGCATCAACCCAAACTGACTGACTGTTAAATAAGGACTAACACAGATCCAGTTTGGTATGTTTACATGCTCTTCTCTACACGACTACTGTCACACATTATGAAATGCTCATGATCTGCAGGCCCTGGAATGCAGACATTATTGTCGACGTATCTGCATTCTTCCTCTGCTAGTGTATGATTTTATATGCAGGTGGAGTTTAGGGATGACAACATTTTCTGTTTGATAATTCCCAGACAGACAAGTCACGTGAAGGCGCAGCGCCATCCGTATGAGACCCCTCAGTCTGTGTCCTACTGACTGATCCTTCACACATAATAATCTCCATGGCAACCAAAGTGGTTGCCTTGGCAACTGCCTCCTCACAGTCAGCCCTTCAGCTTGACGTGAGAGCAGCGGCTGCTCGGGTGACAATCCAAGAGAGTAGGCAGGTGTCTCTGACCTTTACCAAGGTCAACCCTCCCTTCCTCTGCTCGTCTTCCTCTCCACCTCTCTCGCTTGCTTGTATCTACTCCTCCCTCCCTCTTGAGGTAAACAACACTCCTCAATGTTACACTCTAGCTCCGAAAACCCTCTTCACACAGGTGCTGCTCCACTTTATTTCTGTTTCACCTCCCTCCCTGTCTGGTGCTCGTCACTCTGGTCGGCTTGATAAGCAGACAGTGCAGCTAGTCTGACCACAAACCATCACAGCAATCGGGCAGAATCAGTTATCCACAAAAGCAGGAAAGCTAATCTGTCTCAATGGTTTGCTTAGGTAGCAAGCTTAGCTCCGAACCTCCTTATTTCTCTCTCTCTCTCTCTCTCTCTCTCTCTCTCTCTCTCTCTCTCTCTCTCTCCCCTTGACTCTCTTTTTCGCTCTCTCACTCTTTCTTTCTCTAATGCTGTAACGCTGAGTCATAGCTGCCAACCAACACTACCACCGTGCCAGTCTCAGTGGCAGGACAAACACTGTTCCTCTGACACAGACTAAAGAAACAAACATGTGTATGCATATGTGGAACACCAACAGGGAATTATCTTTCCATGCTGCATGATCACGTATTACACACACACACACACACACACACACACACACACACACACACACACACACACACACTCGCTCCTCTGCTGGGTGCACACTGCAATAAAATACACACCAAAACAACAGAAAAGCCAAACTGTGCTTAGCAGAAGTTGGAAACCTGTGATGTGACTTAAACTCTAAGGCAGGATGTCCTAGTCTGTACTGAGACAGAGAGCAGCTCCCTTCACTGACAACACACTCTGCATTGAGGCCAGCCTGAGGGTGGCAGAGACGGATGACAGAAGGATGTGGAACGCAGGTGTGGAGGACGGACGTGGACATTACGTGACACTGCAGGAAAGACAACTGGATGACTTGCTGCCTGAGCTCATTTTTAGATTAAGAGGAAGTATAGAGATGTTATGAATAGGACGGATAGCTGTGTTTGTATAAACATGAGCTTGATCATTTAATATTAATAAACTCTGTGTCTCTGTCACATTCTTCTGTGAATTCAGGTATAAATTATGTAAAGGAGCAGAAACAGTACAGGAGAATATAAACACTCTGCCTGACATCTTCTCACAAAGACAAACTCCTGTACCACATGAATCACTTTGGAACATTTAAACTGCCACAAAAAATCTATCATTTGTCAGTAGCTTCATTTCTTTCTGAAACTATAATGTAGTTAATGTAGTTAGCAAACAGATGTATTGCACGGATGTAGCAGCTGAAGAGACCAAAACACCGTTCCAAGATGGCAGCCACCAGGCCTTGTTTGCCTTTTCCGAGCTCTCTCAGCCCTACCTGGTCCCACCAGCCGATGAGCCAGGGCCTGGAGCAGGTCTCACAGAACAGGTCCACTAAAGGGGTCCTGCGCTCCGCCGCCGTCCCACCCCCGTCCAGAACCCCTCCAGCGGCCGCACCGAGGTCCAGCTCTGCCCCTGCCCTCCCCTGCAGGGGGCTGTAGCTGGAGGAGCGGGACAGCCGGTAGCCCCCCGGTACAGGTGAGGGGCAGGGCGATGGCGCCGGGTCAATGGCCTCCACCACTCCCATGTTGCGGATGACTGGGGGTTTGGGCCGGTGGCACTGGCAGGAGGCGTGGTAGTGGAGCGGGGTGGAGGCGCTGCGGGTGCCCCAGTGGCATGAGGGCGTCGTCAGGGTGTGTGGAGAGAGGCCACAGCTAGCCAAGCCCGGACACTCCAGAGTGACAGCTGCCCCAAGAAGGGGAGAAGGAAGAGGGGAGGGGGGGTGAGGGTAGGGGCCGCTGGTGCCAACTGTTCCTCCCTACATGCAGCTCTCCAAAACAGGCCACCAAGTCAGTCCAGAGTCGGGCTCCAGCCTCAGTCCGAGCCGAAGATGAGGGTCCTCCTGACGGGCAGACCAGGAGCCCCCTGGATCCGGCTGCTGTGGAGACTACATGTCATCCCATTTGCTGAGCAGACTGACCCAAATCCACAGCCACCGCAGGGTAGAGGCAGACGAGAGTCAAAAGAGGGAAGATGGAGGGAAACGGAGAAGGAGAGGGGGAGCAAGGGACTGTCTGAAGGGCACAGAGAGGAGCTGATGGAGGAGATGAGAGTGAGAGAGACGTAAACAGAAAAATGTAAGAAGAGCGAAGGGAGCTAATGTGCTTGACAGCCGGCAAATAAATATGAAACAATACAGGTGAGAGGAAGGAGAGAGAGATGATGAAGATGATGATGGTGGTGATGATGATGATGATAATGGCAGGACTGAAAGATGACCGTGGTTTCAAGTGATGGAGGGGGGCGATGACAACAGCGGACACATCAGGAGAGAGAAAAACAAAATGACAATACCAGGAGAGAACGAGAGAGAGAGCGAGACAGAAAGAGAGAGAGAGCAACAGAGGGACGCAGGTAGGCCTGTAACAGGCGGTCAGGCTGAAGAATCACACCAGAGCTGTGGTCTGGAAAAACAGGCTCTCTCTCTCTCTCTCCCTGCATCGGCTACCCCTCCCCCACAGCACGGATCCAGAGGCCCGGCCCAGTCCTACCGGTGCATCAGCCCCCGTCTGCACTGTCTCACACCGATCCCGGCAACACACAGTTCACTTCCACTGTCCAGTCAGCCTCCCTCCTGATTGCCTCATAGCCCAGATCCCCCGCTGCAAGTCCATGGCTCAGCTGTCCAGAATGCCAGAGGTATAATCCTGCCGCTTTACGCCGCCTCTCCTCCTCCAGTGCACTGCCTCTTGCGCCGTTTCCCTGGATGCTGTAGACAGCCCTCGCAAGCTAATCAGGCAGTGTGTGGCTGCAGGCGCGTGCATGCATGTGTGTGTCTGTGCTTGCCTTTTCTCACAGCAGCCAGTGCGCATGTGCAGCAGACAGCATGTACGTCTGTCGAAAATATGTGTGTGAGTGAGGGTGTGAGTAAGAGTGAGAGACTGAGTGGGAAGATTCATGTGTATACCTCCATGTTGGCAAAGTGTGGAGGATCTGTGTAGCTTAGTCGCGGCTGCTAAAAGGCTGAAACATATTCACAGGGACTTTGAAGACCCCATGGGACCTTCTCTCCACGCAGTGTTGGTGCACTCACATGAATGCACTCATACGCACACGCACACGCGCGCACGGGCACACACACGCACGCACGCACGCACGCACGCACGCACGCACGCACCACGCACGCACGCACTAATGTCATTTGCGCACTCTCCTGTTGAAACTCCTCAGGCTGTATCATTATAAAAACACTGCACATACGTATGTTGGTCATAAGAAGATAGAGAGATGCAACACAGGAAGAATGTCTAGAATAAAACAGACAAGGTGCAGAATTTGGCTCTGTCACTTTAAGGCAGAGCTCTGTTAAAGGAGCATTACGTCTATTTTCATTGGTTGTTGCCCAAACCACATGGCTTGTGGTCAGAGCAGGAAGCCAATGACTGAAAGGGAAGGGCAGACCCTGCTGCTGTTCGATAGCAACCAAGGTTACAGGAGAGACGGCAGCATCAGGACCCCACCCCCCCTCCCTCTCATGTCCTCCCCACCCACAGACTGTCACCCTCCCTCCTCTTCTCCTTGCTCTCCTCTCTGTCTCTCTGTCTCTCTGTCCCTTTGCCCCCACAAATACAAAAGCATGCCTGCTTAAGAAGCCTGCCCATGTACACACACACACGCAGCCAATTTCAAACACACCCGCTAATCCAAAATTCAACACAGCTTGACTGCAGCAGCTGAAAATAATGAGCATCAATGTAATGAAATTCAGCTAAATAGAAAAATTCAAATAAACATAATTAAGATGGTTTACCACATGTGTGGCACAACCCAGACACATTTCTAATCAATTCATTTCAGACAGTGGAATCACCAACAAAAAGTAGAAAGAAGAGATATATATATATATAATAATAACAATAATAATAGTGCAGGAGCTTAATGCTTATAAATTAAGAAATTAATTAGCTCCTAAATCAGTGCCTGTAAATTATAATGTGTAGGATGAGAGCAGCCAAACATTAAAGCAACAGTGACATCATCATGTAGTAATAATGATTTCAGAGGATGAGCTCAGTATGATGCAGCACTTTACATGAAAAATAATAACTAATGTGAAAAGAATAAAGGAGTAAGGATTATAGTTTTGTTAGCATTTAGCCAATATAGAGATATATATTTATAAATGTATGTTTTGAAGTACATTACACCGATCTATTATGTGTATAGTCTCAACTGATTAACATGTTTAGTCTTGCTTTGGTCCCTTAGTAGTTGGATTCTGTGATATTTTCCTGTAAGTGTTTTCATGAATGTTAAAGTAAAGTTTTTACAATGCAACTATTACTGCTTAGTTTTTGTTTACTTCAAATAAATCAACCCTTGTGCCTCTTCACCAAGTTAGTGGAGATGATGACATGATAAGTTAGACATAGTGATGTACTGGTACATCCTGATACATCTTAATGTCATTATGCAATTAAATGTTCATTTGAACCACACAATGAGCCGTTTGTTCAATAAGGAGCTTTGAACCAGATTAAGTTATGATGTAAACGCTGGGGAAGAAGTACATGCAAAAGTATATGTGAGAGCAAAGAATGCAATGGACAGGTGTGCACCTTGTTGGAGGCCATCTCGCTGACGGAGCGGTGGGTCTGGATGGTCTCCAGCTGGTCCAGACACCAGTCCAGCTCCTCCAGAGTCTCCCGAGCCATCTGCTGGTAGGTCTCCTCTGGGGAGCACAAACAAACGGCAACATGAGCGCAGACAGAGCACAAACACAGGCCTGCAGAGCTGGGATGGCCTTGGAGAAAATTCTGCATTCAGAGGCGCTGTGCTGCAGCTCATTAAACGGACACTAAGAGGTGCTAACGCTGTAAGAATGGCTCCCAGATCCACCTACCTCTGCTAAAAATGTTTCAATGTTTTATGTTGTAATTATGAAAACCCTCCAAAGTCATAGATATTGCAGCAAACATCAAATAGAGTAAATTTTTCCTTCAATGTAACAACAATATCAAAATGCATCTGTATACTGTTTAAAAGGAAAATAAGTGATTTTTTTTGTTAAGAAAAATAGAAAAGAAATGGAAATCATTACAGAAGCAGATTTTGAATAGAATAATATCTTCTAACAATATATTTATCATGTATCTAGTCTTTCTTCTCATTTTTGGAATTTTTGCTTTGTTTCAGATGGATTGTTGTTTCACCAAAAATGTGTTGAAAACATGTTTTTAAAGACTCAACATTACTACAGTCAATCACAATCAAGTGGATTCAAGTGTAAAATACTATATGAGTCTTAATATTCATGCACATCAAAGCAAACGACTCCTGTAATATCAGCAAGTTCCTCATGTTCAAAAAGTTGTGCAATAATTTGACCTAATGCCTGATGGTGCATTCAAGGACTGTAGGAGCCTGATGCGCCCTTACAGCTGCGTGAGGGGGAAATCTGCACTCTTCCCTTAGCTGTCAACAACACACAACGTCAACAACATACCCGAGAGTGTAGCTTGGGGAACAGTGGGTTGGCTTGTCACTGGTGACCTCCTGTGGACAAATACATAATTACATCAGAGGGAGAACCACACGCTGCTGGCCCCTGCTGGAGGTAACACGTGTGCAGCATTACAGGATGCAAAGAAAAGGCTCGGTTCACTCGGTACATCTTAAATGTTTTCATTAATTCATTTGCAGATGCTGTGGTTCTATTTGAAACTTCACAAAATGTAAAAACATAAACAATGAAGTATTGTTTTGAATTCTCTTCCTTCAGTGTAATAAAGTCAGCGCTCTGCTCTCCCTCATACAGCCTTTGTGGCTTGATTCTTGTGTACTGAGGGAGGCACAACACTGCATAATTATAGATGCTGGTAATTCTATGGTGCACCGCTTTATATATCATATTGATGCAGAGCTAAAAATCCAATTCATGCCTCTCCAGTCTCCTGGATTTCAAAGGAGAATAATTTTAGCATTATTGACCAACGTCTGAGCCAGAGTCAGGGACATGCATCAGACGCATGGCACAGTCTTAGTCGGAGAGTTGGAGCGATGCCAAACAAAGCAACTGGTATTTTCCTTAAGTATGGTCCAGGAATGGTACTCTGGTTAATAATGATAAACGAAATTCCCCGTGTGAGCAGAGGACAAGGAGACATTAGCGAAGACACACTGCAGACTAAGCAGGCAGTCGTGACCACAGTGAATGGGGAGCAGGGTGTTTGACAGCGTGATACTGACTTGTTAGTGGGTGTTGTGACATTGGCGAGGATGGTGAAGTTGCTTCTTACAGTTCGTAGGCTGGCCAACACCTGGGGGATGGATGGGCCGCGTAGGCGGGAAAGACGGAAAAAGGAGGGAGGGAAGGAGGGAAGGAGAGAGGGAGGGAGGGGGGGAGGGTGGGAGGGAGGGAGGGAGCAAGGGGACAAGTTCACTGCACTGTTTCACCACCTTGTATAGTCATTTACAGGGATTCAAACGTGTCAGGTAAGGTGGCGTACCTGAGCAAAAGGGGTGACGATCATGTCCTCGGCGTGCCTGCGGGATGAGACACGAAAACAGTTATTAAAAAGAAATGTGAGCGGAAAAGCACAGCCGAGTCTCTGCGCATCGGTGTTTATATAAGAGGCAATATCTGTAAGCTGGATGTTTACAAAGGCATGTGTGGATCTAAACAGAGGCACCGGCCTCAAGTTCACTAATGGAAGGTTTCGGATGTGTGGAACAAGCCAGGAAATAAAGTCCAACATTGAGTGTTCAGAGGATTCATCACCATTTTAATTTGCATAATTTTGTGAAATGAAATTGCAATCCTATCTTTGCTGATTGGAATGACTTCTGGTTAGAATGTGTGTGGACAAAATGACATTTCCATGCTGATGGCGTCTCATGCTTACCCCTCACTGTTGACGGAGGAGTTGCGGGACATGGTTTTGGGGGACGTATCGTAGTCTGAGTCAGAGCGGTACAGGAAGGACTCCCTGCGTTGGCTCTGGGGGAAAGACGGGTGGAGCACCAACCCAGGACTCGCCTGCGAGTCCATGGGACTGCGGCCTGGCGAAGGACCATTTTCTGAATCAAAGCTGAAGGGTAAAAACAGAGCAGAGCAGAGCAGAGAGGAAAATCACTTTGCGTTTGTGACATTTGAGGCTGTTAGCGGCCATTCCTCCTCTTGACACGCTGGAAATACCCAAAGATCAAACACAAGGGGCCTTCCTGCGTTAGCGCTTCGAGTGGTTAAGCGACAGCCTGACGGAAGTTGCGAGATGAAGTCACGCAACTGTGACTCTCTTGGTGTCTGTCTGTGGTTTGTCAGTCTGCCGCTGGGCTGCCCTGAAATTTACACTTCACTGACAAGCCGCGTTTCAGATACGAGCGAGCACAACCGAGCCTGCCAACCTCACTCCTGTCTGGATCTGAAGACGTGAGTGGGTTCGGATGTTATATATAATGCATTCACTCCACTTGCACTTAAGTTAACATCTGAACAGAAAACCTTTCCCGTGCATGATTGTGCATCAGGCCTGCACGCCGCTGATTAACACCGAACCCACAACGCAAAACTCAAACTAATCTGTCAGATCCATTCAGAGACAAGCTTCACCAAAGGGCACATGGGGACATGACGCTCAGCTGTGTTCACTAAGAGCAACGTTTCATCAGCTGCAATGAGATACAAGCTGAGAAATTAAATTAGTTTGATATACAGTACAAGCAGAATACTAAGACTTAATGCTGAAGACAAATTGACTTTTTCCCGTCGTCAGAGACTTATTTCAAAGGGGGTGACCCATAATCCTCACAGACACATGAAATCTATTCATATCCGTAATGATTGTCACTTTGAGCTGCAGTCAAATGTTGTCATGACGAGAGCAGATAAGGAGGCAGATCGCACTGTCGCTGAGGCAAGCGTCTATTTTTACCGCTGTTGACAGAGAGACCTTTTAACTCGACACCTCTCCAACTTCCAAAAAACTTTTATTGTCAATATGGTTGTGATCTGCTCTCAGTTTGACTTGATCATTTTTTAGAATTTTACGCCGCTCTCGCCTGAAGGCTCTGCAAATACGGTGATGGATCAAGCATTATTAAACAAGTTTCCAGAGTAATGAAAAACACATCAAACACTTCTGCCGGAGGGACCGTCTGCAAGCTGCGTGTGCTAATCCCCATATTTATTAAATTATGACACTTCGGCATTATGAATTCACATTTCTCCAAATCTAATCTATCTGCTAGAGTTATTAGATATGAGTGTGCATGGAATCATTTGCTCACAAATTTTCTAGAGTAAGTTCATACCTAAGCATTGCAACTGCAGACATGTTACTAGGTGATGCTTATAGCTACTAAAACTGCTACCAGCTATTACCTCCTCACCCTAAAACAATCAGAAATCTCTTTGTTTAATGGAAAAGGGGGTTTAGGAAAACACAGGGGGGCACAGGGAGCCAGAGGTGGCCCGGGTAGAACTGTACCTGCAGAGGCCTTGATAGGAGCGGCTGCGCTCCTGAATACTGCGGTTCAGTTTCATTCGTCGAAAGAGAGAGGAGCCCACATGTCCGCGGGGCTGATCGGGCGACACGGGCGAGCTCAGAGGTAAGAGGTAAGGAGCGGGAGGTGGACCCTCGGGACTCTCCCACAGCCTTAGCTGTCGTGTCAGCTTCCTCTGACTCATCTCTGCCAGGTGAGCACAGCAGCTGAAGAAACTCCCCCAGACTCCACTTCAATCCGGCTCCGTGTGGCCTGTCTCCTTCCTACGCAGGCCCCCACCCCCACCCCCACCTCATCTACTTTTTGGTATCTGGACTCACGCCTCAGACAGATTGAGATGCAGCACCTGCTGTGTTACAAACCGGAGTGATCCGGAGCAAAAAAAAAATCTTAACAGCGAGGCTGGATCCAGGCTTTAGTGCCGTTCTCCCACACGTCTGGTCCCAGGGGAGTCCAAGCGCATTGACGTGTGTATCCTGCACCACAATCCTCCAGTCCCTCCTTCGCACTCACATCCTCACTTTGTTCACCGGATTCATGCAGGTTTCCTCCTCCTCCTTCTCCTCCTGGTTTGTTTGGGGTTTGTCTGTCCTGGTGCCCTCACACACTCGCTCTCTCCAAGTGGAGGGGGGCTCCTCTGAAATTTCACCACCTCAGCTGTGTTTGACTTCCATAGCTATGCTGGGACCAGCCTGCCAAACTCATACCTTTGTCCCTGTGCGATCTCCAGAACACCGCGACTGCTGCTGTCTCACTTTCACAGCCCTTTGACAGCCCGGTTGACACAAACAGCCACAGGACCTTTGATGATCCGTCTCAATTTTCTAATTAACCTGCCCTTCTCTCTTCACGTGCGTGTATCTGTTACTTCCCCCCCCTCCCCCTCCTCCCCCTGCCCGTCTCAGTGACAGTACGTGTTCTCACTATCCTTATCTCACGGCTCACAGTTCCTCTGCAGCAACAGGAAGGCTGATCAGTAGAGTAACAGACCACAGGCGCAGGAATAGAGCAACACGCCGAGCTTCTGTAATGAGGAGTCGAAGAGCAGATAGAAAACAACCAAAAAGGAGGAGAGAGAGGAAGGGGAAACGGTTGACTCATACCCCTGTGTAAATGTTTACACATTCTACTAAAGAGCATGTAAGCTCTCAACACGCCCCAAACATGTTGTATTTTGACAACAGCCTTGCTTATAAGCGGCACCTTCCTTGGCCTTCAAATCAGACAGAGCAACAGTAATTCTGCTAACCGTCCATGAAATAGCTCTCAAACAAGGTGTTTGAGGTCAGGCATAACTAACGCAGACATGATGACATTGGAGATACGAAGGTTAAAAAGCCTTTTAAGCAGGAGCCCATGGCTGCTTTCGCTCTCTCTTCAAATGCAAACAAACGTGTGGCTGTATTCATCAGGAGCTTCACTTCTCATGAGGTTTTGGGTGAAAATACTGAAGATGCTGTACTACTAAATAGGTATTAGGAAACAATGCTGCCAAAGTTCCATCTACAAGAGAAGGCAACATGTTTACAGTATTACATAAGAACTATTACAGAGGGTTGCAGATAACAATAACAATAACAATAACAATAACAATAACAATAACAATAATGATGATGATGATGGTGATTATTATCATTATTATTATGGTTATTGTTATTATTATTATATTTTATTATTATGATTGGCTGAGAAAGACATTTTGAATAATAATAATAAAAATGATGATGATGATGATGATGATGATGATTTTTTATTTATGTATTTATTATTGTTATTATTATTATTCAAACATGTCTTTCTCAGCCAATCATACTTGGACCTTAGTGACAGTTGTTCAGATGGATTTGCTGATTCTCTCTGGTTGACTTGTGTTGTGTTTCTCACTCTGCTCTGCTCTTAGTGTTGCTGTTGTCGACTGGTGCAGCTTTCATTTCCGCCTCCCTTGTGGCTGTAACAGCATCTCCACACTGTTTGATTCGCTCAGGTTTCTGCTCATTTTCACACTCTTGTCTTGTTGATTTTTCCATCCATTGGTGTTTTTCCGGGTTCCATCAGCCACGCTCATCTTCTTGATGTCTCCAGTCTTCTTGTCTTCGAGCTTCTCCTTTGTCTTCCCGGTGATATTGTTTTCCAACAGCCGAGCTTCCTCCTTCTTTCAGTCTTTTGTCAGGCACCTTCTCCTTCTTCTCTATTGTCTTCTCTCATCTTTCCTTACTCCTGCTGCTCTGTTCCTGTTTAGTTCTTTATCTCATCTCATCATTGGTGTTGTTCTGGTATAGAGCTAATCTGCATTCGTAGTGTAAAGGTCAATCCAGACACAGCAGGTCGACTCTTTGCTCAGTGTTTGCAGTGCAGACTGGACATTTTCTCTTCCTCTCTCACCTGTAATTTGTGTGTTTACTTGCCAGCGCCTTACCGGGAAAAACAGAAAGAGAGAGATGACATTTCAACTTGTGTGCCACCTCATCCGTGTACATTATGCACATAGCACATCACAGCGCAAATAAGCAGACTGGGAAATACGTTTTTCTTTCTTTCTGTCAGCCTTTCTGCAAGAACAGCGTAACAGCAGAGGCTGATGCATGAATTCAGTGTTCTACCTTTCAGTGAGCGACTCAAAGCAGATTCACAAGCTGAACACAGTGACGATAAGACGCCTTGTCAAGCCATTTCCCCTCGCCGCCTATTCAGCAGCTCCCACTTTCTTCTGCCTCCTTTTCCTCCATTCTCCTCCTGATTTAGAGTAACTATGGTTTGGTTATGAGGCTACTGAGATGGATGGTGGATCTGGCGCACACACACACACACGCACGCACACACACACACACACACACACAGTCTGTGCATCGCAGCTAAGAGACAGACTTTGGCATTGTATTCAAGAATTCTATTTGATGAAAGTTATCTGTGAAATCTCTGGAGAGGTGATGAAGAGACAATTATTCTGTCTCCTATTAAATATCAAATCCTTGCTCCATAATAGCCGGTGAATCCTCTCAAAGTGACTCATACGCACACACACACACACACACACACACACACACACATACACACTCACACAGGGAGAGAGAGAGAGATGAGATTAATGCTGAAGCTCTTTTGTTTTCATTCAAACACTATAAAAAGACTTACACAAACAATATCCACATACACACACACACGCACACACACACACACACACACTGTATGTGCTGTGATTACAAGCCGGGCTGTGGGCAGCTCTCTTGGTTTCATTATGTGAGAGCAGAGTCCCTGGAGTGTATCGCGGCGGACAATGACACGATGATCAGAGGTTTCAGAGGGACGGGGATTTGTGCCGGCTGAGCGACTCCTCCTCGTGAGCGATAACGAAGCCTTCCTGTCAGGACGGAGAGGAGCCACATCACATGACGTGGAGGGGCTACCTGAGCCGCCTTCATCTATTAACTCAGCTGGGCCTCCATGACGCACGGCGGAGAGAGAAGCCTACAGTAATGGGATCCTTCAACCACACCGTCTCCCATTCACGGCACACGACTGAGAGAGAGAGCGAGAGAGAGAGAGGGAGAGACGTGGCCGCTGACGTGGAACATATCAAGCTCGTTCATCGCATGTGCAGCAGCTGTGTAACATTAAGCTGGATTGTATTTTCTTAGAGGAGACGCACACATGCAGGTATCGTGACCGGCGTGGTTATTAAATTAGCGCTCTACGTCTTCCTCAGGTCTCCATGTGTGAATGAGACTGTTCTGCAGTGGCACTCAATTTGTCTCCCCCCTGCACACGTTTCCCCAACAATACGTGGAGCTTGATTCCGTGTCACTAATGCAGCGAGCTTCAAAGGGCTTTAGAACCACGAGTCAAAGCACACAGCGGTTTAATTAAACCTGAGAGTCTATATGAGAACTGTGGCAGAGATTTAAACTCATCCCCTTCCCTTGACCCTCTTGTGCCGCTGATTATTCATTAACAATCCTCACGACAAAGCTCCTGGACTGGGGGTGTGGACGGAGGAGGGAGGAGGAGGGGAGCGGCGCCACCTCAGCTTTTCCTACAGT
Source organism: Genypterus blacodes (assembly GCF_046128005.1). Lineage (NCBI taxonomy): Eukaryota > Metazoa > Chordata > Actinopteri > Ophidiiformes > Ophidiidae > Genypterus > Genypterus blacodes. Next base: position 2,912,088 of record NW_027466841.1, read on the forward strand.
CTGGTGTCAGCCTCCATCACACCACGGCGCTGTTAATCAGGCCTCTCAGAGGGGACGAAGAACCAGCCCTCATTCATTTAAGCTACTTTAAAAAAGCTCTCTCTCTCTCTCTCTCTCTCTTTCTCTCTCCTCTCTGCCTCCCAGCCGTCTTTCTCCATTCTCTACTGTCCACTAAGTTAATGATTAACCTGCCTGAATCTATCACCCCCTCTACAGAGAGAGACAGAGAGGGAGAATGAGAGCGAGAGGGAGAGAGAGAGAGGGAGAGAGACAGAGAGAGAGAGGGAGGGAGAATGAGAGCGAGAGGGAGAGAGATAGAGGACGTGAGACAGAAAGAGAGAGAAAGAGAGAGAGAGAGATAGAGAGAGAGAGAGAGAGAGAGAGAGAGAGGGAGAGAGACACTCAGCCTTAGT